>NW_027142522.1:0-470000 GCF_026170545.1 Melanerpes formicivorus | reverse complement strand
GGGGGGTTAGGGCTAGGGTTAGGGTTAGGTTTTGAGTTAGGGTTAGGGTTAGGGTTAGGGTTAGGGTAAGGGTTAGGGTAAGGGTTTAGTGTTAGGGTTAGGGTTAGCGTTAGGGTTAGGGTTACGGGTTAGTTTTAGGGATAGAGTTAGGGTTAGGGGTTGGGTTAGGGTTAGGGCTAGTGTAGGGTTAGGGATAGAGTTAGGTTTAGGGTTAGAGTTAGGTTTAGGGTTAGGGTTTAGGGTTAGGGTTAGGGTTAGGGTTAGGGGTTATGGTTAAGGTTAGGGTAAGGCTTTAGGGTTAGGGTTCGGGTTAGGGGTAGGGTTAGGGTTAGGGATTATGGTTAGGGTTAGGGTTAGGGTTAGGGGTTAGGTTTAGGTTTAGGGTAAGGGTTTAGGGTTAGGGTTCGGGTTAGGGGTAGGGTTAGGGTTAGGGTTTATGGTTAGGGTTAGGGTTAGGGTTAGGGCTAGGGTTAGGGTTAGGGATTAAAGTTAGCGTTAGGGTTGGAGTTAAGGTTAGGGTTTAGGGTTAGGGTTAGGGTTAGGGTTAGGGTTAGGGTTACGGGTTGGGGTTGGCGTTGGGGTTGGGGTTGGGGGTTAGGGTTAGTATTAGGGTTAGGGTTAGGTTTAGGGTTAGGGTTTGGGTTAGGGTTAGTGTTTACGTTTAGGGTTAGTGTTATGGTTATTGTTAGAGTTAGAGTTAGGTTTAGGGTTGGGTTAGGGTTAGGGTTAGGGTTAGGGTTAGGGTTTAGGTTTAGGGTTAGGGTTAGGTTTAGGTTAAGGATTAGGTTTAGGGGTTGGGGATGGGGTATAGGTTGGGGGTTAGGGTTAGGGTCAGGGTAAGGGGTAGGAGTAGGGGTTGGGGTTGGGGTTGGGGTTGGGGTTGGGGATAGGTTTGGGGTTGGGGTTAGGGTTAGGGTTAGGTTTAGGGTTTAGATTTAGGGGTTAGGGTTAGGGTTAGGGTTAGCGTTAGGGGGTTAGGGTTAGGGTTATTTTAACGGTTAGGGTTAGGGGCTAGGTTTAGGGTTAGGGATAGGGTTAGGGTTAGGGTTAGGGTATAGGTTTATGGTTTGCGTTAGGGTTAGGGTTAGAGTTTAGGGTTAGGTTTATGTTTAGGGTTTGGGTTGGGTTTGGGTTAAGGTTAGGGTTAGGGTTAGGGTTAGGTGTTAGGGTTAGGGTTAGGGTTACGTTTAGGGGTTGGGGTTGGTGTTGGGGATGGGGTTGGGGGTTAGGGTTAGGGTTAGGGTAAATGTTAGGGTTAGTTTTAGCGTTAGGGTTTGGTTGGGTTAGGTTTAGGGTTAGGGTTAGGCTTAGGGTTAGGGTTAGGTTTTAGGGTTAGGGTTAGGGTTAGGGTTAGGGTTAGGGCACGTGTTATTGTTAGGGTTAGGTTTAGGGTTAGGGTTAGGCTTTAGGATTATGGTTAGGATTAGGGATAGGGGTTAGGGTTAGGCGTAGGGTTAGGGTTAGGATTATGGTTAGAATGTTTTGCTTACATGCGAATGGTCTCAGAAGTGCTGGATGCAGCTGGAGATGAATGCATGGATCTCGGCCCAGGAAAGAGGTAGGGAAGAATTCTAAGGAGCATTTTGAATGTCTCCAGAAGTTAGATCAGATGGCCAATGCAATGGGGTGCCAGGCTTTTCCCTTTCGGTTTTACCCCAAGAATGTTTTGCTTCCATGTGAATTGTCTCAGAAGTGCTGTATGCAGCTAGAGATGAATGCATGGATCTCGGCCCAGGAAAGAGGTAGGGAAGAATTCTAAGGAGCATTTTGACTGTCTCCAGAAGTTAGATCAGAGGGCCAATACAATGGGGTGCCAGGCTTTTCCCTTTCGGTTTTACCCCAAGAATGTTTTGCTTGCATGCGAATGGTCTCAGAAGTGCTGGATGCAGCTGGAGATGAATGCATGGATCTCGGCCCAGGAAAGAGGTAGGGAAGAATTCTAAGGAGCATTTTGACTGTCTCCAGAAGTTAGATCAGATGGCCAATGCAATGGGGTGCCAGGCTTTTCCCTATTGGTTTTACCCTAAGAATGTTTTGTTTCAATTGGAATGGTCTCAGAAGGGCTGGATGCAGCTGGAGATGAATGCATGGATCTCGGCCCAGGAAAGAGGTAGGGAAGAATTCTAAGGAGCATTTTGACTGTCTCCAGAAGTTAGATCAGATGGCCAATGCAATGGGGTGCCAGGCTTTTCCTTTTCGGTTTTACCCAAAGAATGGTTTGATTCCATTCGAAAGGTCTCAGAAGTGCTGGAAGCAGCTGGAGATGAGTGCAAGGATCTCGGCCCAGGAAAGAGGTAGGGAAGAATTCTAAGGAGCATTTTGACTGTCTCCAGAAGTTAGATCAGATGGCCAATGCAATGTGGTGCCAGGCTTTTCCCTTTCGGTTTTACCCCAAGAATGTTTTGCTTCCATGTGAATGGTCTCAGAAGTGCTGGATGCAGCTGGAGATGAATGCATGGATCTCGGCCCAGGAAAGAGGTAGGGAAGAATTCTAAGGAGCATTTTGACTGTCTCCAGAAGTTAGATCAGATGGCCAATGCAATGGGGTGCCAGGCTTTTCCCTTTCGGTTTTACCCCAAAAATGTTTTGCTTATATTTGAAATGTCACAGAAGTGCTGGAAGCAGCTGGAGATGAATGCATGGATCTCGGCCCAGGAAAGAGGTAGGGAAGAATTCTAAGGAGCATTTTGACTGTCTCCACAACTTAGATCAGATGGCCAATGCAATGGGGTGCCAGGCTTGTCCCTTTCTGTTTTAACCGAAGAATGGTTTGATTCCATTCCACAGGTCTCAGTAGGGCTGGATGAAGCTGGAGATGAATGCATGGATCTCGGCCCAGGAAAGAGGTAGGGAAGAATTCTAAGGAGCATTTTGACTGTCTCCAGAAGTTAGATCAGATGGCCAATGCAATGGGGTGCCAGGCTTTTCCCTTTTGGTTTTACCCCAAGAATGTTTCCTTCCATGCAAATGGTCTCAGAAGTGCTGGATGCAGCTGGAGATGAATGCATGGATCTCGGCCCAGGAAAGAGGTAGGGAAGAATTCTAAGGAGCATTTTGACTGTCTCCAGAAGTTAGATCAGATGGCCAATGCAATGGGGTGCCAGGCTTTTCCCTTTCGGTTTTACCCCAAGAATGTTTTGCTTCCATGCGAATGGTCTCAGAAGTGATCTATGCTAGTGGAGATGAATGCATGGATCTCGGCCCAGGAAAGAGGTAGGGAAGAATTCTAAGGAGCATTTTGACTGTCTCCAGAAGTTAGATCAGATGGCCAATGCAATGGGGTGCCAGGCTTTTCCCTTTCGGTTTTACCCCAAGAATGTTTTGCTTCCATGCGAATTGTCTCAGAAGTGCTGGATGCAGCTGGAGATGAATGCATGGATCTCGGCCCAGGAAAGAGGTAGGGAAGAATTCTAAGGAGCATTTTGACTGTCTCCACAAGTTAGATCAGATGGCCAATGCAATGGGGTGCCAGGCTTTTCCCTTTCGGATTTACCCCAAGAATGTTTTGCTTCCATGCGAATTGTCTCAGAAGTGCTGGATGCAGCTGGAGATGAATGCATGGATCTCGGCCCAGGAAAGAGGTAGGGAAGAATTCTAAGGAGCATTTTGACTGTCTCCAGAAGTTAGATCAGATGGCCAATGCAATGGGGTGCCAGGCTTTTCCCTTTCGGTTTTAACCCAAGAATGTTTTGCTTCCATGCGAATTGTCTCAGAAGTGCTGTATGCAGCTGGAGATGAATGCATGGATCTCGGCCCAGGAAAGAGGTAGGGAAGAATTCTAAGGAGCATTTTGACTGTCTCCACAAGTTAGATCAGATGGCCAATGCAATGGGGTGCCAGGCTTGTCCCTTTCTGTTTTACCCGAAGAATGGTTTGATTCCATTCCACAGGTCTCAGTAGGGCTGGATGAAGCGGGAGATGAATGCATGGATCTCGGCCCAGGAAAGAGGTAGGGAAGAATTCTAAGGAGCATTTTGACTGTCTCCAGAAGTTAGATCAGATGGCCAATGCAATGGGGTGCCAGGCTTTTCCCTTTCGGTTTTACCCCAAGAATGTTTTGCTTCCATGCGAATTGTCTCAGAAGTGCTGGATGCAGCTGGAGATGAATGCATGGATCTCGGCCCAGGAAAGAGGTAGGGAAGAATTCTAAGGAGCATTTTGACTGTCTCCAGAAGTTAGATCAGATGGCCAATGCAATGGGGTGCCAGGCTTTTCCCTTTCGGTTTTACCCCAAGAATGTTTTGCTTCCATGCGAATTGTCTCAGAAGTGCTGGATGCAGCTGGAGATGAATGCATGGATCTCGGCCCAGGAAAGAGGTAGGGAAGAATTCTAAGGAGCATTTTGACTGTCTCCAGAAGTTAGATCAGATGGCCAATGCAATGGGGTGCCAGGCTTTTCCCTTTTGGTTTTTCCCTAGGAATGTTTTGTTTCCATTCGAATGGTCTCAGAAGGGCTGGATGCAGCTGGAGATGAATGCATGGATCTCGGCCCAGGAAAGAGGTAGGGAAGAATTCTAAGGAGCATTTTGACTGTCTCCAGAAGTTAGATCAGATGGCCAATGCAATGGGGTGCCAGGCTTTTCCCTTTCGGTTTTACCCCAAAAATGTTTTGCTTATATTTGAAATGTCTCAGAAGTGCTGGAAGCAGCTGGAGATGAATGCATGGATCTCGGCCCAGGAAAGAGGTAGGGAAGAATTCTAAGGAGCATTTTGACTGTCTCCACAAGTTAGATCAGATGGCCAATGCAATGGGGTGCCAGGCTTGTCCCTTTCTGTTTTACCCGAAGAATGGTTTGATGCCATTCCACAGGTCTCAGTAGGGCTGGATGAAGCTGGAGATGAATGCATGGATCTCGGCCCAGGAAAGAGGTAGGGAAGAATTCTAAGGAGCATTTTGACTGTCTCCAGAAGTTAGATCAGATGGCCAATGCAATGGGGTGCCAGGCTTTTCCCTTTTGGTTTTACCCCAAGAATGTTTCCTTCCATGCAAATGGTCTCGGAAGTGCTGGATGCAGCTGGAGATGAATGCATGGATCTCGGCCCAGGAAAGAGGTAGGGAAGAATTCTAAGGAGCATTTTGACTGTCTCCAGAAGTTAGATCAGATGGCCAATGCAATGGGGTGCCAGGCTTTTCCCTTTCGGTTTTACCCCAAGAATGTTTTGCTCCCCTTCGAATTGTGTCCGAAGTGATGGATGCAGCTGGAGATGAATGCATGGATCTCGGCCCAGGAAAGAGGTAGGGAAGAATTCTAAGGAGCATTTTGACTGTCTCCAGAAGTTAGATCAGATGGCCAATGCAATGGGGTGCCAGGCTTGTCCCTTTCTGTTTTACCCGAAGAATGGTTTGATTCCATTCCACAGGTCTCAGTAGGGCTGGATGAAGCGGGAGATGAATGCATGGATCTCGGCCCAGGAAAGAGGTAGGGAAGAATTCTAAGGAGCATTTTGACTGTCTCCAGAAGTTAGATCAGATGGCCAATGCAATGGGGTGCCAGGCTTTTCCCTTTCGGTTTTACCCCAAGAATGTTTTGCTTCCATGCGAATTGTCTCAGAAGTGCTGGATGCAGCTGGAGATGAATGCATGGATCTCGGCCCAGGAAAGAGGTAGGGAAGAATTCTAAGGAGCATTTTGACTGTCTCCAGAAGTTAGATCAGATGGCCAATGCAATGGGGTGCCAGGCTTTTCCCTTTCGGTTTTACCCCAAGAATGTTTTGCTTCCATGCGAATTGTCTCAGAAGTGCTGGATGCAGCTGGAGATGAATGCATGGATCTCGGCCCAGGAAAGAGGTAGGGAAGAATTCTAAGGAGCATTTTGACTGTCTCCAGAAGTTAGATCAGATGGCCAATGCAATGGGGTGCCAGGCTTTTCCCTTTCGGTTTTACCCCAAGAATGTTTTGCTTCCATGCGAATTGTCTCAGAAGTGCTGGATGCAGCTGGAGATGAATGCATGGATCTCGGCCCAGGAAAGAGGTAGGGAAGAATTCTAAGGAGCATTTTGACTGTCTCCAGAAGATAGATCAGATGGCCAATGCAATGTGGTTTCCGGCTTTTCCCTTTCGGTTTTACCCCAAGAATGTTTTGCTTCCATGCGAATTGTCTCAGAAGTGATGGATGCAGCTGCAGATGAATGCATGGATCTCGGCCCAGGAAAGAGGTAGGGAAGAATTCTAAGGAGCATTTTGACTGTCTCCTGAAGTTAGATCAGATGGCCAATGCAATGGGGTGCCAGGCTTTTCCCTTTCGGTTTTACCCCAAGAATGTTTTGCTTCCATGCGAATGGTCTCAGAAGTGCTGTATGCAGCTGGAGATGAATGCATGGATCTCGGCCCAGGAAAGAGGTAGGGAAGAATTCTAAGGAGCATTTTGACTGTCTCCAGAAGTTAGATCAGATGGCCAATGCAATGGGGTGCCAGGCTTTTCCCTTTCGGTTTTACCCCAAGAATGTTTTGCTTGCATGCGAAAGGTCTCAGAAGTGCTGTATGCAGCTGGAGATGAATGCATGGATCTCGGCCCAGGAAAGAGGTAGAGAAGAATTCTAAGGAGCATTTTGACTGTCTCCACAAGTTAGATCAGATGGCCAATGCAATGGGGTGCCAGGCTTGTCCCTTTCTGTTTTACCCGAAGAATGGTTTGATTCCATTCCACAGGTCTCAGTAGGGCTGGATGAAGCGGGAGATGAATGCATGGATCTCGGCCCAGGAAAGAGGTAGGGAAGAATTCTAAGGAGCATTTTGACTGTCTCCAGAAGTTAGATCAGATGGCCAATGCAATGGGGTGCCAGGCTTTTCCCTTTCGGTTTTACCCCAAGAATGTTTTGCTTCCATGCGAATTGTCTCAGAAGTGCTGGATGCAGCTGGAGATGAATGCATGGATCTCGGCCCAGGAAAGAGGTAGGGAAGAATTCTAAGGAGCATTTTGACTGTCTCCAGAAGTTAGATCAGATGGCCAATGCAATGGGGTGCCAGGCTTTTCCCTTTCGGTTTTACCCCAAGAATGTTTTGCTTCCATGCGAATTGTCTCAGAAGTGCTGGATGCAGCTGGAGATGAATGCATGGATCTCGGCCCAGGAAAGAGGTAGGGAAGAATTCTAAGGAGCATTTTGACTGTCTCCAGAAGTTAGATCAGATGGCCAATGCAATGGGGTGCCAGGCTTTTCCCTTTTGGTTTTTCCCTAGGAATGTTTTGTTTCCATTCGAATGGTCTCAGAAGGGCTGGATGCAGCTGGAGATGAATGCATGGATCTCGGCCCAGGAAAGAGGTAGGGAAGAATTCTAAGGAGCATTTTGACTGTCTCCAGAAGTTAGATCAGATGGCCAATGCAATGGGGTGCCAGGCTTTTCCCTTTCGGTTTTACCCCAAAAATGTTTTGCTTATATTTGAAATGTCTCAGAAGTGCTGGAAGCAGCTGGAGATGAATGCATGGATCTCGGCCCAGGAAAGAGGTAGGGAAGAATTCTAAGGAGCATTTTGACTGTCTCCACAAGTTAGATCAGATGGCCAATGCAATGGGGTGCCAGGCTTGTCCCTTTCTGTTTTACCCGAAGAATGGTTTGATGCCATTCCACAGGTCTCAGTAGGGCTGGATGAAGCTGGAGATGAATGCATGGATCTCGGCCCAGGAAAGAGGTAGGGAAGAATTCTAAGGAGCATTTTGACTGTCTCCAGAAGTTAGATCAGATGGCCAATGCAATGGGGTGCCAGGCTTTTCCCTTTTGGTTTTACCCCAAGAATGTTTCCTTCCATGCAAATGGTCTCGGAAGTGCTGGATGCAGCTGGAGATGAATGCATGGATCTCGGCCCAGGAAAGAGGTAGGGAAGAATTCTAAGGAGCATTTTGACTGTCTCCAGAAGTTAGATCAGATGGCCAATGCAATGGGGTGCCAGGCTTTTCCCTTTCGGTTTTACCCCAAGAATGTTTTGCTCCCCTTCGAATTGTGTCCGAAGTGATGGATGCAGCTGGAGATGAATGCATGGATCTCGGCCCAGGAAAGAGGTAGGGAAGAATTCTAAGGAGCATTTTGACTGTCTCCAGAAGTTAGATCAGATGGCCAATGCAATGGGGTGCCAGGCTTGTCCCTTTCTGTTTTACCCGAAGAATGGTTTGATTCCATTCCACAGGTCTCAGTAGGGCTGGATGAAGCGGGAGATGAATGCATGGATCTCGGCCCAGGAAAGAGGTAGGGAAGAATTCTAAGGAGCATTTTGACTGTCTCCAGAAGTTAGATCAGATGGCCAATGCAATGGGGTGCCAGGCTTTTCCCTTTCGGTTTTACCCCAAGAATGTTTTGCTTCCATGCGAATTGTCTCAGAAGTGCTGGATGCAGCTGGAGATGAATGCATGGATCTCGGCCCAGGAAAGAGGTAGGGAAGAATTCTAAGGAGCATTTTGACTGTCTCCAGAAGTTAGATCAGATGGCCAATGCAATGGGGTGCCAGGCTTTTCCCTTTCGGTTTTACCCCAAGAATGTTTTGCTTCCATGCGAATTGTCTCAGAAGTGCTGGATGCAGCTGGAGATGAATGCATGGATCTCGGCCCAGGAAAGAGGTAGGGAAGAATTCTAAGGAGCATTTTGACTGTCTCCAGAAGTTAGATCAGATGGCCAATGCAATGGGGTGCCAGGCTTTTCCCTTTCGGTTTTACCCCAAGAATGTTTTGCTTCCATGCGAATTGTCTCAGAAGTGCTGGATGCAGCTGGAGATGAATGCATGGATCTCGGCCCAGGAAAGAGGTAGGGAAGAATTCTAAGGAGCATTTTGACTGTCTCCAGAAGATAGATCAGATGGCCAATGCAATGTGGTTTCCGGCTTTTCCCTTTCGGTTTTACCCCAAGAATGTTTTGCTTCCATGCGAATTGTCTCAGAAGTGATGGATGCAGCTGCAGATGAATGCATGGATCTCGGCCCAGGAAAGAGGTAGGGAAGAATTCTAAGGAGCATTTTGACTGTCTCCTGAAGTTAGATCAGATGGCCAATGCAATGGGGTGCCAGGCTTTTCCCTTTCGGTTTTACCCCAAGAATGTTTTGCTTCCATGCGAATGGTCTCAGAAGTGCTGTATGCAGCTGGAGATGAATGCATGGATCTCGGCCCAGGAAAGAGGTAGGGAAGAATTCTAAGGAGCATTTTGACTGTCTCCAGAAGTTAGATCAGATGGCCAATGCAATGGGGTGCCAGGCTTTTCCCTTTCGGTTTTACCCCAAGAATGTTTTGCTTGCATGCGAAAGGTCTCAGAAGTGCTGGATGAAGCTGGAGATGAATGCATGGATCTCGGCCCAGGAAAGAGGTAGGGAAGAATTCTAAGGAGCATTTTGACTGTCTCCAGAAGTTAGATCAGATGGCCAATGCAATGGGGTGCCAGGCTTTTCCCAATTGGTTTTACCCTAAGAATGTTTTGTTTCAATTGGAATGGTCTCAGAAGGGCTGGATGCAGCTGGAGATGAATGCATGGATCTCGGCCCAGGAAAGAGGTAGGGAAGAATTCTAAGGAGCATTTTGACTGTCTCCAGAAGTTAGATCAGATGGCCAATGCAATGGGGTGCCAGGCTTTTCCTTTTCGGTTTTACCCGAAGAATGGTTTGATTCCATTCGAAAGGTCTCAGAAGTGCTGGAAGCAGCTGGAGATGAGTGCAAGGATCTCGGCCCAGGAAAGAGGTAGGGAAGAATTCTAAGGAGCATTTTGACTGTCTCCAGAAGTTAGATCAGATGGCCAATGCAATGGGGTGCCAGGCTTTTCCCTTTCGGTTTTACCCCAAAAATGTTTTGCTTATATTTGAAATGTCTCAGAAGTGCTGGAAGCAGCTGGAGATGAATGCATGGATCTCGGCCCAGGAAAGAGGTAGGGAAGAATTCTAAGGAGCATTTTGACTGTCTCCACAACTTAGATCAGATGGCCAATGCAATGGGGTGCCAGGCTTGTCCCTTTCTGTTTTACCCGAAGAATGGTTTGATTCCATTCCACAGGTCTCAGTAGGGCTGGATGAAGCTGGAGATGAATGCATGGATCTCGGCCCAGGAAAGAGGTAGGGAAGAATTCTAAGGAGCATTTTGACTGTCTCCAGAAGTTAGATCAGATGGCCAATGCAATGGGGTGCCAGGCTTTTCCCTTTTGGTTTTACCCCAAGAATGTTTCCTTCCATGCAAATGGTCTCAGAAGTGCTGGATGCAGCTGGAGATGAATGCATGGATCTCGGCCCAGGAAAGAGGTAGGGAAGAATTCTAAGGAGCATTTTGACTGTCTCCAGAAGTTAGATCAGATGGCCAATGCAATGGGGTGCCAGGCTTTTCCCTTTCGGTTTTACCCCTAGAATGTTTTGCTTCCATGCGAATGGTCTCAGAAGTGATCTATGCTACTGGAGATGAATGCATGGATCTCGGCCCAGGAAAGAGGTAGGGAAGAATTCTAAGGAGCATTTTGACTGTCTCCAGAAGTTAGATCAGATGGCCAATGCAATGGGGTGCCAGGCTTTTCCCTTTCGGTTTTACCCCAAGAATGTTTTGCTTCCATGCGAATTGTCTCAGAAGTGCTGGATGCAGCTGGAGATGAATGCATGGATCTCGGCCCAGGAAAGAGGTAGGGAAGAATTCTAAGGAGCATTTTGACTGTCTCCACAAGTTAGATCAGATGGCCAATGCAATGGGGTGCCAGGCTTTTCCCTTTCGGTTTTACCCCAAAAATGTTTTGCTTATATTTGAAATGTCTCAGAAGTGCTGGAAGCAGCTGGAGATGAATGCATGGATCTCGGCCCAGGAAAGAGGTAGGGAAGAATTCTAAGGAGCATTTTGACTGTCTCCACAAGTTAGATCAGATGGCCAATGCAATGGGGTGCCAGGCTTGTCCCTTTCTGTTTTACCCGAAGAATGGTTTGATGCCATTCCACAGGTCTCAGTAGGGCTGGATGAAGCTGGAGATGAATGCATGGATCTCGGCCCAGGAAAGAGGTAGGGAAGAATTCTAAGGAGCATTTTGACTGTCTCCAGAAGTTAGATCAGATGGCCAATGCAATGGGGTGCCAGGCTTTTCCCTTTTGGTTTTACCCCAAGAATGTTTCCTTCCATGCAAATGGTCTCGGAAGTGCTGGAAGCAGCTGGAGATGAATGCATGGATCTCGGCCCAGGAAAGAGGTAGGGAAGAATTCTAAGGAGCATTTTGACTGTCTCCAGAAGTTAGATCAGATGGCCAATGCAATGGGGTGCCAGGCTTTTCCCTTTCGGTTTTACCCCAAGAATGTTTTGCTCCCCTTCGAATTGTGTCCGAAGTGATGGATGCAGCTGGAGATGAATGCATGGATCTCGGCCCAGGAAAGAGGTAGGGAAGAATTCTAAGGAGCATTTTGACTGTCTCCAGAAGTTAGATCAGATGGCCAATGCAATGGGGTGCCAGGCTTGTCCCTTTCTGTTTTACCCGAAGAATGGTTTGATTCCATTCCACAGGTCTCAGTAGGGCTGGATGAAGCGGGAGATGAATGCATGGATCTCGGCCCAGGAAAGAGGTAGGGAAGAATTCTAAGGAGCATTTTGACTGTCTCCAGAAGTTAGATCAGATGGCCAATGCAATGGGGTGCCAGGCTTTTCCCTTTCGGTTTTACCCCAAGAATGTTTTGCTTCCATGCGAATTGTCTCAGAAGTGCTGGATGCAGCTGGAGATGAATGCATGGATCTCGGCCCAGGAAAGAGGTAGGGAAGAATTCTAAGGAGCATTTTGACTGTCTCCAGAAGTTAGATCAGATGGCCAATGCAATGGGGTGCCAGGCTTTTCCCTTTCGGTTTTACCCCAAGAATGTTTTGCTTCCATGCGAATTGTCTCAGAAGTGCTGGATGCAGCTGGAGATGAATGCATGGATCTCGGCCCAGGAAAGAGGTAGGGAAGAATTCTAAGGAGCATTTTGACTGTCTCCAGAAGTTAGATCAGATGGCCAATGCAATGGGGTGCCAGGCTTTTCCCTTTCGGTTTTACCCCAAGAATGTTTTGCTTCCATGCGAATTGTCTCAGAAGTGCTGGATGCAGCTGGAGATGAATGCATGGATCTCGGCCCAGGAAAGAGGTAGGGAAGAATTCTAAGGAGCATTTTGACTGTCTCCAGAAGTTAGATCAGATGGCCAATGCAATGGGGTGCCAGGCTTTTCCCTTTTGGTTTTACCCCAAGAATGTTTCCTTCCATGCAAATGGTCTCAGAAGTGCTGGATGCAGCTGGAGATGAATGCATGGATCTCGGCCCAGGAAAGAGGTAGGGAAGAATTCTAAGGAGCATTTTGACTGTCTCCAGAAGTTAGATCAGATGGCCAATGCAATGGGGTGCCAGGCTTTTCCCTTTCGGTTTTACCCCTAGAATGTTTTGCTTCCATGCGAATGGTCTCAGAAGTGATCTATGCTACTGGAGATGAATGCATGGATCTCGGCCCAGGAAAGAGGTAGGGAAGAATTCTAAGGAGCATTTTGACTGTCTCCAGAAGTTAGATCAGATGGCCAATGCAATGGGGTGCCAGGCTTTTCCCTTTCGGTTTTACCCCAAGAATGTTTTGCTTCCATGCGAATTGTCTCAGAAGTGCTGGATGCAGCTGGAGATGAATGCATGGATCTCGGCCCAGGAAAGAGGTAGGGAAGAATTCTAAGGAGCATTTTGACTGTCTCCACAAGTTAGATCAGATGGCCAATGCAATGGGGTGCCAGGCTTTTCCCTTTCGGTTTTACCCCAAAAATGTTTTGCTTATATTTGAAATGTCTCAGAAGTGCTGGAAGCAGCTGGAGATGAATGCATGGATCTCGGCCCAGGAAAGAGGTAGGGAAGAATTCTAAGGAGCATTTTGACTGTCTCCACAAGTTAGATCAGATGGCCAATGCAATGGGGTGCCAGGCTTGTCCCTTTCTGTTTTACCCGAAGAATGGTTTGATGCCATTCCACAGGTCTCAGTAGGGCTGGATGAAGCTGGAGATGAATGCATGGATCTCGGCCCAGGAAAGAGGTAGGGAAGAATTCTAAGGAGCATTTTGACTGTCTCCAGAAGTTAGATCAGATGGCCAATGCAATGGGGTGCCAGGCTTTTCCCTTTTGGTTTTACCCCAAGAATGTTTCCTTCCATGCAAATGGTCTCGGAAGTGCTGGAAGCAGCTGGAGATGAATGCATGGATCTCGGCCCAGGAAAGAGGTAGGGAAGAATTCTAAGGAGCATTTTGACTGTCTCCAGAAGTTAGATCAGATGGCCAATGCAATGGGGTGCCAGGCTTTTCCCTTTCGGTTTTACCCCAAGAATGTTTTGCTCCCCTTCGAATTGTGTCCGAAGTGATGGATGCAGCTGGAGATGAATGCATGGATCTCGGCCCAGGAAAGAGGTAGGGAAGAATTCTAAGGAGCATTTTGACTGTCTCCAGAAGTTAGATCAGATGGCCAATGCAATGGGGTGCCAGGCTTGTCCCTTTCTGTTTTACCCGAAGAATGGTTTGATTCCATTCCACAGGTCTCAGTAGGGCTGGATGAAGCGGGAGATGAATGCATGGATCTCGGCCCAGGAAAGAGGTAGGGAAGAATTCTAAGGAGCATTTTGACTGTCTCCAGAAGTTAGATCAGATGGCCAATGCAATGGGGTGCCAGGCTTTTCCCTTTCGGTTTTACCCCAAGAATGTTTTGCTTCCATGCGAATTGTCTCAGAAGTGCTGGATGCAGCTGGAGATGAATGCATGGATCTCGGCCCAGGAAAGAGGTAGGGAAGAATTCTAAGGAGCATTTTGACTGTCTCCAGAAGTTAGATCAGATGGCCAATGCAATGGGGTGCCAGGCTTTTCCCTTTCGGTTTTACCCCAAGAATGTTTTGCTTCCATGCGAATTGTCTCAGAAGTGCTGGATGCAGCTGGAGATGAATGCATGGATCTCGGCCCAGGAAAGAGGTAGGGAAGAATTCTAAGGAGCATTTTGACTGTCTCCAGAAGTTAGATCAGATGGCCAATGCAATGGGGTGCCAGGCTTTTCCCTTTCGGTTTTACCCCAAGAATGTTTTGCTTCCATGCGAATTGTCTCAGAAGTGCTGGATGCAGCTGGAGATGAATGCATGGATCTCGGCCCAGGAAAGAGGTAGGGAAGAATTCTAAGGAGCATTTTGACTGTCTCCAGAAGATAGATCAGATGGCCAATGCAATGGGGTGCCAGGCTTTTCCCTTTCGGTTTTACCCCAAGAATGTTTTGCTTCCATGCGAATGGTCTCAGAAGTGCTGTATGCAGCTGGAGATGAATGCATGGATCTCGGCCCAGGAAAGAGGTAGGGAAGAATTCTAAGGAGCATTTTGACTGTCTCCAGAAGTTAGATCAGATGGCCAATGCAATGGGGTGCCAGGCTTTTCCCTTTCGGTTTTACCCCAAGAATGTTTTGCTTGCATGCGAAAGGTCTCAGAAGTGCTGGATGAAGCTGGAGATGAATGCATGGATCTCGGCCCAGGAAAGAGGTAGGGAAGAATTCTAAGGAGCATTTTGACTGTCTCCAGAAGTTAGATCAGATGGCCAATGCAATGGGGTGCCAGGCTTTTCCCTTTCGGTTTTACCCCAAGAATGTTTTGCTTGCATGCGAAAGGTCTCAGAAGTGCTGGATGAAGCTGGAGATGAATGCATGGATCTCGGCCCAGGAAAGAGGTAGGGAAGAATTCTAAGGAGCATTTTGACTGTCTCCAGAAGTTAGATCAGATGGCCAATGCAATGGGGTGCCAGGCTTTTCCCAATTGGTTTTACCCTAAGAATGTTTTGTTTCAATTGGAATGGTCTCAGAAGGGCTGGATGCAGCTGGAGATGAATGCATGGATCTCGGCCCAGGAAAGAGGTAGGGAAGAATTCTAAGGAGCATTTTGACTGTCTCCAGAAGTTAGATCAGATGGCCAATGCAATGGGGTGCCAGGCTTTTCCTTTTCGGTTTTACCCGAAGAATGGTTTGATTCCATTCGAAAGGTCTCAGAAGTGCTGGAAGCAGCTGGAGATGAGTGCAAGGATCTCGGCCCAGGAAAGAGGTAGGGAAGAATTCTAAGGAGCATTTTGACTGTCTCCAGAAGTTAGATCAGATGGCCAATGCAATGGGGTGCCAGGCTTTTCCCTTTCGGTTTTACCCCAAAAATGTTTTGCTTATATTTGAAATGTCTCAGAAGTGCTGGAAGCAGCTGGAGATGAATGCATGGATCTCGGCCCAGGAAAGAGGTAGGGAAGAATTCTAAGGAGCATTTTGACTGTCTCCACAACTTAGATCAGATGGCCAATGCAATGGGGTGCCAGGCTTGTCCCTTTCTGTTTTACCCGAAGAATGGTTTGATTCCATTCCACAGGTCTCAGTAGGGCTGGATGAAGCTGGAGATGAATGCATGGATCTCGGCCCAGGAAAGAGGTAGGGAAGAATTCTAAGGAGCATTTTGACTGTCTCCAGAAGTTAGATCAGATGGCCAATGCAATGGGGTGCCAGGCTTTTCCCTTTTGGTTTTACCCCAAGAATGTTTCCTTCCATGCAAATGGTCTCAGAAGTGCTGGATGCAGCTGGAGATGAATGCATGGATCTCGGCCCAGGAAAGAGGTAGGGAAGAATTCTAAGGAGCATTTTGACTGTCTCCAGAAGTTAGATCAGATGGCCAATGCAATGGGGTGCCAGGCTTTTCCCTTTCGGTTTTACCCCAAGAATGTTTTGCTTCCATGCGAATGGTCTCAGAAGTGATCTATGCTACTGGAGATGAATGCATGGATCTCGGCCCAGGAAAGAGGTAGGGAAGAATTCTAAGGAGCATTTTGACTGTCTCCAGAAGTTAGATCAGATGGCCAATGCAATGGGGTGCCAGGCTTTTCCCTTTCGGTTTTACCCCAAGAATGTTTTGCTTCCATGCGAATTGTCTCAGAAGTGCTGGATGCAGCTGGAGATGAATGCATGGATCTCGGCCCAGGAAAGAGGTAGGGAAGAATTCTAAGGAGCATTTTGACTGTCTCCAGAAGTTAGATCAGATGGCCAATGCAATGGGGTGCCAGGCTTTTCCCTTTCGGTTTTACCCCAAGAATGTTTTGCTTCCATGCGAATTGTCTCAGAAGTGCTGGATGCAGCTGGAGATGAATGCATGGATCTCGGCCCAGGAAAGAGGTAGGGAAGAATTCTAAGGAGCATTTTGACTGTCTCCAGAAGTTAGATCAGATGGCCAATGCAATGGGGTGCCAGGCTTTTCCCTTTCGGTTTTACCCCAAGAATGTTTTGCTTCCATGCGAATTGTCTCAGAAGTGCTGGAAGCAGCTGGAGATGAATGCATGGATCTCGGCCCAGGAAAGAGGTAGGGAAGAATTCTAAGGAGCATTTTGACTGTCTCCAGAAGATAGATCAGATGGCCAATGCAATGGGGTTTCAGGCTTTTCCCTTTCGGTTTTACCCCAAGAATGTTTTGCTTCCCTGCAAATTGTCTCAGAAGTGATGGATGCAGCTGCAGATGAATGCATGGATCTCGGCCCAGGAAAGAGGTAGGGAAGAATTCTAAGGAGCATTTTGACTGTCTCCACAAGTTAGATCAGATGGCCAATGCAATGGGGTGCCAGGCTTTTCCCTTTTGGTTTTACCCCAAGAATATTTTGCTTGCATGCGAATTGTCTCAGAAGTGCTGGATGAAGCTGGAGATGAATGCATGGATCTCGGCCCAGGAAAGAGGTAGGGAAGAATTCTAAGGAGCATTTTGACTGTCTCCAGAAGTTAGATCAGATGGCCAATGCAATGGGGTGCCAGGCTTTTCCCTTTCAGTTTTACCCCAAAAATGTTTTGCTTATATTTGAAATGCCTCAGAAGTGCTGGAAGCAGCTGGAGATGAATTCATGGATCTCGGCCCAGGAAAGAGGTAGGGAAGAATTCTAAGGAGCATTTTGACTGTCTCCACAAGTTAGATCAGATGGCCAATGCAATGGGGTGCCAGGCTTTTCCCTTTCGGTTTTACCCGAAGAATGGTTTGATTCCATTCCATAGGTCTCAGAAGGGCTGGAAGCAGCTGGAGATGAATGCATGGATGTCGGCCCAGGAAAGAGGTAGGGAAGAATTCTAAGGAGCATTTTAACTGTATCCAGAAGTTAGATCAGATGGCCAATGCAATGGGGTGCCAGGCTTTTCCCTTTCGATTTTACCCCAAGAATGTTTTGCTTCCATGCGAATGGTCTCAGAAGTGCTGTATGCAGCTGGAGATGAATGCATGGATCTCGGCCCAGGAAAGAGGTAGGGAAGAATTCTAAGGAGCATTTTGACTGTCTCCAGAAGTTAGATCAGATGGCCAATGCAATGGGGTGCCAGGCTTTTCCCTTTCGGTTTTACCCCAAGAATGTTTTGCTTCCATGCGAATTGTCTCAGAAGTGCTCTATGCTACTGGATATGAATGCATGGATCTCGGCCCAGGAAAGAGGTAGGGAAGAATTCTAAGGAGCATTTTGACTGTCTCCAGAAGTTAGATCAGATGGCCAATGCAATGGGGTGCCAGGCTTTTCCCTTTCGGTTTTACCCCTAGAATGTTTTGCTTCCATGCGAATGGTCTCAGAAGTGCTGGATGCAGCTGGAGATGAGTGCATGGATCTCGGCCCAGGAAAGAGGTAGGGAAGAATTCTAAGGAGCATTTTGACTGTCTCCAGAAGTTAGATCAGTTGGCCAATGCAATGGGGTGCCAGGCTTTTCCCTTTCGGTTTTACCCCAAGAATGTTTTGCTTACATTCGAATGGTCTCAGAAGGGCTGGATGCAGCTGGAGATGAATGCATGGATCTCGGCCCAGGAAAGAGGTAGGGAAGAATTCTAAGGAGCATTTTGACTGTCTCCAGAAGTTAGATCAGATGGCCAATGCAATGGGGTGCCAGGCTTTTCCCTTTTGGTTTTTCCCTGGGAATGTTTTGTTTCCATTCGAATGGTCTCAGAAGGGCTGGATGCAGCTGGAGATGAATGCATGGATCTCGGCCCAGGAAAGAGGTAGGGAAGAATTCTAAGGAGCATTTTGACTGTCTCCGGAAGTTAGATCAGATGGCCAATGCAATGGGGTGCCAGGCTTTTCCCTTTCGGTTTTACCCCAAGAATGTTTTGCTTCCATGCGAATGGTCTCAGAAGTGATCTATGCTACTGGAGATGAATGCATGGATCTCGGCCCAGGAAAGAGGTAGGGAAGAATTCTAAGGAGCATTTTGACTGTCTCCAGAAGTTAGATCAGATGGCCAATGCAATGGGGTGCCAGGCTTTTCCCTTTCGGTTTTACCCCAAGAATGTTTTGCTTCCATGCGAATTGTCTCAGAAGTGCTGGATGCAGCTGGAGATGAATGCATGGATCTCGGCCCAGGAAAGAGGTAGGGAAGAATTCTAAGGAGCATTTTGACTGTCTCCAGAAGTTAGATCAGATGGCAAAAGCAATGGGGTGCCAGGCTTTTCCCTTTCGGTTTTACCCCAAGAATGTTTTGCTTCCATGCGAATGGTCTCAGAAGTGATCTATGCTACTGGAGATGAATGCATGGATCTTGGCCCAGGAAAGAGGTAGGGAAGAATTCTAAGGAGCATTTTGACTGTCTCCAGAAGTTAGATCAGATGGCCAATGCAATGGGGTGCCAGGCTTTTCCCTTTTGGTTTTACCCCAAGAATGTTTTGCTTCCATGCGAATGGTCTCAGAAGTGCTCTATGCTACTGGATATGAATGCATGGATCTCGGCCCAGGAAAGAGGTAGGGAAGAATTCTAAGGAGCATTTTGACTGTCTCCAGAAGTTAGATCAGATGGCCAATGCAATGGGGTGCCAGGCTTTTCCCTTTTGGTTTTTCCCTAGGAATGTTTTGTTTCCATTCGAATGGTCTCAGAAGGGCTGGATGCAGCTGGAGATGAATGCATGGATCTCGGCCCAGGAAAGAGGTAGGGAAGAATTCTAAGGAGCATTTTGACTGTCTCCGGAAGTTAGATCAGATGGCCAATGCAATGGGGTGCCAGGCTTTTCCCTTTCGGTTTTACCCCAAGAATGTTTTGCTTCCATGCGAATGGTCTCAGAAGTGATCTTTGCTACTGGAGATGAATGCATGGATCTCGGCCCAGGAAAGAGGTAGGGAAGAATTCTAAGGAGCATTTTGACTGTCTCCAGAAGTTAGATCAGATGGCAAAAGCAATGGGGTGCCAGGCTTTTCCCTTTCGGTTTTACCCCAAGAATGTTTTGCTTCCATGCGAATTGTCTCAGAAGTGCTGGATGCAGCTGGAGATGAATGCATGGATCTCGGCCCAGGAAAGAGGTAGGGAAGAATTCTAAGGAGCATTTTGACTGTCTCCAGAAGTTAGATCAGATGGCCAATGCAATGGGGTGCCAGGCTTTTCCCTTTCGGTTTTACCCCAAGAATGTTTTGCTTCCATGCGAATTGTCTCAGAAGTGCTGGATGCAGCTGGAGATGAATGCATGGATCTCGGCCCAGGAAAGAGGTAGGGAAGAATTCTAAGGAGCATTTTGACTGTCTCCAGAAGTTAGATCAGATGGCCAATGCAATGTGGTTTCAGGCTTTTCCCTTTCGGTTTTACCCCAAGAATGTTTTGCTTCCCTGCGAATTGTCTCAGAAGTGATGGATGCAGCTGGAGATGAATGCATGGATCTCGGCCCAGGAAAGAGGTAGGGAAGAATTCTAAGGAGCATTTTGACTGTCTCCAGAAGATAGATCAGATGGCCAATGCAATGGGGTGCCAGGCTTTTCCCTTTCGGTTTTACCCCAAAAATGTTTTGCTTATATTTGAATTGTCTCAGAAGTGCTGGAAGCAGCAGGAGATGAATGCATGGATCTCGGCCCAGGAAAGAGGTAGGGAAGAATTCTAAGGAGCATTTTGACTGTCTCCAGAAGATAGATCAGATGGCCAATGCAATGTGGTTTCAGGCTTTTCCCTTTCGGTTTTACCCCAAGAATGTTTTGCTTGCATGCGAATGGTCTCAGAAGTGCTGGATGCAGCTGGAGATGAATGCATGGATCTCGGCCCAGGAAAGAGGTAGGGAAGAATTCTAAGGAGCATTTTGACTGTCTCCTGAAGTTAGATCAGATGGCCAATGCAATGGGGTGCCAGGCTTTTCCCTTTCGGTTTTACCCCAAAAATGTTTTGCTTATATTTGAATTGTCTCAGAAGTGCTGGAAGCAGCTGGAGATGAATGCATGGATCTCGGCCCAGGAAAGAGGTAGGGAAGAATTCTAAGGAGCATTTTGACTGTCTCCACAAGTTAGATCAGATGGCCAATGCAATGGGGTGCCAGGCTTTTCCCTTTCGGTTTTACCCCAAGAATGTTTTGCTTCAATGCGAATGGTCTCAGAAGTGCTGGAAGCAGCTGGAGATGAATGCATGGATCTCGGCCCAGGAAAGAGGTAGGGAAGAATTCTAAGGAGCATTTTGACTGTCTCCAGAAGTTAGATCAGATGGCCAATGCAATGGGGTGCCAGGCTTTTCCCTTTCGGTTTTACCCCAAGAATGTTTTGCTTCCATGCGAATGGTCTCAGAAGTGCTGTATGCAGCTGGAGATGAATGCATGGATCTCGGCCCAGGAAAGAGGTAGGGAAGAATTCTAAGGAGCATTTTGACTGTCTCCAGAAGTTAGATCAGATGGCCAATGCAATGGGGTGCCAGGCTTTTCCCTTTCGGTTTTACCCCAAGAATGTTTTGCTTGCATGCGAAAGGTCTCAGAAGTGCTGGATGAAGCAGGAGATGAATGCATGGATCTCGGCCCAGGAAAGAGGTAGGGAAGAATTCTAAGGAGCATTTTGACTGTCTCCACAAGTTAGATCAGATGGCCAATGCAATGGGGTGCCAGGCTTTTCCCTTTTGGTTTTTCCCTAAGAATGTTTTGCTTGCATGCGAAAGGTCTCAGAAGTGCTGGATGAAGCTGGAGATGAATGCATGGATCTCGGCCCAGGAAAGAGGTAGGGAAGAATTCTAAGGAGCATTTTGACTGTCTCCAGAAGTTAGATCAGAGGGCCAATGCAATGGGGTGCCAGGCTTTTCCCTTTCGGTTTTACCCCAAGAATGTTTTGCTTGCATGCGAATGGTCTCAGAAGTGCTGGATGCAGCTGGAGATGAATGCATGGATCTCGGCCCAGGAAAGAGGTAGGGAAGAATTCTAAGGAGCATTTTGACTGTCTCCAGAAGTTAGATCAGATGGCCAATGCAATGGGGTGCCAGGCTTTTCCCTTTTGGTTTTACCCTAAGAATGTTTTGTTTCAATTGGAATGGTCTCAGAAGTGCTGGATGCAGCTGGAGATGAATGCATGGATCTCGGCCCAGGAAAGAGGTAGGGAAGAATTCTAAGGAGCATTTTGACTGTCTCCAGAAGTTAGATCAGATGGGCAATGCAATGCGGTGCCAGGCTTTTCCCTTTCGGTTTTACCCCAAGAATGGTTTGATTCCATTCCACAGGTCTCAGTAGGGCTGGATGAAGCGGGAGATGGATGCATGGATCTCGGCCCAGGAAAGAGGTAGGGAAGAATTCTAAGGAGCATTTTGACTGTCTCCAGAAGTTAGATCAGATGGCCAATGCAATGGGGTGCCAGGCTTGTCCCTTTCTGTTTTACCCGAAGAATGGTTTGATTCCATTCCACAGGTCTCAGTAGGGCTGGATGAAGTGGGAGATGGATGCATGGATCTCGGCCCAGGAAAGAGGTAGGGAAGAATTCTAAGGAGCATTTTGACTGTCTCCAGAAGTTAGATCAGATGGCCAATGCAATGGGGTGCCAGGCTTTTCCCTTTTGGTTTTACCCCAAGAATGTTTCCTTCCATGCAAATGGTCTCAGAAGTGCTGGATGCAGCTGGAGATGAATGCATGGATCTCGGCCCAGGAAAGAGGTAGGGAAGAATTCTAAGGAGCATTTTGACTGTCTCCGGAAGTTAGATCAGATGGCCAATGCAATGGGGTGCCAGGCTTTTCCCTTTCGGTTTTACCCCAAGAATGTTTTGCTTCCATGCGAATGGTCTCAGAAGTGATCTATGCTACTGGAGATGAATGCATGGATCTCGGCCCAGGAAAGAGGTAGGGAAGAATTCTAAGGAGCATTTTGACTGTCTCCAGAAGTTAGATCAGATGGCCAATGCAATGGGGTGCCAGGCTTTTCCCTTTCGGTTTTACCCCAGGAATGTTTTGCTTCCATGCGGATTGTCTCAGAAGTGCTGGATGCAGCTGGAGATGAATGCATGGATCTCGGCCCAGGAAAGAGGTAGGGAAGAATTCTAAGGAGCATTTTGACTGTCTCTAGAAGTTAGATCAGATGGCCAATGCAATGGGGTGCCAGGCTTTTCCCTTTCGGTTTTACCCCAAGAATGTTTTGCTTCCATGCGAATGGTCTCAGAAGTGCTGGATGCAGCTGGAGATGAATGCATGGATCTCGGGCCAGGAAAGAGGTAGGGAAGAATTCTAAGGAGCATTTTGACTGTCTCCAGAAGTTAGATCAGATGGCCAATGCAATGGGGTGCCAGGCTTTTCCCTTTCGGTTTTACCCCAAGAATGTTTTGCTTCCATGCGAATGGTCTCAGAAGTGCTGGATGCAGCTGGAGATGAATGCATGGATCTCGGCCCAGGAAAGAGGTAGGGAAGAATTCTAAGGAGCATTTTGACTGTCTCCAGAAGTTAGATCAGATGGCCAATGCAATGGGGTGCCAGGCTTTTCCCTTTTGGTTTTTCCCTAGGAATGTTTTGTTTCCATTCGAATGGTCTCAGAAGGGCTGGATGCAGCTGGAGATGAATGCATGGATCTCGGCCCAGGAAAGAGGTAGGGAAGAATTCTAAGGAGCATTTTGACTGTCTCCAGAAGTTAGATCAGATGGCCAATGCAATGGGGTGCCAGGCTTTTCCCTTTCGGTTTTACCCCAAAAATGTTTTGCTTATATTTGAAATGTCTCAGAAGTGCTGGAAGCAGCTGGAGATGAATGCATGGATCTCGGCCCAGGAAAGAGATAGGGAAGAATTCTAAGGAGCATTTTGACTGTCTCCACAAGTTAGATCAGATGGCCAATGCAATGGGGTGCCAGGCTTGTCCCTTTCTGTTTTACCCGAAGAATGGTTTGATTAAATTCCACAGGTCTCAGTAGGGCTGGATGAATCGGGAGATGGATGCATGGATCTCGGCCCAGGAAAGAGGTAGGGAAGAATTCTAAGGAGCATTTTGACTATCTCCAGAAGTTAGATCAGATGGCCAATGCAATGGGGTGCCAGGCTTTTCCCTTTTGGTTTTACCCCAAGAATGTTTCCTTCCATGCAAATGGTCTCAGAAGTGCTGGATGCAGCTGGAGATGAATGCATGGATCTCGGCCCAGGAAAGAGGTAGGGAAGAATTCTAAGGAGCATTTTGACTGTCTCCGGAAGTTAGATCAGATGGCCAATGCAATGGGGTGCCAGGCTTTTCCCTTTCGGTTTTACCCCAAGAATGTTTTGCTTCCATGCGAATGGTCTCAGAAGTGATCTATGCTACTGGAGATGAATGCATGGATCTCGGCCCAGGAAAGAGGTAGGGAAGAATTCTAAGGAGCATTTTGACTGTCTCCAGAAGTTAGATCAGATGGCCAATGCAATGGGGTGCCAGGCTTTTCCCTTTCGGTTTTACCCCAAGAATGTTTTGCTTCCATGCGAATGGTCTCAGAAGTGATCTATGCTACTGGAGATGAATGCATGGATCTCGGCCCAGGAAAGAGGTAGGGAAGAATTCTAAGGAGCATTTTGACTGTCTCCAGAAGTTAGATCAGATGGCCAATGCAATGGGGTGCCAGGCTTTTCCCTTTCGGTTTTACCCCAAGAATGTTTTGCTTCCATGCGAATTGTCTCAGAAGTGCTGGATGCAGCTGGAGATGAATGCATGGATCTCGGCCCAGGAAAGAGGTAGGGAAGAATTCTAAGGAGCATTTTGACTGTCTCCTGAAGTTAGATCAGATGGCCAATGCAATGGGGTGCCAGGCTTTTCCCTTTTGGTTTTACCCCAAGAATGTTTTGCTTGCATGCGAATTGTCTCAGAAGTGCTGGATGAAGCTGGAGATGAATGCATGGATCTTGGCCCAGGAAAGAGGTAGGGAAGAATTCTAAGGAGCATTTTGACTGTCTCCACAATTTAGATCAGATGGCCAATGCAATGGGGTGCCAGGCTTTTCCCTTTCGGTTTTACCCCAAAAATGTTTTGCTTATATTTGAATGGTCTCAGAAGTGCTGTATGCAGCTGGAGATGAATGCATGGATCTCGGCCCAGGAAAGAGGTAGGGAAGAATTCTAAGGAGCATTTTGACTGTCTCCACAAGTTAGATCAGATGGCCAATGCAATGGGGTGCCAGGCTTTTCCCTTTCGGTTTTACCCCAAGAATGTTTTGCTTCCATGCGAATGGTCTCAGAAGTGCTGGATGCAGCTGGAGATGAATGCATGGATCTCGGCCCAGGAAAGAGGTAGGGAAGAATTCTACGGAGCATTTTGACTGTCTCCAGAAGTTAGATCAGATGGCCAATGCAATGGGGTGCCAGGCTTTTCCCTTTCGGTTTTACCCCAAGAATGTTTTGCTTCCATGCGAATGGTCTCAGAAGTGCTGTATGCAGCTGGAGATGAATGCATGGATCTCGGCCCAGGAAAGAGGTAGGGAAGAATTCTAAGGAGCATTTTGACTGTCTCCAGAAGTTAGATCAGATGGCCAATGCAATGGGGTGCCAGGCTTTTCCCTTTCGGTTTTACCCCAAGAATGTTTTGCTTGCATGCGAAAGGTCTCAGAAGTGCTGGATGAAGCTGGAGATGAATGCATGGATCTCGGCCCAGGAAAGAGGTAGGGAAGAATTCTAAGGAGTATTTTGACTGTCTCCAGAAGTTAGATCAGATGGCCAATGCAATGGGGTGCCAGGCTTTTCCCTTTCGGTTTTACCCCAAGAATGTTTTGCTTCCATGCGAATGGTCTCAGAAGTGCTGGATGCAGCTGGAGATGAATGCATGGATCTCGGCCCAGGAAAGAGGTAGGGAAGAATTCTAAGGAGCATTTTGACTGTCTCCAGAAGTTAGATCAGATGGCCAATGCAATGGGGTGCCAGGCTTTTCCCTTTCGGTTTTACCCCAAGAATGTTTTGCTTGCATGCGAAAGGTCTCAGAAGTGCTGGATGAAGCAGGAGATGAATGCATGGATCTCGGCCCAGGAAAGAGGTAGGGAAGAATTCTAAGGAGCATTTTGACTGTCTCCACAAGTTAGATCAGATGGCCAATGCAATGGGGTGCCAGGCTTTTCCCTTTTGGTTTTTCCCTAAGAATGTTTTGCTTGCATGCGAAAGGTCTCAGAAGTGCTGGATGAAGCTGGAGATGAATGCATGGATCTCGGCCCAGGAAAGAGGTAGGGAAGAATTCTAAGGAGCATTTTGACTGTCTCCAGAAGTTAGATCAGAGGGCCAATGCAATGGGGTGCCAGGCTTTTCCCTTTCGGTTTTACCCCAAGAATGTTTTGCTTGCATGCGAATGGTCTCAGAAGTGCTGGATGCAGCTGGAGATGAATGCATGGATCTCGGCCCAGGAAAGAGGTAGGGAAGAATTCTAAGGAGCATTTTGACTGTCTCCAGAAGTTAGATCAGATGGCCAATGCAATGGGGTGCCAGGCTTTTCCCTTTCGGTTTTACCCAAAAAATGTTTTGCTTATATTTGAAATGTCTCAGAAGTGCTGGAAGCAGCTGGAGATGAATGCATGGATCTCGGCCCAGGAAAGAGATAGGGAAGAATTCTAAGGAGCATTTTGACTGTCTCCACAAGTTAGATCAGATGGCCAATGCAATGGGGTGCCAGGCTTGTCCCTTTCTGTTTTACCCGAAGAATGGTTTGATTAAATTCCACAGGTCTCAGTAGGGCTGGATGAATCGGGAGATGGATGCATGGATCTCGGCCCAGGAAAGAGGTAGGGAAGAATTCTAAGGAGCATTTTGACTATCTCCAGAAGTTAGATCAGATGGCCAATGCAATGGGGTGCCAGGCTTTTCCCTTTTGGTTTTACCCCAAGAATGTTTCCTTCCATGCAAATGGTCTCAGAAGTGCTGGATGCAGCTGGAGATGAATGCATGGATCTCGGCCCAGGAAAGAGGTAGGGAAGAATTCTAAGGAGCATTTTGACTGTCTCCGGAAGTTAGATCAGATGGCCAATGCAATGGGGTGCCAGGCTTTTCCCTTTCGGTTTTACCCCAAGAATGTTTTGCTTCCATGCGAATGGTCTCAGAAGTGATCTATGCTACTGGAGATGAATGCATGGATCTCGGCCCAGGAAAGAGGTAGGGAAGAATTCTAAGGAGCATTTTGACTGTCTCCAGAAGTTAGATCAGATGGCCAATGCAATGGGGTGCCAGGCTTTTCCCTTTCGGTTTTACCCCAAGAATGTTTTGCTTCCATGCGAATGGTCTCAGAAGTGATCTATGCTACTGGAGATGAATGCATGGATCTCGGCCCAGGAAAGAGGTAGGGAAGAATTCTAAGGAGCATTTTGACTGTCTCCAGAAGTTAGATCAGATGGCCAATGCAATGGGGTGCCAGGCTTTTCCCTTTCGGTTTTACCCCAAGAATGTTTTGCTTCCATGCGAATTGTCTCAGAAGTGCTGGATGCAGCTGGAGATGAATGCATGGATCTCGGCCCAGGAAAGAGGTAGGGAAGAATTCTAAGGAGCATTTTGACTGTCTCCTGAAGTTAGATCAGATGGCCAATGCAATGGGGTGCCAGGCTTTTCCCTTTTGGTTTTACCCCAAGAATGTTTTGCTTGCATGCGAATTGTCTCAGAAGTGCTGGATGAAGCTGGAGATGAATGCATGGATCTCGGCCCAGGAAAGAGGTAGGGAAGAATTCTAAGGAGCATTTTGACTGTCTCCACAATTTAGATCAGATGGCCAATGCAATGGGGTGCCAGGCTTTTCCCTTTCGGTTTTACCCCAAAAATGTTTTGCTTATATTTGAATGGTCTCAGAAGTGCTGTATGCAGCTGGAGATGAATGCATGGATCTCGGCCCAGGAAAGAGGTAGGGAAGAATTCTAAGGAGCATTTTGACTGTCTCCACAAGTTAGATCAGATGGCCAATGCAATGGGGTGCCAGGCTTTTCCCTTTCGGTTTTACCCCAAGAATGTTTTGCTTCCATGCGAATGGTCTCAGAAGTGCTGGATGCAGCTGGAGATGAATGCATGGATCTCGGCCCAGGAAAGAGGTAGGGAAGAATTCTACGGAGCATTTTGACTGTCTCCAGAAGTTAGATCAGATGGCCAATGCAATGGGGTGCCAGGCTTTTCCCTTTCGGTTTTACCCCAAGAATGTTTTGCTTCCATGCGAATGGTCTCAGAAGTGCTGTATGCAGCTGGTGATGAATGCATGGATCTCGGCCCAGGAAAGAGGTAGGGAAGAATTCTAAGGAGCATTTTGACTGTCTCCAGAAGTTAGATCAGATGGCCAATGCAATGGGGTGCCAGGCTTTTCCCTTTCGGTTTTACCCCAAGAATGTTTTGCTTGCATGCGAAAGGTCTCAGAAGTGCTGGATGAAGCTGGAGATGAATGCATGGATCTCGGCCCAGGAAAGAGGTAGGGAAGAATTCTAAGGAGTATTTTGACTGTCTCCAGAAGTTAGATCAGATGGCCAATGCAATGGGGTGCCAGGCTTTTCCCTTTCGGTTTTACCCCAAGAATGTTTTGCTTCCATGCGAATGGTCTCAGAAGTGCTGGATGCAGCTGGAGATGAATGCATGGATCTCGGCCCAGGAAAGAGGTAGGGAAGAATTCTAAGGAGCATTTTGACTGTCTCCAGAAGTTAGATCAGATGGCCAATGCAATGGGGTGCCAGGCTTTTCCCTTTTGGTTTTTCCCTAGGAATGTTTTGTTTCCATTCGAATGGTCTCAGAAGGGCTGGATGCAGCTGGAGATGAATGCATGGATCTCGGCCCAGGAAAGAGGTAGGGAAGAATTCTAAGGAGCATTTTGACTGTCTCCAGAAGTTAGATCAGATGGCCAATGCAATGGGGTGCCAGGCTTTTCCCTTTCGGTTTTACCCCAAAAATGTTTTGCTTATATTTGAAATGTCTCAGAAGTGCTGGAAGCAGCTGGAGATGAATGCATGGATCTCGGCCCAGGAAAGAGGTAGGGAAGAATTCTAAGGAGCATTTTGACTGTCTCCACAAGTTAGATCAGATGGCCAATGCAATGGGGTGCCAGGCTTGTCCCTTTCTGTTTTACCCGAAGAATGGTTTGATGCCATTCCACAGGTCTCAGTAGGGCTGGATGAAGCTGGAGATGAATGCATGGATCTCGGCCCAGGAAAGAGGTAGGGAAGAATTCTAAGGAGCATTTTGACTGTCTCCAGAAGTTAGATCAGATGGCCAATGCAATGGGGTGCCAGGCTTTTCCCTTTTGGTTTTACCCCAAGAATGTTTCCTTCCATGCAAATGGTCTCAGAAGTGCTGGATGCAGCTGGAGATGAATGCATGGATCTCGGCCCAGGAAAGAGGTAGGGAAGAATTCTAAGGAGCATTTTGACTGTCTCCGGAAGTTAGATCAGATGGCCAATGCAATGGGGTGCCAGGCTTTTCCCTTTCGGTTTTACCCCAAGAATGTTTTGCTTCCATGCGAATGGTCTCAGAAGTGATCTATGCTACTGGAGATGAATGCATGGATCTCGGCCCAGGAAAGAGGTAGGGAAGAATTCTAAGGAGCATTTTGACTGTCTCCAGAAGTTAGATCAGATGGCCAATGCAATGGGGTGCCAGGCTTTTCCCTTTCGGTTTTACCCCAAGAATGTTTTGCTTCCATTCGAATGGTCTCAGAAGTGCTGGATGCAGCTGGAGATGAATGCATGGATCTCGGCCCAGGAAAGAGGTAGGGAAGAATTCTAAGGAGCATTTTGACTGTCTCCAGAAGTTAGATCAGATGGCCAATGCAATGGGGTGCCAGGCTTTTCCCTTTCGGTTTTACCCCAAGAATGTTTTGCTCCCCTTCGAATTGTCTCCGAAGTGATGGATGCAGCTGGAGATGAATGCATGGATCTCGGCCCAGGAAAGAGGTAGGGAAGAATTCTAAGGAGCATTTTGACTGTCTCCTGAAGTTAGATCAGATGGCCAATGCAATGGGGTGCCAGGCTTTTCCCTTTCGGTTTTACCCCAAGAATGTTTTGCTTCCATGCGAATGGTCTCAGAAGTGCTGTATGCAGCTGGAGATGAATGCATGGATCTCGGCCCAGGAAAGAGGTAGGGAAGAATTCTAAGGAGCATTTTGACTGTCTCCACAAGTTAGATCAGATGGCCAATGCAATGGGGTGCCAGGCTTTTCCCTTTCGGTTTTACCCCAAGAATGTTTTGCTTCCATGCGAATGGTCTCAGAAGTGCTGTATGCAGCTGGAGATGAATGCATGGATCTCGGCCCAGGAAAGAGGTAGGGAAGAATTCTAAGGAGCATTTTGACTGTCTCCAGAAGTTAGATCAGATGGCCAATGCAATGGGGTGCCAGGCTTTTCCCTTTCGGTTTTACCCCAAGAATGTTTTGCTTCCATGCGAATTGTCTCAGAAGTGCTGGATGCAGCTGGAGATGAATGCATGGATCTCGGCCCAGGAAAGAGGTAGGGAAGAATTCTAAGGAGCATTTTGACTGTCTCCAGAAGTTAGATCAGATGGCCAATGCAATGGGGTGCCAGGCTTTTCCCTTTTGGTTTTTCCCTAGGAATGTTTTGTTTCCATTCGAATTGTCTCAGAAGGGCTGGATGCAGCTGGAGATGAATGCATGGATCTCGGCCCAGGAAAGAGGTAGGGAAGAATTCTAAGGAGCATTTTGACTGTCTCCAGAAGTTAGATCAGATGGCCAATGCAATGGGGTGCCAGGCTTTTCCCTTTCGGTTTTACCCCAAAAATGTTTTGCTTATATTTGAAATGTCTCAGAAGTGCTGGAAGCAGCTGGAGATGAATGCATGGATCTCGGCCCAGGAAAGAGGTAGGGAAGAATTCTAAGGAGCATTTTGACTGTCTCCACAAGTTAGATCAGATGGCCAATGCAATGGGGTGCCAGGCTTGTCCCTTTCTGTTTTACCCGAAGAATGGTTTGATTCCATTCCACAGGTCTCAGTAGGGCTGGATGAAGCTGGAGATGAATGCATGGATCTCGGCCCAGGAAAGAGGTAGGGAAGAATTCTAAGGAGCATTTTGACTGTCTCCAGAAGTTAGATCAGAGGGCCAATGCAATGGGGTGCCAGGCTTTTCCCTTTCGGTTTTACCCCAAGAATGTTTTGCTTGCATGCAAATGGTCTCAGAAGTGCTGGATGCAGCTGGAGATGAATGCATGGATCTCGGCCCAGGAAAGAGGTAGGGAAGAATTCTAAGGAGCATTTTGACTGTCTCCAGAAGTTAGATCAGATGGCCAATGCAATGGGGTGCCAGGCTTTTCCCTATTGGTTTTACCCTAAGAATGTTTTGTTTCAACTGGAATGGTCTCAGAAGGGCTGGATGCAGCTGGAGATGAATGCATGGATCTCGGCCCAGGAAAGAGGTAGGGAAGAATTCTAAGGAGCATTTTGACTGTCTCCAGAAGTTAGATCAGATGGCCAATGCAATGCGGTGCCAGGCTTTTCCCTTTCGGTTTTACCCGAAGAATGGTTTGATTCCATTCGAAAGGTCTCAGAAGTGCTGGAAGCAGCTGGAGATGAATGCATGGATCTCGGCCCAGGAAAGAGGTAGGGAAGAATTCTAAGGAGCATTTTGACTGTCTCCACAAGTTAGATCAGATGGCCAATGCAATGGGGTGCCAGGCTTGTCCCTTTCTGTTTTACCCGAAGAATGGTTTGATTCCTTTCCACAGGTCTCAGTAGGGCTGGATGAAGCGGGAGATGGATGCATGGATCTCGGCCCAGGAAAGAGGTAGGGAAGAATTCTAAGGAGCATTTTGACTGTCTCCAGAAGTTAGATCAGATGGCCAATGCAATGGGGTGCCAGGCTTTTCCCTTTCGGTTTTACCCCAAGAATGTTTTGCTTCCATGCGAATGGTCTCAGAAGTGATCTATGCTACTGGAGATGAATGCATGGATCTCGGCCCAGGAAAGAGGTAGGGAAGAATTCTAAGGAGCATTTTGACTGTCTCCAGAAGTTAGATCAGATGGCCAATGCAATGGGGTGCCAGGCTTTTCCCTTTCGGTTTTACCCCAGGAATGTTTTGCTTCCATGCGGATTGTCTCAGAAGTGCTGTATGCAGCTGGAGATGAATGCATGGATCTCGGCCCAGGAAAGAGGTAGGGAAGAATTCTAAGGAGCATTTTGACTGTCTCCAGAAGTTAGATCAGATGGCCAATGCAATGGGGTGCCAGGCTTTTCCCTTTCGGTTTTACCCCAAATATGTTTTGCTTATATTTGAAATGTCTCAGAAGTGCTGGATGCAGCTGGAGATGAATGCATGGATCTCGGCCCAGGAAAGAGGTAGGGAAGAATTCTAAGGAGCATTTTGACTGTCTCCAGAAGTTAGATAAGATGGCCAATGCAATGGGGTGCCAGGCTTTTCCCTTTCGGTTTTACCCCAAGAATGTTTTGCTTCCATGCGAATGGTCTCAGAAGTGCTGGATGCAGCTGGAGATGAATGCATGGATCTCGGCCCAGGAAAGAGGTAGGGAAGAATTCTACGGAGCATTTTGACTGTCTCCAGAAGTTAGATCAGATGGCCAATGCAATGGGGTGCCAGGCTTTTCCCTTTTGGTTTTTCCCTAGGAATGTTTTGTTTCCATTCGAATGGTCTCAGAAGGGCTGGATGCAGCTGGAGATGAATGCATGGATCTCGGCCCAGGAAAGAGGTAGGGAAGAATTCTAAGGAGCATTTTGACTGTCTCCAGAAGTTAGATCAGATGGCCAATGCAATGGGGTGCCAGGCTTTTCCCTTTCGGTTTTATCCCAAGAATGTTTTGCTTCCATGCGAATGGTCTCAGAAGTGCTGTATGCAGCTGGAGATGAATGCATGGATCTCGGCCCAGGAAAGAGGTAGGGAAGAATTCTAAGGAGCATTTTGACTGTCTCCACAAGTTAGATCAGATGGCCAATGCAATGGGGTGCCAGGCTTGTCCCTTTCTGTTTTACCCGAAGAATGGTTTGATTCCATTCCACAGGTCTCAGTAGGGCTGGATGAAGCGGGAGATGGATGCATGGATCTCGGCCCAGGAAAGAGGTAGGGAAGAATTCTAAGGAGCATTTTGACTATCTCCAGAAGTTAGATCAGATGGCCAATGCAATGGGGTGCCAGGCTTTTCCCTTTTGGTTTTACCCCAAGAATGTTTCCTTCCATGCAAATGGTCTCAGAAGTGCTGGATGCAGCTGGAGATGAATGCATGGATCTCGGCCCAGGAAAGAGGTAGGGAAGAATTCTAAGGAGCATTTTGACTGTCTCCGGAAGTTAGATCAGATGGCCAATGCAATGGGGTGCCAGGCTTTTCCCTTTCGGTTTTACCCCAAGAATGTTTTGCTTCCATGCGAATGGTCTCAGAAGTGATCTATGCTACTGGAGATGAATGCATGGATCTCGGCCCAGGAAAGAGGTAGGGAAGAATTCTAAGGAGCATTTTGACTGTCTCCAGAAGTTAGATCAGATGGCCAATGCAATGGGGTGCCAGGCTTTTCCCTTTCGGTTTTACCCCAAGAATGTTTTGCTTCCATGCGAATGGTCTCAGAAGTGATCTATGCTACTGGAGATGAATGCATGGATCTCGGCCCAGGAAAGAGGTAGGGAAGAATTCTAAGGAGCATTTTGACTGTCTCCAGAAGTTAGATCAGATGGCCAATGCAATGGGGTGCCAGGCTTTTCCCTTTCGGTTTTACCCCAAGAATGTTTTGCTTCCATGCGAATTGTCTCAGAAGTGCTGGATGCAGCTGGAGATGAATGCATGGATCTCGGCCCAGGAAAGAGGTAGGGAAGAATTCTAAGGAGCATTTTGACTGTCTCCAGAAGTTAGATCAGATGGCCAATGCAATGGGGTGCCAGGCTTTTCCCTTTCGGTTTTACCCCAAGAATGTTTTGCTCCCCTTCGAATTGTCTCAGAACTGATGGATGCAGCTGGAGATGAATGCATGGATCTCGGCCCAGGAAAGAGGTAGGGAAGAATTCTAAGGAGCATTTTGACTGTCTCCTGAAGTTAGATCAGATGGCCAATGCAATGGGGTGCCAGGCTTTTCCCTTTCGGTTTTACCCCAAGAATGTTTTGCTTGCATGCGAATGGTCTCAGAAGTGCTGTATGCAGCTGGAGATGAATGCATGGATCTCGGCCCAGGAAAGAGGTAGGGAAGAATTCTAAGGAGCATTTTGACTGTCTCCAGAAGTTAGATCAGATGGCCAATGCAATGGGGTGCCAGGCTTTTCCCTTTCGGTTTTACCCCAAGAATGTTTTGCTTCCATGCGAATGGTCTCAGAATGCTGTATGCAGCTGGAGATGAATGCATGGATCTCGGCCCAGGAAAGAGGTTGGGAAGAATTCTAAGGAGCATTTTGACTGTCTCCAGAAGTTAGATCAGATGGCCAATGCAATGGGGTGCCAGGCTTTTCCCTTTCGGTTGTACCCCAAGAATGTTTTGCTTGCATGCGAAAGGTCTCAGAAGTGCTGGATGAAGCTGGAGATGAATGCATGGATCTCGGCCCAGGAAAGAGGTAGGGAAGAATTCTAAGGAGCATTTTGACTGTCTCCAGAAGTTAGATCAGATGGCCAATGCAATGGGGTGCCAGGCTTTTCCCTTTCGGTTTTACCCCAAGAATGTTTTGCTTCCATGCGAATGGTCTCAGAAGTGCTGTATGCAGCTGGAGATGAATGCATGGATCTCGGCCCAGGAAAGAGGTAGGGAAGAATTCTAAGGAGCATTTTGACTGTCTCCAGAAGTTAGATCAGATGGCCAATGCAATGGGGTGCCAGGCTTTTCCCTTTTGGTTTTTCCCTAGGAATGTTTTGTTTCCATTCGAATGGTCTCCGAAGGGCTGGATGCAGCTGGAGATGAATGCATGGATCTCGGCCCAGGAAAGAGGTAGGGAAGAATTCTAAGGAGCATTTTGACTGTCTCCGGAAGTTAGATCAGATGGCCAATGCAATGGGGTGCCAGGCTTTTCCCTTTCGGTTTTACCCCAAGAATGTTTTGCTTCCATGCGAATGGTCTCAGAAGTGATCTATGCTACTGGAGATGAATGCATGGATCTCGGCCCAGGAAAGAGGTAGGGAAGAATTCTAAGGAGCATTTTGACTGTCTCCAGAAGTTAGATCAGATGGCCAATGCAATGGGGTGCCAGGCTTTTCCCTTTCGGTTTTACCCCAAGAATGTTTTGCTTCCATGCGAATTGTCTCAGAAGTGCTGGATGCAGCTGGAGATGAATGCATGGATCTCGGCCCAGGAAAGAGGTAGGGAAGAATTCTAAGGAGCATTTTGACTGTCTCCAGAAGTTAGATCAGATGGCCAATGCAATGGGGTGCCAGGCTTTTCCCTTTCGGTTTTACCCCAAGAATGTTTTGCTTCCATGCGAATTGTCTCAGAAGTGCTGGATGCAGCTGGAGATGAATGCATGGATCTCGGCCCAGGAAAGAGGTAGGGAAGAATTCTAAGGAGCATTTTGACTGTCTCCAGAAGTTAGATCAGATGGCCAATGCAATGGGGTGCCAGGCTTTTCCCTTTCGGTTTTACCCCAAGAATGTTTTGCTTCCCTGCGAATTGTCTCAGAAGTGATGGATGCAGCCTCAGATGAATGCATGGATCTCGGCCCAGGAAAGAGGTAGGGAGGAATTCTAAGGAGCATTTTGACTGTCTCCAGAAGTTAGATCAGATGGCCAATGCAATGGGGTGCCAGGCTTTTCCCTTTCGGTTTTACCCCAAGAATGTTTTGCTTCCATGCGAATGGTCTCAGAAGTGCTGGATGCAGCTGGAGATGAATGCATGGATCTCGGCCCAGGAAAGAGGTAGGGAAGAATTCTAAGGAGCATTTTGACTGTCTCCAGAAGTTAGATCAGATGGCCAATGCAATGGGGTGCCAGGCTTTTCCCTTTTGGTTTTTCCCTAGGAATGTTTTGTTTCCGTTCGAATGGTCTCAGAAGGGCTGGATGCAGCTGGAGATGAATGCATGGATCTCGGCCCAGGAAAGAGGTAGGGAAGAATTCTAAGGAGCATTTTGACTGTCTCCAGAAGTTAGATCAGATGGCCAATGCAATGGGGTGCCAGGCTTTTCCCTTTTGGTTTTACCCCTAGAATGTTTTGCGTCCATGCGAATGGTCTCAGAAGTGATCTATGCTACTGGAGATGAATGCATGGATCTCGGCCCAGGAAAGAGGTAGGGAAGAATTCTAAGGAGCATTTTGACTGTCTCCAGAAGTTAGATCAGATGGCCAATGCAATGGGGTGCCAGGCTTTTCCCTTTCGGTTTTACCCCAAGAATGTTTTGCTTCCATTCGAATGGTCTCAGAAGGGCTGGATGCAGCTGTAGATGAATGCATGGATCTCGGGCCAGGAAAGAGGTAGGGAAGAATTCTAAGGAGCATTTTGACTGTCTCCAGAAGTTAGATCAGATGGCCAATGCAATGGGGTGCCAGGCTTTTCCCTTTCGGTTTTACCCCAAGAATGTTTTGCTTGCATGCGAATGGTCTCAGAATTGCTGGGAGCAGCTGGAGATGAATGCATGGATCTCGGCCCAGGAAAGAGGTAGGGAAGAATTCTAAGGAGCATTTTGACTGTCTCCACAAGTTAGATCAGATGGCCAATGCAATGGGGTGCCAGGCTTTTCCCTTTCGGTTTTACCCCAAGAATGTTTTGCTTCCATGCGAATGGTCTCAGAATTGCTGGATGCAGCTGTAGATGAATGCATGGATCTCGGCCCAGGAAAGAGGTAGGGAAGAATTCTAAGGAGCATTTTGACTGTCTCCAGAAGTTAGATCAGATGGCCAATGCAATGGGGTGCCAGGCTTTTCCCTATTGGTTTTACCCTAAGAATGTTTTGTTTCAATTGGAATGGTCTCAGAAGGGCTGGATGCAGCTGGAGATGAATGCATGGATCTCGGCCCAGGAAAGAGGTAGGGAAGAATTCTAAGGAGCATTTTGACTGTCTCCAGAAGTTAGATCAGATGGCCAATGCAATGGGGTGCCAGGCTTTTCCCTTTCGGTGTTACCCCAAAAATGTTTTGCTTCCATGCGAATTGTCTCAGAAGTGCTGGATGCAGCTGGAGATGAATGCATGGATCTCGGCCCAGGAAAGAGGTAGGGAAGAATTCTAAGGAGCATTTTGACTGTCTCCAGAAGTTAGATCAGATGGCCAATGCAATGGGGTGCCAGGCTTTTCCCTTTTGGTTTTTCCCTAGGAATGTTTTGTTTCCATTCGAATGGTCTCAGAAGGGCTGGATGCAGCTGGAGATGAATGCATGGATCTCGGCCCAGGAAAGAGGTAGGGAAGAATTCTAAGGAGCATTTTGACTGTCTCCAGAAGTTAGATCAGATGGCCAATGCAATGGGGTGCCTGGCTTTTCCCTTTCGGTTTTACCCCAAAAATGTTTTGCTTATATTTGAATTGTCTCAGAAGTGCTGGATGCAGCTGGAGATGAATGCATGGATCTCGGCCCAGGAAAGAGGTAGGGAAGAATTCTAAGGAGCATTTTAACTGTCTCCAGAAGTTAGATCAGATGGCCAATGCAATGGGGTGCCAGGCTTTTCCCTTTCGGTTTTACCCCAAGAATGTTTTGCTTCCATGCGAATGGTCTCAGAATGCTGTATGCAGCTGGAGATGAATGCATGGATCTCGGCCCAGGAAAGAGGTAGGGAAGAATTCTAAGGAGCATTTTGACTGTCTCCAGAAGTTAGATCAGATGGCCAATGCAATGGGGTGCCAGGCTTTTCCCTTTCGGTTGTACCCCAAGAATGTTTTGCTTGCATGCGAAAGGTCTCAGAAGTGCTGGATGAAGCTGGAGATGAATGCATGGATCTCGGCCCAGGAAAGAGGTAGGGAAGAATTCTAAGGAGCATTTTGACTGTCTCCAGAAGTTAGATCAGATGGCCAATGCAATGGGGTGCCAGGCTTTTCCCTTTCGGTTTTACCCCAAGAATGTTTTGCTTCCATGCGAATGGTCTCAGAAGTGCTGGATGCAGCTGGAGATGAATGCATGGATCTCGGCCCAGGAAAGAGGTAGGGAAGAATTCTAAGGAGCATTTTGACTGTCTCCAGAAGTTAGATCAGATGGCCAATGCAATGGGGTGCCAGGCTTTTCCCTTTTGGTTTTTCCCTAAGTATGTTTTGTTTCCATTCGAATGGTCTCAAAAGGGCTGGATGCAGCTGGAGATGAATGCATGGATCTCGGCCCAGGAAAGAGGTAGGGAAGAATTCTAAGGAGCATTTTGACTGTCTCCAGAAGTTAGATCAGATGGCCAATGCAATGGGGTGCCAGGCTTTTCCCTTTTGGTTTTACCCCAAGAATGTTTCCTTCCATGCAAATGGTCTCAGAAGTGCTGGATGCAGCTGGAGATGAATGCATGGATCTCGGCCCAGGAAAGAGGTAGGGAAGAATTCTAAGGAGCATTTTGACTGTCTCCGGAAGTTAGATCAGATGGCCAATGCAATGGGGTGCCAGGCTTTTCCCTTTCGGTTTTACCCCAAGAATGTTTTGCTTCCATGCGAATGGTCTCAGAAGTGATCTATGCTACTGGAGATGAATGCATGGATCTCGGCCCAGGAAAGAGGTAGGGAAGAATTCTAAGGAGCATTTTGACTGTCTCCAGAAGTTAGATCAGATGGCCAATGCAATGGGGTGCCAGGCTTTTCCCTTTCGGTTTTACCCCAAGAATGTTTTGCTTCCATGCGAATTGTCTCAGAAGTGCTGGATGCAGCTGGAGATGAATGCATGGATCTCGGCCCAGGAAAGAGGTAGGGAAGAATTCTAAGGAGCATTTTGACTGTCTCCAGAAGTTAGATCAGATGGCCAATGCAATGGGGTGCCAGGCTTTTCCCTTTCGGTTTTACCCCAAGAATGTTTTGCTTCCATGCGAATTGTCTCAGAAGTGCTGGATGCAGCTGGAGATGAATGCATGGATCTCGGCCCAGGAAAGAGGTAGGGAAGAATTCTAAGGAGCATTTTGACTGTCTCCAGAAGTTAGATCAGATGGCCAATGCAATGGGGTGCCAGGCTTTTCCCTTTCGGTTTTACCCCAAGAATGTTTTGCTTCCATGCGAATTGTCTCAGAAGTGTTGGATGCAGCCTCAGATGAATGCATGGATCTCGGCCCAGGAAAGAGGTAGGGAGGAATTCTAAGGAGCATTTTGACTGTCTCCAGAAGTTAGATCAGATGGCCAATGCAATGGGGTGCCAGGCTTTTCCCTTTCGGTTTTACCCCAAGAATGTTTTGCTTCCATGCGAATGGTCTCAGAAGTGCTGGATGCAGCTGGAGATGAATGCATGGATCTCGGCCCAGGAAAGAGGTAGGGAAGAATTCTAAGGAGCATTTTGACTGTCTCCAGAAGTTAGATCAGATGGCCAATGCAATGGGGTGCCAGGCTTTTCCCTTTTGGTTTTTCCCTAGGAATGTTTTGTTTCCGTTCGAATGGTCTAAGAAGGGCTGGATGCAGCTGGAGATGAATGCATGGATCTCGGCCCAGGAAAGAGGTAGGGAAGAATTCTAAGGAGCATTTTGACTGTCTCCAGAAGTTAGATCAGATGGCCAATGCAATGGGGTGCCAGGCTTTTCCCTTTTGGTTTTACCCCTAGAATGTTTTGCGTCCATGCGAATGGTCTCAGAAGTGATCTATGCTACTGGAGATGAATGCATGGATCTCGGCCCAGGAAAGAGGTAGGGAAGAATTCTAAGGAGCATTTTGACTGTCTCCAGAAGTTAGATCAGATGGCCAATGCAATGGGGTGCCAGGCTTTTCCCTTTCGGTTTTACCCCAAGAATGTTTTGCTTCCATTCGAATGGTCTCAGAAGGGCTGGATGCAGCTGTAGAGGAATGCATGGATCTCGGGCCAGGAAAGAGGTAGGGAAGAATTCTAAGGAGCATTTTGACTGTCTCCAGAAGTTAGATCAGATGGCCAATGCAATGGGGTGCCAGGCTTTTCCCTTTCGGTTTTACCCCAAGAATGTTTTGCTTGCATGCGAATGGTCTCAGAATTGCTGGGAGCAGCTGGAGATGAATGCATGGATCTCGGCCCAGGAAAGAGGTAGGGAAGAATTCTAAGGAGCATTTTGACTGTCTCCACAAGTTAGATCAGATGGCCAATGCAATGGGGTGCCAGGCTTTTCCCTTTCGGTTTTACCCCAAGAATGTTTTGCTTCCATGCGAATGGTCTCAGAAGTGCTGGATGCAGCTGTAGATGAATGCATGGATCTCGGCCCAGGAAAGAGGTAGGGAAGAATTCTAAGGAGCATTTTGACTGTCTCCAGAAGTTAGATCAGAGGGCCAATGCAATGGGGTGCCAGGCTTTTCCCTATTGGTTTTACCCTAAGAATGTTTTGTTTCAATTGGAATGGTCTCAGAAGGGCTGGATGCAGCTGGAGATGAATGCATGGATCTCGGCCCAGGAAAGAGGTAGGGAAGAATTCTAAGGAGCATTTTGACTGTCTCCAGAAGTTAGATCAGATGGCCAATGCAATGGGGTGCCAGGCTTTTCCCTTTCGGTTTTACCCCAAAAATGTTTTGCTTCCATGCGAATTGTCTCAGAAGTGCTGGATGCAGCTGGAGATGAATGCATGGATCTCGGCCCAGGAAAGAGGTAGGGAAGAATTCTAAGGAGCATTTTGACTGTCTCCAGAAGTTAGATCAGATGGCCAATGCAATGGGGTGCCAGGCTTTTCCCTTTTGGTTTTTCCCTAGGAATGTTTTGTTTCCATTCGAATGGTCTCAGAAGGGCTGGATGCAGCTGGAGATGAATGCATGGATCTCGGCCCAGGAAAGAGGTAGGGAAGAATTCTAAGGAGCATTTTGACTGTCTCCAGAAGTTAGATCAGATGGCCAATGCAATGGGGTGCCAGGCTTTTCCCTTTCGGTTTTACCCCAAAAATGTTTTGCTTATATTTGAATTGTCTCAGAAGTGCTGTATGCAGCTGAAGATGAATGCATGGATCTCGGCCCAGGAAAGAGGTAGGGAAGAATTCTAAGGAGCATTTTGACTGTCTCCAGAAGTTAGATCAGATGGCCAATGCAATGGGGTGCCAGGCTTTTCCCTTTCGGTTTTACCCCAAGAATGTTTTGCTTCCATGCGAATGGTCTCAGAAGTGCTCTATGCTACTGGAGATGAATGCATGGATCTCGGCCCAGGAAAGAGGTAGGGAAGAATTCTAAGGAGCATTTTGACTGTCTCCAGAAGTTAGATCAGATGGCCAATGCAATGGGGTGCCAGGCTTTTCCCTTTTGGTTTTTCCCTAAGAATGATTTGTTTCCATTCGAATGGTCTCAGAAGGGCTGGATGCAGCTGGAGATGAATGCATGGATCTCGGCCCAGGAAAGAGGTAGGGAAGAATTCTAAGGAGCATTTTGACTGTCTCCAGAAGTTAGATCAGATGGCCAATGCAATGGGGTGCCAGGCTTTTCCCTTTTGGTTTTACCCCAAGAATGTTTTGCTTGCATGCGAATGGTCTCAGAAGTGCTGGATGAAGCTGGAGATGAATGCATGGATCTCGGCCCAGGAAAGAGGTAGGGAAGAATTCTAAGGAGCATTTTGACTGTCTCCAGAAGTTAGATCAGATGGCCAATGCAATGGGGTGCCAGGCTTTTCCCTTTTGGTTTTTCCCTAAGAATTATTTGTTTCCATTCGAATGGTCTCAGAAGGGCTGGATGCAGCTGGAGATGAATGCATGGATCTCGGCCCAGGAAAGAGGTAGGGAAGAATTCTAAGGAGCATTTTGACTGTCTCCAGAAGTTAGATCAGATGGCCAATGCAATGGGGTGCCAGGCTTTTCCCTTTCGGTTTTACCCCAAAAATGTTTTGCTTATATTTGAATTGTCTCAGAAGTGCTGGAAGCAGCTGGAGATGAATGCATGGATCTCGGCCCAGGAAAGAGGTAGGGAAGAATTCTAAGGAGCATTTTAACTGTCTCCAGAAGTTAGATCAGATGGCCAATGCAATGGGATGTCAGGCTTTTCCCTTTCGGTTTTACCCCAAGAATGTTTTGCTTCCATGCGAATGGTCTCAGAAGTGCTGGATGCAGCTGGAGATGAATGCATGGATCTCGGCCCAGGAAAGAGGTAGGGAAGAATTCTAAGGAGCATTTTGACTGTCTCCAGAAGTTAGATCAGATGGCCAATGCAATGGGGTGCCAGGCTTTTCCCTTTTGGTTTTACCCCAAAAATGTTTTGCTTGCATGCGAATGGTCTCAGAAGTGCTGTATGCAGCTGGAGATGAATGCATGGATCTCGGCCCAGGAAAGAGGTAGGGAAGAATTCTAAGGAGCATTTTGACTGTCTCCAGAAGTTAGATCAGATGGCCAATGCAATGGGGTGCCAGGCTTTTCCCTTTCGGTTTTACCACAAGAATGTTTTGCTTCCATGCGAATGGTCTCAGACGTGATCTATGCTACTTGAGATGACTGCATGGATCTCGGCCCAGGAAAGAGGTAGGGAAGAATTCTAAGGAGCATTTTGACTGTCTCCAGAAGTTAGATCAGATGGCCAATGCAATGGGGTGCCAGGCTTTTCCCTTTTGGTTTTACCCCAAGAATGTTTTGCTTCCATGCGAATGGTCACAGAAGGGCTGGATGCAGCTGGAGATGAGTGCATGGATCTCGGCCCAGGAAAGAGGTAGGGAAGAATTCTAAGGAGCATTTTGACTGCCTCCAGAAGTTAGATCAGATGGCCAATGGAATGTGGTGCCAGGCTTTTCCCTTTCGGTTTTACCCCAAGAATGTTTTGCTTCCATGCGAATGGTCTCAGAAATGCTGTATGCGGCTGGAGATGAATGCATGGATCTCGGCCCAGGAAAGAGGTAGGGAAGAATTCTAAGGAGCATTTTGACTGTCTCCGGAAGTTAGATCAGATGGCCAATGCAATGGGGTGCCAGGCTTTTCCCTTTCGGTTTTACCCCAAGAATGTTTTGCTTCCATGCGAATGGTCTCAGAAGTGCTGGATGCAGCTGGAGATGAATGCATGGATCTCGGCCCAGGAAAGAGGTAGGGAAGAATTCTAAGGAGCATTTTGACTGTCTCCACAAGTTAGATCAGATGGCCAATGCAATGGGTTGCCAGGCTTTTCCCTTTCGGTTTTACCCCAAGAATGTTTTGCTTCCATGCGAATTGTCTCAGAAGTGCTGGATGCAGCTGGAGATGAATGCATGGATCTCGGCCCAGGAAAGAGGTAGGGAAGAATTCTAAGGAGCATTTTGACTGTCTCCAGACGTTAGATCAGATGGCCAATGCAATGGGGTGCCAGGCTTTTCCCTTTTGGTTTTTCCCTAGGAATGTTTTGTTTCCATTCGAATGGTCACAGAAGGGCTGGATGCAGCTGGAGATGAATGCATGGATCTCGGCCCAGGAAAGAGGTAGGGAAGAATTCTAAGGAGCATTTTGACTGCCTCCAGAAGTTAGATCAGATGGCCAATGCAATGGGGTGCCAGGCTTTTCCCTTTCGATTTTACCCCAGAAATGTTTTGCTTATATTTGAAATGTCTCAGAAGTGGTGTATGCAGCTGGAGATGAATGCATGGATCTCGGCCCAGGAAAGAGGTAGGGAAGAATTCTAAGGAGCATTTTGACTGTCTCCACAAGTTAGATCAGATGGCCAATGCAATGGGGTGCCAGGCTTGTCCCTTTCTGTTTTACCCGAAGAATGGTTTGATTCCATTCCTCAGGTCTCAGTAGGGCTGGATGAAGCTGGAGATGAATGCATGGATCTCGGCCCAGGAAAGAGGTAGGGAAGAATTCTAAGGAGCATTTTGACTGTCTCCAGAAGTTAGATCAGATGGCCAATGCAATGGGGTGCCAGGCTTTTCCCTAATGGTTTTACCCTAAGAATGTTTTGTTTCAATTGGAATGGTCTCAGAAGGGCTGGATGCAGCTGGAGATGAATGCATGGATCTCGGCCCAGGAAAGAGGTAGGGAAGAATTCTAAGGAGCATTTTGACTGTCTCCAGAAGTTAGATCAGATGGCCAATGCAATGGGGTGCCAGGCTATTCCTTTTTGGTTTTACCCGAAGAATGGTTTGATTCCATTCGAAGGGTCTCAGAAGTGCTGGAAGCAGCTGGAGATGAGTGCATGGATCTCGGCCCAGGAAAGAGGTAGGGAAGAATTCTAAGGAGCATTTTGACTGTCTCCAGAAGTTAGATCAGATGGCCAATGCAATGTGGTGCCAGGCTTTTCCCTTTCGGTTTTACCCCAAGAATGTTTTGCTTCCATGCGAATGGTCTCAGAAATGCTGGATGAAGCTGGAGATGAATGCATGGATCTCGGCCCAGGAAAGAGGTAGGGAAGAATTCTAAGGAGCATTTTGACTGTCTCCAGAAGTTAGATCAGATGGCCAATGCAATGGGGTGCCAGGCTTTTCCCTTTCGGTTTTACCCCAAGAATGTTTTGCTTCCATGCGAATGGTCTCAGAAGTGCTGTATGCAGCTGGAGATGAATGCATGGATCTCGGCCCAGGAAAGAGGTAGGGAAGAATTCTAAGGAGCATTTTGACTGTCTCCTGAAGTTAGATCAGATGGCCAATGCAATGGGGTGCCAGGCTTTTCCCTTTCGGTTTTACCCCAAGAATGTTTTGCTTCCATGCGAATGGTCTCAGAAGTGCTGGATGCAGCTGGAGATGAATGCATGGATCTCGGCCCAGGAAAGAGGTAGGGAAGAATTCTAAGGAGCATTTTGACTGTCTCCAGAAGTTAGATCAGATGGCCAATGCAATGGGGTGCCAGGCTTTTCCCTTTTGGTTTTTCCCTAGGAATGTTTTGTTTCCGTTCGAATGGTCTCAGAAGGGCTGGATGCAGCTGGAGATGAATGCATGGATCTCGGCCCAGGAAAGAGGTAGGGAAGAATTCTAAGGAGCATTTTGACTGTCTCCAGAAGTTAGATCAGATGGCCAATGCAATGGGGTGCCAGGCTTTTCCCTTTTGGTTTTACCCCTAGAATGTTTTGCGTCCGTGCGAATGGTCTCAGAAGTGATCTATGCTACTGGAGATGAATGCATGGATCTCGGCCCAGGAAAGAGGTAGGGAAGAATTCTAAGGAGCATTTTGACTGTCTCCAGAAGTTAGATCAGATGGCCAATGCAATGGGGTGCCAGGCTTTTCCCTTTCGGTTTTACCCCAAGAATGTTTTGCTTCCATTCGAATGGTCTCAGAAAGGCTGGATGCAGCTGTAGATGAATGCATGGATCTCGGCCCAGGAAAGAGGTAGGGAAGAATTCTAAGGAGCATTTTGACTGTCTCCAGAAGTTAGATCAGATGGCCAATGCAATGGGGTGCCAGGCTTTTCCCTTTCGGTTTTACCCCAAGAATGTTTTGCTTGCATGCGAATGGTCTCAGAATTGCTGGGAGCAGCTGGAGATGAATGCATGGATCTCGGCACAGGAAAGAGGTAGGGAAGAATTCTAAGGAGCATTTTGACTGTCTCCACAAGTTAGATCAGATGGCCAATGCAATGGGGTGCCAGGCTTTTCCCTTTCGGTTTTACCCCAAGAATGTTTTGCTTCCATGCGAATGGTCTCAGAAGTGCTGGATGCAGCTGTAGATGAATGCATGGATCTCGGCCCAGGAAAGAGGTAGGGAAGAATTCTAAGGAGCATTTTGACTGTCTCCAGAAGTTAGATCAGAGGGCCAATGCAATGGGGTGCCAGGCTTTTCCCTTTCGGTTTTACCCCAAGAATGTTTTGCTTGCATGCGAATGGTCTCAGAAGTGCTGGATGCAGCTGGAGATGAATGCATGGATCTCGGCCCAGGAAAGAGGTAGGGAAGAATTCTAAGGAGCATTTTGACTGTCTCCAGAAGTTAGATCAGATGGCCAATGCAATGGGGTGCCAGGCTTTTCCCTATTGGTTTTACCCTAAGAATGTTTTGTTTCAATTGGAATGGTCTCAGAAGGGCTGGATGCAGCTGGAGATGAATGCATGGATCTCGGCCCAGGAAAGAGGTAGGGAAGAATTCTAAGGAGCATTTTGACTGTCTCCAGAAGTTAGATCAGATGGCCAATGCAATGGGGTGCCAGGCTTTTCCCTTTCGGTTTTACCCCAAAAATGTTTTGCTTCCACGCGAATTGTCTCAGAAGTGCTGGATGCAGCTGGAGATGAATGCATGGATCTCGGCCCAGGAAAGAGGTAGGGAAGAATTCTAAGGAGCATTTTGACTGTCTCCAGAAGTTAGATCAGATGGCCAATGCAATGGGGTGCCAGGCTTTTCCCTTTTGGTTTTTCCCTAGGAATGTTTTGTTTCCATTCGAATGGTCTCAGAAGGGCTGGATGCAGCTGGAGATGAATGCATGGATCTCGGCCCAGGAAAGAGGTAGGGAAGAATTCTAAGGAGCATTTTGACTGTCTCCAGAAGTTAGATCAGATGGCCAATGCAATGGGGTGCCAGGCTTTTCCCTTTCGGTTTTACCCCAAAAATGTTTTGCTTATATTTGAATTGTCTCAGAAGTGCTGTATGCAGCTGGAGATGAATGCATGGATCTCGGCCCAGGAAAGAGGTAGGGAAGAATTCTAAGGAGCATTTTAACTGTCTCCAGAAGTTAGATCAGATGGCCAATGCAATGGGGTGCCAGGCTTTTCCCTTTTGGTTTTACCCCAAGAATGTTTTGCTTCCATGCGAATGGTCTCAGAAGTGCTGTATGCAGCTGAAGATGAATGCATGGATCTCGGCCCAGGAAAGAGGTAGGGAAGAATTCTAAGGAGCATTTTGACTGTCTCCAGAAGTTAGATCAGATGGCCAATGCAATGGGGTGCCAGGCTTTTCCCTTTCGGTTTTACCCCAAGAATGTTTTGCTTCCATGCGAATGGTCTCAGAAGTGATCTATGCTACTGGAGATGAATGCATGGATCTCGGCCCAGGAAAGAGGTAGGGAAGAATTCTAAGGAGCATTTTGACTGTCTCCAGAAGTTAGATCAGATGGCCAATGCAATGGGGTGCCAGGCTTTTCCCTTTTGGTTTTTCCCTAAGAATGATTTGTTTCCATTCGAATGGTCTCAGAAGGGCTGGATGCAGCTGGAGATGAATGCATGGATCTCGGCCCAGGAAAGAGGTAGGGAAGAATTCTAAGGAGCATTTTGACTGTCTCCAGAAGTTAGATCAGATGGCCAATGCAATGGGGTGCCAGGCTTTTCCCTTTTGGTTTTACCCCAAGAATGTTTTGCTTGCATGCGAATGGTCTCAGAAGTGCTGGATGAAGCTGGAGATGAATGCATGGATCTCGGCCCAGGAAAGAGGTAGGGAAGAATTCTAAGGAGCATTTTGACTGTCTCCAGAAGTTAGATCAGATGGCCAATGCAATGGGGTGCCAGGCTTTTCCCTTTTGGTTTTTCCCTAAGAATTATTTGTTTCCATTCGAATGGTCTCAGAAGGGCTGGATGCAGCTGGAGATGAATGCATGGATCTCGGCCCAGGAAAGAGGTAGGGAAGAATTCTAAGGAGCATTTTGACTGTCTCCAGAAGTTAGATCAGATGGCCAATGCAATGGGGTGCCAGGCTTTTCCCTTTCGGTTTTACCCCAAAAATGTTTTGCTTATATTTGAATTGTCTCAGAAGTGCTGGAAGCAGCTGGAGATGAATGCATGGATCTCGGCCCAGGAAAGAGGTAGGGAAGAATTCTAAGGAGCATTTTAACTGTCTCCAGAAGTTAGATCAGATGGCCAATGCAATGGGATGTCAGGCTTTTCCCTTTCGGTTTTACCCCAAGAATGTTTTGCTTCCATGCGAATGGTCTCAGAAGTGCTGTATGCAGCTGGAGATGAATGCATGGATCTCGGCCCAGGAAAGAGGTAGGGAAGAATTCTAAGGAGCATTTTGACTGTCTCCAGAAGTTAGATCAGATGGCCAATGCAATGTGGTGCCAGGCTTTTCCCTTTCGGTTTTACCCCAAGAATGTTTTGCTTCCATGCGAATGGTCTCAGAAATGCTGTATGCGGCTGGAGATGAATGCATGGATCTCGGCCCAGGAAAGAGGTAGGGAAGAATTCTAAGGAGCATTTTGACTGTCTCCGGAAGTTAGATCAGATGGCCAATGCAATGGGGTGCCAGGCTTTTCCCTTTCGGTTTTACCCCAAGAATGTTTTGCTTCCATGCGAATGGTCTCAGAAGTGCTGGATGCAGCTGGAGATGAATGCATGGATCTCGGCCCAGGAAAGAGGTAGGGAAGAATTCTAAGGAGCATTTTGACTGTCTCCACAAGTTAGATCAGATGGCCAATGCAATGGGTTGCCAGGCTTTTCCCTTTCGGTTTTACCCCAAGAATGTTTTGCTTCCATGCGAATTGTCTCAGAAGTGCTGGATGCAGCTGGAGATGAATGCATGGATCTCGGCCCAGGAAAGAGGTAGGGAAGAATTCTAAGGAGCATTTTGACTGTCTCCAGACGTTAGATCAGATGGCCAATGCAATGGGGTGCCAGGCTTTTCCCTTTTGGTTTTTCCCTAGGAATGTTTTGTTTCCATTCGAATGGTCACAGAAGGGCTGGATGCAGCTGGAGATGAATGCATGGATCTCGGCCCAGGAAAGAGGTAGGGAAGAATTCTAAGGAGCATTTTGACTGCCTCCAGAAGTTAGATCAGATGGCCAATGCAATGGGGTGCCAGGCTTTTCCCTTTCGATTTTACCCCAGAAATGTTTTGCTTATATTTGAAATGTCTCAGAAGTGGTGTATGCAGCTGGAGATGAATGCATGGATCTCGGCCCAGGAAAGAGGTAGGGAAGAATTCTAAGGAGCATTTTGACTGTCTCCAGAAGTTAGATCAGATGGCCAATGCAATGGGGTGCCAGGCTTCTCCCTTTCTGTTTTACCCGAAGAATGGTTTGATTCCATTCCTCAGGTCTCAGTAGGGCTGGATGAAGCTGGAGATGAATGCATGGATCTCGGCCCAGGAAAGAGGTAGGGAAGAATTCTAAGGAGCATTTTGACTGTCTCCAGAAGTTAGATCAGATGGCCAATGCAATGGGGTGCCAGGCTTTTCCCTAATGGTTTTACCCTAAGAATGTTTTGTTTCAATTGGAATGGTCTCAGAAGGGCTGGATGCAGCTGGAGATGAATGCATGGATCTCGGCCCAGGAAAGAGGTAGGGAAGAATTCTAAGGAGCATTTTGACTGTCTCCAGAAGTTAGATCAGATGGCCAATGCAATGGGGTGCCAGGCTATTCCTTTTCGGTTTTACCCGAAGAATGGTTTGATTCCATTCGAAGGGTCTCAGAAGTGCTGGAAGCAGCTGGAGATGAGTGCATGGATCTCGGCCCAGGAAAGAGGTAGGGAAGAATTCTAAGGAGCATTTTGACTGTCTCCAGAAGTTAGATCAGATGGCCAATGCAATGTGGTGCCAGGCTTTTCCCTTTCGGTTTTACCCCAAGAATGTTTTGCTTCCATGCGAATGGTCTCAGAAATGCTGGATGAAGCTGGAGATGAATGCATGGATCTCGGCCCAGGAAAGAGGTAGGGAAGAATTCTAAGGAGCATTTTGACTGTCTCCAGAAGTTAGATCAGATGGCCAATGCAATGGGGTGCCAGGCTTTTCCCTTTCGTTTTTACCCCAAGAATGTTTTGCTTCCATGCGAATGGTCTCAGAAGTGCTGTATGCAGCTGGAGATGAATGCATGGATCTCGGCCCAGGAAAGAGGTAGGGAAGAATTCTAAGGAGCATTTTGACTGTCTCCACAAGTTAGATCAGATGGCCAATGCAATGGGGTGCCAGGCCTTTCCCTTTCGGTTTTACCCCAAGAATGTTTTTCTTCCATGCGAATTGTCTCAGAAGTGCTGGATGCAGCTGGAGATGAATGCATGGATCTCAGCCCAGGAAAGAGGTAGGGAAGAATTCTAAGGAGCATTTTGACTGTCTCCAGAAGTTAGATCAGATGGCCAATGCAATGGGGTGCCAGGCTTTTCCCTTTTGGTTTTTCCCTAGGAATGTTTTGTTTCCATTCGAATGGTCTCAGAAGTGCTGGATGCAGCTGGAGATGAATGCATGGATCTCGGCCCAGGAAAGAGGTAGGGAAGAATTCTAAGGAGCATTTTGACTGTCTCCAGAAGTTAGATCAGATGGCCAATGCAATGGGGTGCCAGGCTTTTCCCTTTCGGTTTTACCCCAAGAATGTTTTGCTTATATTTGAAATGTCTCAGAAGTGCTGGAAGCAGCTGGAGATGAATGCATGGATCTCGGCCCAGGAAAGAGGTAGGGAAGAATTCTAAGGAGCATTTTGACTGTCTCCAGAAGTTAGATCAGATGGCCAATGCAATGGGGTGCCAGGCTTGTCCCTTTCTGTTTTACCCGAAGAATGGTTTGATTCCATTCCACAGGTCTCAGTAGGGTTGGATGAAGCTGGAGATGAATGCATGGATCTCGGCCCAGGAAAGAGGTAGGGAAGAATTCTAAGGAGCATTTTAACTGTCTCCAGAAGTTAGATCAGATGGCCAATGCAATGGGGTGCCAGGCTTTTCCCTTTCGGTTTTACCCCAAGAATGTTTTGCTTCCATGCGAATGGTCTCAGAAGTGCTGGATGCAGCTGGAGATGAATGCATGGATCTCGGCCCAGGAAAGAGGTAGGGAAGAATTCTAAGGAGCATTTTGACTGTCTCCAGAAGTTAGATCAGATGGCCAATGCAATGGGGTGCTAGGCTTTTCCCTTTTGGTTTTACCCCAAGAATGTTTCCTTCCATGCAAATGGTCTCAGAAGTGCTGGATGCAGCTGGAGATGAATGCATGGATCTCGGCCCAGGAAAGACGTAGGGAAGAATTCTAAGGAGCATTTTGACTGTCTCTGGAAGTTAGATCAGATGGCCAATGCAATGGGGTGCCAGGCTTTTCCCTTTCGGTTTTACCCCAAGAATGTTTTGCTTCCATGCGAATGGTCTCAGAAGTGATCTATGCTACTGGAGATGAATGCATGGATCTCGGCCCAGGAAAGAGGTAGGGAAGAATTCTAAGGAGCATTTTGACTGTCTCCAGAAGTTAGATCAGATGGCCAATGCAATGGGGTGCCAGGCTTTTCCCTTTCGGTTTTACCCCAAGAATGTTTTGCTTCCATGCGAATTGTCTCAGAAGTGCTGGATGCAGCTGGAGATGAATGCATGGATCTCGGCCCAGGAAAGAGGTAGGGAAGAATTCTAAGGAGCATTTTGACTGTCTCCAGAAGTTAGATCAGATGGCCAATGCAATGGGGTGCCAGGCTTTTCCCTTTCGGTTTTACCCCAAGAATGTTTTGCTTCCATGCGAATTGTCTCAGAAGTGCTGGATGCAGCTGGAGATGAATGCATGGATCTCGGCCCAGGAAAGAGGTAGGGAAGAATTCTAAGGAGCATTTTGACTGTCTCCAGAAGATAGATCAGATGGCCAATGCAATGGGGTGCCAGGCTTTTCCCTTTCGGTTTTACCCCAAGAATGTTTTGCTTGCATGCGAATGGTCTCAGAAGTGCTGGATGCAGCTGCAGATGAATGCATGGATCTCGGCCCAGGAAAGAGGTAGGGAAGAATTCTAAGGAGCATTTTGACTGTCTCCTGAAGTTAGATCAGATGGCCAATGCAATGGGGTGCCAGGCTTTTCCCTTTTGGTTTTACCCCAAGAATATTTTGCTTGCATGCGAATTGTCTCAGAAGTGCTGTATGCAGCTGGAGATGAATGCATGGATCTCGGCCCAGGAAAGAGGTAGGGAAGAATTCTAAGGAGCATTTTGACTGTCTCCAGAAGTTAGATCAGATGGCCAATGCAATGGGGTGCCAGGCTTTTCCCTTTCGGTTTTACCCCAAGAATGTTTTGCTTCCATTCAAAAGGTCTCAGAAGTGGTGTATGCAGCTGGAGATGAATGCATGGATCTCGGCCCAGGAAAGAGGTAGGGAAGAATTCTAAGGAGCATTTTGACTGTCTCCAGAAGTTAGATCAGATGGCCAATGCAATGGGGTGCCAGGCTTTTCCCTTTCGGTTTTACCCCAAGAATGTTTTGCTTCCTTTCGAAATGTCTCAGAAGTGCTGTATACAGCAGGAGATGAATGCATGGATCTCGGCCCAGGAAAGAGGTAGGGAAGAATTCTAAGGAGCATTTTGACTGTCTCCAGAAGTTAGATCAGATGGCCAATGCAATGGGGTGCCAGGCTTTTCCCTTTCGGTTTTACCCCAAAAATGTTTTGCTTATATTTGAATTGTCTCGGAAGTGCTGGAAGCAGCTGGAGATGAATGCATGGATCTCGGCCCAGGAAAGAGGTAGGGAAGAATTCTAAGGAGCATTTTGACTGTCTCCAGAAGTTAGATCAGATGGCCAATGCAATGGGGTGCCAGGCTTTTCCCTTTCGGTTTTACCCGAAGAATGGTTTGATTCCATTCCACAGGTCTCAGAAGTGCTGGATGCAGCTGGAGATGAATGCATGGATCTCGGCCCAGGAAAGAGGTAGGGAAGAATTCTAAGGAGCATTTTGACTGTCTCCAGAAGTTAGATCAGATGGCCAATGCAATGGGGTGCCAGGCTTTTCCATTTCGGTTTTACCCCAAGAATGTTTTGCTTCCATGCGAATGGTCTCAGAAGGGCTGGATGCAGCTGGAGATGAATGCATGGATCTCGGCCCAGGAAAGAGGTAGGGAAGAATTCTAAGGAGCATTTTGACTGTCTCCAGAAGTTAGATCAGATGGCCAATGCAATGGGGTGCCAGGCTTTTCCCTTTCGGTTTTACCCCAAAAATGTTTTGCTTATATTTGAAATGTCTCAGAAGTGCTGGAAGCAGCTGGAGATGAATGCATGGATCTCGGCCCAGGAAAGAGGTAGGGAAGAATTCTAAGGAGCATTTTGACTGTCTCCACAAGTTAGATCAGATGGCCAATGCAATGGGGTGCCAGGCTTTTCCCTTTTGGTTTTTCCCTAGGAATGTTTTGTTTCCATTCGAATGGTCTCAGAAGTGCTGGATGCAGCTGGAGATGAATGCATGGATCTCGGCCTAGGAAAGAGGTAGGGAAGAATTCTAAGGAGCATTTTGACTGTCTCCAGAAGTTAGATCAGATGGCCAATGCAATGGGGTGCCAGGCTTTTCCCTTTCGGTTTTACCCCAAGAATGTTTTGCTTATATTTGAAATGTCTCAGAAGTGCTGGAAGCAGCTGGAGATGAATGCATGGATCTCGGCCCAGGAAAGAGGTAGGGAAGAATTCTAAGGAGCATTTTGACTGTCTCCAGAAGTTAGATCAGATGGCCAATGCAATGGGGTGCCAGGCTTGTCCCTTTCTGTTTTACCCGAAGAAAGGTTTGATTCCATTCCACAGGTCTCAGTAGGGTTGGATGAAGCTGGAGATGAATGCATGGATCTCGGCCCAGGAAAGAGGTAGGGAAGAATTCTAAGGAGCATTTTAACTGTCTCCAGAAGTTAGATCAGATGGCCAATGCAATGGGGTGCCAGGCTTTTCCCTTTCGGTTTTACCCCAAGAATGTTTTGCTTCCATGCGAATGGTCTCAGAAGTGATGGATGCAGCCTCAGATGAATGCATGGATCTCGGCCCAGGAAAGAGGTAGGGAAGAATTCTAAGGAGCATTTTGACTGTCTCCAGAAGTTAGATCAGATGGCCAATGCAATGGGGTGCTAGGCTTTTCCCTTTTGGTTTTACCCCAAGAATGTTTCCTTCCATGCAAATGGTCTCAGAAGTGCTGGATGCAGCTGGAGATGAATGCATGGATCTCGGCCCAGGAAAGACGTAGGGAAGAATTCTAAGGAGCATTTTGACTGTCTCCAGAAGTTAGATCAGATGGCCAATGCAATGGGGTGCCAGGCTTTTCCCTTTCGGTTTTACCCCAAGAATGTTTTGCTTCCATGCGAATGGTCTCAGAAGTGATCTATGCTACTGGAGATGAATGCATGGATCTCGGCCCAGGAAAGAGGTAGGGAAGAATTCTAAGGAGCATTTTGACTGTCTCCAGAAGTTAGATCAGATGGCCAATGCAATGGGGTGCCAGGCTTTTCCCTTTCGGTTTTACCCCAAGAATGTTTTGCTTCCATGCGAATTGTCTCAGAAGCGCTGGATGCAGCTGGAGATGAATGCATGGATCTCGGCCCAGGAAAGAGGTAGGGAAGAATTCTAAGGAGCATTTTGACTGTCTCCAGAAGTTAGATCAGATGGCCAATGCAATGGGGTGCCAGGCTTTTCCCTTTCGGTTTTACCCCAAGAATGTTTTGCTTCCATGTGAATTGTCTCAGAAGTGCTGGATGCAGCTGGAGATGAATGCATGGATCTCGGCCCAGGAAAGAGGTAGGGAAGAATTCTAAGGAGCATTTTGACTGTCTCCAGAAGATAGATCAGATGGCCAATGCAATGGGGTTTCAGGCTTTTCCCTTTCGGTTTTACCCCAAGAATGTTTTGCTTCCCTGCGAATTGTCTCAGAAGTGCTGTATGCAGCTGCAGATGAATGCATGGATCTCGGCCCAGGAAAGAGGTAGGGAAGAATTCTAAGGAGCATTTTGACTGTCTCCTGAAGTTAGATCAGATGGCCAATGCAATGGGGTGCCAGGCTTTTCCCTTTTGGTTTTACCCCAAGAATATTTTGCTTGCATGCGAATTGTCTCAGAAGTGCTGTATGCAGCTGGAGATGAATGCATGGATCTCGGCCCAGGAAAGAGGTAGGGAAGAATTCTAAGGAGCATTTTGACTGTCTCCAGAAGTTAGATCAGATGGCCAATGCAATGGGGTGCCAGGCTTTTCCCTTTCGGTTTTACCCCAAGAATGTTTTGCTTCCATTCAAAAGGTCTCAGAAGTGGTGTATGCAGCTGGAGATGAATGCATGGATCTCGGCCCAGGAAAGAGGTAGGGAAGAATTCTAAGGAGCATTTTGACTGTCTCCAGAAGTTAGATCAGATGGCCAATGCAATGGGGTGCCAGGCTTTTCCCTTTCGGTTTTACCCCAGGAATGTTTTGCTTCCTTTCGAAATGTCTCAGAAGTGCTGTATACAGCTGGAGATGAATGCATGGATCTCGGCCCAGGAAAGAGGTAGGGAAGAATTCTAAGGAGCATTTTGACTGTCTCCAGAAGTTAGATCAGATGGCCAATGCAATGGGGTGCCAGGCTTTTCCCTTTCGGTTTTACCCCAAAAATGTTTTGCTTATATTTGAATTGTCTCAGAAGTGCTGGAAGCAGCTGGAGATGAATGCATGGATCTCGGCCCAGGAAAGAGGTAGGGAAGAATTCTAAGGAGCATTTTGACTGTCTCCACAAGTTAGATCAGATGGCCAATGCAATGGGGTGCCAGGCTTTTCCCTTTCGGTTTTACCCGAAGAATGGTTTGATTCCATTCCACAGGTCTCAGAAGGGCTGGATGAAGCTGGAGATGAATGCATGGATCTCGGCCCAGGAAAGAGGTAGGGAAGAATTCTAAGGAGCATTTTAACTGTCTCCAGAAGTTAGATCAGATGGCCAATGCAATGGGTTGCCAGGCTTTTCCCTTTCGGTTTTACCCCAAGAATGTTTTGCTTCCATGCGAATTGTCTCTGAAGTGCTGGATGCAGCTGGAGATGAATGCATGGATCTCGGCCCAGGAAAGAGGTAGGGAAGAATTCTAAGGAGCATTTTGACTGTCTCCAGACGTTAGATCAGATGGCCAATGCAATGGGGTGCCAGGCTTTTCCCTTTTGACTTTTCCCTAGGAATGTTTTGTTTCCATTCGAATGGTCTGAGAAGGGCTGGATGCAGCTGGAGATGAATGCATGGATCTCGGCCCAGGAAAGAGGTAGGGAAGAATTCTAAGGAGCATTTTGACTGTCTCCAGAAGTTAGATCAGATGGCCAATGCAATGGGGTGCCAGGCTTTTCCCTAATGGTTTTACCCTAAGAATGTTTTGTTTCAATTGGAATGGTCTCAGAAGGGCTGGATGCAGCTGGAGATGAATGCATGGATCTCGGCCCAGGAAAGAGGTAGGGAAGAATTCTAAGGAGCATTTTGACTGTCTCCAGAAGTTAGATCAGATGGCCAATGCAATGTGGTGCCAGGCTTTTCCCTTTCGGTTTTACGCCAAGAATGTTTTGCTTCCATGCGAATGGTCTCAGAAATGCTGGATGAAGCTGGAGATGAATGCATGGATCTCGGCCCAGGAAAGAGGTAGGGAAGAATTCTAAGGAGCATTTTGACTGTCTCCAGAAGTTAGATCAGATGGCCAATGCAATGGGGTGCCAGGCTTTTCCCTTTCGGTTTTACCCCAAGAATGTTTTGCTTATATTTGAAATGTCTCAGAAGTGCTGGAAGCAGCTGGAGATGAATGCATGGATCTCGGCCCAGGAAAGAGGTAGGGAAGAATTCTAAGGAGCATTTTGACTGTCTCCAGAAGTTAGATCAGATGGCCAATGCAATGGGGTGCCAGGCTTGTCCCTTTCTGTTTTACCCGAAGAATGGTTTGATTCCATTCCACAGGTCTCAGTAGGGTTGGATGAAGCTGGAGATGAATGCATGGATCTCGGCCCAGGAAAGAGGTAGGGAAGAATTCTAAGGAGCATTTTGACTGTCTCCAGAAGTTAGATCAGATGGCCAATGCAATGGGGTGCCAGGCTTTTCCCTTTCGGTTTTACCCCAAGAATGTTTTGCTTCCATGCGAATGGTCTCAGAAGTGCTGGATGCAGCTGGAGATGAATGCATGGATCTCGGCCCAGGAAAGAGGTAGGGAAGAATTCTAAGGAGCATTTTGACTGTCTCCAGAAGTTAGATCAGATGGCCAATGCAATGGGGTGCTAGGCTTTTCCCTTTTGGTTTTACCCCAAGAATGTTTCCTTCCATGCAAATGGTCTCAGAAGTGCTGGATGCAGCTGGAGATGAATGCATGGATCTCGGCCCAGGAAAGAGGTAGGGAAGAATTCTAAGGAGCATTTTGACTGTCTCCGGAAGTTAGATCAGATGGCCAATGCAATGGGGTGCCAGGCTTTTCCCTTTCGGTTTTACCCCAAGAATGTTTTGCTTCCATGCGAATGGTCTCAGAAGTGATCTATGCTACTGGAGATGAATGCATGGATCTCGGCCCAGGAAAGAGGTAGGGAAGAATTCTAAGGAGCATTTTGACTGTCTCCAGAAGTTAGATCAGATGGCCAATGCAATGGGGTGCCAGGCTTTTCCCTTTCGGTTTTACCCCAAGAATGTTTTGCTTCCATGCGAATTGTCTCAGAAGTGCTGGATGCAGCTGGAGATGAATGCATGGATCTCGGCCCAGGAAAGAGGTAGGGAAGAATTCTAAGGAGCATTTTGACTGTCTCCAGAAGTTAGATCAGATGGCCAATGCAATGGGGTGCCAGGCTTTTCCCTTTCGGTTTTACCCCAAGAATGTTTTGCTTCCATGCGAATTGTCTCAGAAGTGCTGGATGCAGCTGGAGATGAATGCATGGATCTCGGCCCAGGAAAGAGGTAGGGAAGAATTCTAAGGAGCATTTTGACTGTCTCCAGAAGATAGATCAGATGGCCAATGCAATGGGGTTTCAGGCTTTTCCCTTTCGGTTTTACCCCAAGAATGTTTTGCTTCCATGCGAATTGTCGCAGAAGTGCTGGATGCAGCTGCAGATGAATGCATGGATCTCGGCCCAGGAAAGAGGTAGGGAAGAATTCTAAGGAGCATTTTGACTGTCTCCAGAAGTTAGATCAGATGGCCAATGCAATGGGGTGCCAGGCTTTTCCCTTTCGGTTTTACCCCAAGAATGTTTTGCTTCCATGCGAATGGTCTCAGAAGTGATCTATGCTACTGGAGATGAATGCATGGATCTCGGTCCAGGAAAGAGGTAGGGAAGAATTCGAAGGAGCATTTTGACTGTCTCCAGAAGTTAGATCAGATGGCCAATGCAATGGGGTGCCAGGCTTTTCCCTTTCGGTTTTACCCCAAGAATGTTTTGCTTCCATGCGAATGGTCTCAGAAGTGCTCTATGCTACTGGATATGAATGCATGGATCTCGGCCCAGGAAAGAGGTAGGGAAGAATTCTAAGGAGAATTTTGACTGTCTCTACAAGTTAGATCAGATGGCCAATGCAATGGGGTGCCAGGCTTTTCCCTTTCGGTTTTACCCCAAGAATGTTTTGCTTCCATGCGAATGGTCTCAGAAGTGCTGGATGCAGCTGGAGATGAATGCATGGATCTCGGCCCAGAAAAGACGTAGGGAAGAATTCTAAGGAGCATTTTGACTGTCTCCAGAAGTTAGATCAGATGGCCAATGCAATGGGGTGCCAGGCTTTTCCCTATTGGTTTTACCCTAGGAATGTTTTGTTTCAATTGGAATGGTCTCAGAAGGGCTGGATGCAGCTGGAGATGAATGCATGGATCTCGGCCCAGGAAAGAGGTAGGGAAGAATTCTAAGGAGCATTTTGACTGTCTCCAGAAGTTAGATCAGATGGCCAATGCAATGGGGTGCCAGGCTTTTCCCTTTTGGTTTTACCCCAAGAATGTTTTGCTTCCATGTGAATGGTCTCAGAAGTGCTGGATGCAGCTGGAGATGAATGCATGGATCTCGGCCCAGGAAAGAGGTAGGGAAGAATTCTAAGGAGCATTTTGACTGTCTCCAGAAGTTAGATCAGATGGCCAATGCAATGGGGTGCCAGGCTTTTCCCTTTCGGTTTTACCCCAAGAATGTTTTGCTTCCATGTGAATTGTCTCAGAAGTGCTGGATGCAGCTGGAGATGAATGCATGGATCTCGGCCCAGGAAAGAGGTAGGGAAGAATTCTAAGGAGCATTTTGACTGTCTCCAGAAGTTAGATCAGATGGCCAATGCAATGGGGTGCCAGGCTTTTCCCTTTTGGTTTTTCCCTAGGAATGTTTTGTTTCCATTCGAATGGTCTCAGAAGGGCTGGATGCAGCTGGAGATGAATGCATGGATCTCGGGCCAGGAAAGAGATAGGGAAGAATTCTAAGGAGCATTTTGACTGTCTCCAGAAGTTAGATCAGATGGCCAATGCAATGTGGTGCCAGGCTTTTCCCTTTCGGTTTTACCCCAAGAATGTTTTGCTTCCATGCGAATGGTCTCAGAAATGCTGTATGCAGCTGGAGATGAATGCATGGATCTCGGCCCAGGAAAGAGGTAGGGAAGAATTCTAAGGAGCATTTTGACTGTCTCCAGAAGTTAGATCAGATGGCCAATGCAATGGGGTGCTAGGCTTTTCCATTTCGGTTTTACCCCAAGAATGTTTTGCTTCCATGCGAATGGTCTCAGAAGGGCTGGATGCAGCTGGAGATGAATGCATGGATCTCGGCCCAGGAAAGAGGTAGGGAAGAATTCTAAGGAGCATTTTGACTGTCTCCAGAAGTTAGATCAGATGGCCAATGCAATGGGGTGCCAGGCTTTTCCCTTTCGGTTTTACCCCAAAAATGTTTTGCTTATATTTGAAATGTCTCAGAAGTGCTGGAAGCAGCTGGAGATGAATGCATGGATCTCGGCCCAGGAAAGAGGTAGGGAAGAATTCTAAGGAGCATTTTGACTGTCTCCGGAAGTTAGATCAGATGGCCAATGCAATGGGGTGCCAGGCTTGTCCCTTTCTGTTTTACCCGAAGAATGGTTTGATTCCATTCCACAGGTCTCAGTAGGGCTGGATGAAGCGGGAGATGAATGCATGGATCTCGGCCCAGGAAAGAGGTAGGGAAGAATTCTAAGGAGCATTTTGACTGTCTCCAGAAGTTAGATCAGATGGCCAATGCAATGGGGTGCCAGGCTTTTCCCTGTTGGTTTTACCCCAAGAATGTTTCCTTCCATGCAAATGGTCTCAGAAGTGCTGGATGCAGCTGGAGATGAATGCATGGATCTCGGCCCAGGAAAGACGTAGGGAAGAATTCTAAGGAGCATTTTGACTGTCTCCGGAAGTTAGATCAGATGGCCAATGCAATGGGGTGTCAGGCTTTTCCCTTTCGGTTTTACCCCAAGAATGTTTTGCTTCCATGCGAATGGTCTCAGAAGTGATCTATGCTACTGGAGATGAATGCATGGATCTCGGCCCAGGAAAGAGGTAGGGAAGAATTCTAAGGAGCATTTTGACTGTCTCCACAATTTAGATCAGATGGCCAATGCAATGGGGTGCCAGGCTTTTCCCTTTCGGTTTTACCCCAAGAATGTTTTGCTTCCCTGCGAATTGTCTCAGAAGTGCTGGATGCAGCTGGAGATGAATGCATGGATCTCGGCCCAGGAAAGAGGTAGGGAAGAATTCTAAGGAGCATTTTGACTGTCTCCAGAAGTTAGATCAGATGGCCAATGCAATGGGGTGCCAGGCTTTTCCCTTTCGGTTTTACCCCAAGAATGTTTTGCTTCCATGCGAATTGTCTCAGAAGTGCTGGATGCAGCTGGAGATGAATGCATGGATCTCGGCCCAGGAAAGAGGTAGGGAAGAATTCTAAGGAGCATTTTGACTGTCTCCAGAAGTTAGATCAGATGGCCAATGCAATGGGGTGCCAGGCTTTTCCCTTTCGGTTTTACCCCAAGAATGTTTTGCTTGCATGCGAATGGTCTCAGAAGTGCTGGATGCAGCTGGAGATGAATGCATGGATCTTGGCCCAGGAAAGAGGTAGGGAAGAATTCTAAGGAGCATTTTGACTGTCTCCAGAAGATAGATCAGATGGCCAATGCAATGTGGTTTCAGGCTTTTCCCTTTCGGTTTTACCCCAAGAATGTTTTGCTTCCCTGCGAATTGTCTCAGAAGGGCTGGATGCAGCTGGAGATGAATGCATGGATCTCGGCCCAGGAAAGAGGTAGGGAAGAATTCTAAGGAGCATTTTGACTGTCTCCTGAAGTTAGATCAGATGGCCAATGCAATGGGGTGCCAGGCTTTTCCCTTTTGGTTTTACCCCAAGAATATTTTGCTTGCATGCGAATTGTCTCAGAAGTGCTGGATGAAGCTGGAGATGAATGCATGGATCTCGGCCCAGGAAAGAGGTAGGGAAGAATTCTAAGGAGCATTTTGACTGTCTCCAGAAGTTAGATCAGATGGCCAATGCAATGGGGTGCCAGGCTTTTCCCTTTCGGTTTTACCCCAAGAATGTTTTGCTTCCATGCGAATGGTCTCAGAAGTGCTGTATGCAGCTGGAGATGAATGCATGGATCTCGGCCCAGGAAAGAGGTAGGGAAGAATTCTAAGGAGCATTTTGACTGTCTCCAGAAGTTAGATCAGATGGCCAATGCAATGGGGTGCCAGGCTTTTCCCTTTCGGTTTTACCCCAAGAATGTTTTACTTCCATGCGAATGGTCTCAGAAGTGCTGTATGCAGCTGGAGATGAATGCATGGATCTCGGCCCAGGAAAGAGGTAGGGAAGAATTCTAAGGAGCATTTTGACTGTCTCCAGAAGTTAGATCAGATGGCCAATGCAATGGGGTGCCAGGCTTTTCCCTTTCGGTTTTACCCCAAGAATGTTTTGCTTGCATGCGAAAGGTCTCAGAAGTGCTGGATGAAGCTGGAGATGAATGCATGGATCTCGGCCCAGGAAAGAGGTAGGGAAGAATTCTAAGGAGCATTTTGACTGTCTCCAGAAGTTAGATCAGATGGCCAATGCAATGGGGTGCCAGGCTTTTCCCTTTTGGTTTTACCCCAAGAATGTTTTGCTTGCATGCGAAAGGTCTCAGAAGTGCTGGATGAAGCTGGAGATGAATGCATGGATCTCGGCCCAGGAAAGAGTTAGGGAAGAATTCTAAGGAGCATTTTGACTGTCTCCAGAAGTTAGATCAGAGGGCCAATGCAATGGGGTGCCAGGCTTTTCCCTTTCGGTTTTACCCCAAGAATGTTTTGCTTGCATGCGAATGGTCTTAGAAGTGCTGGATGCAGCTGGAGATGAATGCATGGATCTCGGCCCAGGAAAGAGGTAGGGAAGAATTCTAAGGAGCATTTTGACTGTCTCCAGAAGTTAGATCAGATGGCCAATGCAATGGGGTGCCAGGCTTTTCCCTATTGGTTTTACCCTAAGAATGTTTTGTTTCAATTGGAATGGTCTCAGAAGGGCTGGATGCAGCTGGAGATGAATGCATGGATCTCGGCCCAGGAAAGAGGTAGGGAAGAATTCTAAGGAGCATTTTGACTGTCTCCAGAAGTTAGATCAGATGGCCAATGCAATGGGGTGCCAGGCTTTTCCTTTTCGGTTTTACCCCAAGAATGGTTTGATTCCATTCGAAAGGTCTCAGAAGTGCTGGAAGCAGCTGGAGATGAGTGCATGGATCTCGGCCCAGGAAAGAGGTAGGGAAGAATTCTAAGGAGCATTTTGACTGTCTCCAGAAGTTAGATCAGATGGCCAATGCAATGGGGTGCCAGGCTTTTCCCTTTCGGTTTTACCCCAAGAATGTTTTGCTTCCATGCGAATTGTCTCAGAAGTGCTGGATGCAGCTGGAGATGAATGCATGGATCTCGGCCCAGGAAAGAGGTAGGGAAGAATTCTAAGGAGCATTTTGACTGTCTCCAGAAGTTAGATCAGATGGCCAATGCAATGGGGTGCCAGGCTTTTCCCTTTCGGTTTTACCCCAAGAATGTTTTGCTTGCATGCGAATGGTCTCAGAAGTGCTGGATGCAGCTGGAGATGAATGCATGGATCTTGGCCCAGGAAAGAGGTAGGGAAGAATTCTAAGGAGCATTTTGACTGTCTCCAGAAGATAGATCAGATGGCCAATGCAATGTGGTTTCAGGCTTTTCCCTTTCGGTTTTACCCCAAGAATGTTTTGCTTCCCTGCGAATTGTCTCAGAAGGGCTGGATGCAGCTGGAGATGAATGCATGGATCTCGGCCCAGGAAAGAGGTAGGGAAGAATTCTAAGGAGCATTTTGACTGTCTCCTGAAGTTAGATCAGATGGCCAATGCAATGGGGTGCCAGGCTTTTCCCTTTTGGTTTTACCCCAAGAATATTTTGCTTGCATGCGAATTGTCTCAGAAGTGCTGGATGAAGCTGGAGATGAATGCATGGATCTCGGCCCAGGAAAGAGGTAGGGAAGAATTCTAAGGAGCATTTTGACTGTCTCCAGAAGTTAGATCAGATGGCCAATGCAATGGGGTGCCAGGCTTTTCCCTTTCGGTTTTACCCCAAGAATGTTTTGCTTCCATGCGAATGGTCTCAGAAGTGCTGTATGCAGCTGGAGATGAATGCATGGATCTCGGCCCAGGAAAGAGGTAGGGAAGAATTCTAAGGAGCATTTTGACTGTCTCCAGAAGTTAGATCAGATGGCCAATGCAATGGGGTGCCAGGCTTTTCCCTTTTGGTTTTACCCCAAGAATGTTTTGCTTGCATGCGAAAGGTCTCAGAAGTGCTGGATGAAGCTGGAGATGAATGCATGGATCTCGGCCCAGGAAAGAGGTAGGGAAGAATTCTAAGGAGCATTTTGACTGTCTCCAGAAGTTAGATCAGAGGGCCAATGCAATGGGGTGCCAGGCTTTTCCCTTTCGGTTTTACCCCAAGAATGTTTTGCTTGCATGCGAATGGTCTTAGAAGTGCTGGATGCAGCTGGAGATGAATGCATGGATCTCGGCCCAGGAAAGAGGTAGGGAAGAATTCTAAGGAGCATTTTGACTGTCTCCAGAAGTTAGATCAGATGGCCAATGCAATGGGGTGCCAGGCTTTTCCCTATTGGTTTTACCCTAAGAATGTTTTGTTTCAATTGGAATGGTCTCAGAAGGGCTGGATGCAGCTGGAGATGAATGCATGGATCTCGGCCCAGGAAAGAGGTAGGGAAGAATTCTAAGGAGCATTTTGACTGTCTCCAGAAGTTAGATCAGATGGCCAATGCAATGGGGTGCCAGGCTTTTCCTTTTCGGTTTTACCCGAAGAATGGTTTGATTCCATTCGAAAGGTCTCAGAAGTGCTGGAAGCAGCTGGAGATGAGTGCATGGATCTCGGCCCAGGAAAGAGGTAGGGAAGAATTCTAAGGAGCATTTTGACTGTCTCCAGAAGTTAGATCAGATGGCCAATGCAATGTGGTGCCAGGCTTTTCCCTTTCGGTTTTACCCCAAGAATGTTTTGCTTCCATGCGAATGGTCTCAGAAGTGCTTTATGCAGCTGGAGATGAATGCATGGATCTCGGCCCAGGAAAGCGGTAGGGAAGAATTCTAAGGAGCATTTTGACTGTCTCCAGAAGTTAGATCAGATGGCCAATGCAATGGGGTGCCAGGCTTTTCCCTTTTGGTTTTTCCCTAGGAATGTTTTGTTTCCATTCGAATGGTCTCAGAAGGGCTGGATGCAGCTGGAGATGAATGCATGGATCTCGGCCCAGGAAAGAGGTAGGGAAGAATTCTAAGGAGCATTTTGACTGTCTCCAGAAGTTAGATCAGATGGCCAATGCAATGGGGTGCCAGGCTTTTCCCTTTCGGTTTTACCCCAAAAATGTTTTGCTTATATTTGAAATGTCTCAGAAGTGCTGGAAGCAGCTGGAGATGAATGCATGGATCTCGGCCCAGGAAAGAGGTAGGGAAGAATTCTAAGGAGCATTTTGACTGTCTCCACAAGTTAGATCAGATGGCCAATGCAATGGGGTGCCAGGCTTGTCCCTTTCTGTTTTACCCGAAGAATGGTTTGATGCCATTCCACAGGTCTCAGTAGGGCTGGATGAAGCTGGAGATGAATGCATGGATCTCGGCCCAGGAAAGAGGTAGGGAAGAATTCTAAGGAGCATTTTGACTGTCTCCAGAAGTTAGATCAGATGGCCAATGCAATGGGGTGCCAGGCTTTTCCCTTTTGGTTTTACCCCAAGAATGTTTCCTTCCATGCGAATGGTCTCAGAAGTGCTGGATGCAGCTGGAGATGAATGCATGGATCTCGGCCCAGGAAAGAGGTAGGGAAGAATTCTAAGGAGCATTTTGACTGTCTCCAGAAGTTAGATCAGATGGCCAATGCAATGGGGTGCCAGGCTTTTCCCTTTCGGTTTTACCCCAAGAATGTTTTGCTTCCATGCGAATGGTCTCAGAAGTGATCTATGCTACTGGAGATGAATGCATGGATCTCGGCCCAGGAAAGAGGTAGGGAAGAATTCTAAGGAGCATTTTGACTGTCTCCAGAAGTTAGATCAGATGGCCAATGCAATGGGGTGCCAGGCTTTTCCCTTTCGGTTTTACCCCAAGAATGTTTTGCTTCCATGCGAATTGTCTCAGAAGTGCTGGATGCAGCTGGAGATGAATGCATGGATCTCGGCCCAGGAAAGAGGTAGGGAAGAATTCTAAGGAGCATTTTGACTGTCTCCAGAAGTTAGATCAGATGGCCAATGCAATGGGGTGCCAGGCTTTTCCCTTTCGGTTTTACCCCAAGGATGTTTTGCTTCCATGCGAATTGTCTCAGAAGTGCTGGATGCAGCTGTAGATGAATGCATGGATCTCGGCCCACGAAAGAGGTAGGGAAGAATTCTAAGGAGCATTTTGACTGTCTCCACAAGTTAGATCAGATGGCCAATGCAATGGGGTTTCAGGCTTTTCCCTTTCGGTTTTACCCCAAGAATGGTTTGCTTCCATTCGAAATGTCTCAGAAGTGCTGTATACAGCTGGAGATGAATGCATGGATCTCGGCCCAGTAAAGAGGTAGGGAAGAATTCTAAGGAGCATTTTGACTGTCTCCAGAAGTTAGATCAGATGGCCAATGCAATGGGGTGCCAGGCTTTTCCCTTTCGGTTTTACCCCAAAAATGTTTTGCTTATATTTGAATTGCCTCAGAAGTGCTGGAAGCAGCTGGAGATGAATGCATGGATCTCGGCCCAGGAAAGAGGTAGGGAAGAATTCTAAGGAGCATTTTGACTGTCTCCACAAGTTAGATCAGATGGCCAATGCAATGGGGTGCCAGGCTTTTCCCTTTCGGTTTTACCCGAAGAATGGTTTGATTCCATTCCACAGGTCTCAGAAGGGCTGGAAGCAGCTGGAGATGAATGCATGGATCTCGGCCCAGGAAAGAGGTAGGGAAGAATTCTAAGGAGCATTTTAACTGTCTCCAGAAGTTAGATCAGATGGCCAATGCAATGGGGTGCCAGGCTTTTCCCTTTCGGTTTTACCCCAAGAATGTTTTGCTTCCATGCGAATGGTCTCAGAAGTGCTGTATGCAGCTGGAGATGAATGCATGGATCTTGGCCCAGGAAAGAGGTAGGGAAGAATTCTAAGGAGCATTTTGACTGTCTCCAGAAGTTAGATCAGATGGCCAATGCAATGGGGTGCCAGGCTTTTCCCTTTCGGTTTTACCCCAAGAATGTTTTGCTTACATGCGAAAGGTCTCAGAAGTGCTGGATGAAGCTGGAGATGAATGCATGGATCTCGGCCCAGGAAAGAAGTAGGGAAGAATTCTAAGGAGCATTTTGACTGTCTCCAGAAGTTAGATCAGATGGCCAATGCAATGGGGTGCCAGGCTTTTCCCTTTTGGTTTTACCCCAAGAATGTTTTGCTTCCATGCGAATGGTCTCAGAAGTGATCTATGCTACTGGAGATGAATGCATGGATCTCGGCCCAGGAAAGAGGTAGGGAAGAATTCTAAGGAGCATTTTGACTGTCTCCAGAAGTTAGATCAGATGGCCAATGCAATGGGGTGCCAGGCTTTTCCCATTCGGTTTTACCCCAAGAATGTTTTGCTTCCATTCGAATGGTCTCAGAAGTGGTGTATGCAGCTGGAGATGAATGCATGGATCTCGGCCCAGGAAAGAGGTAGGGAAGAATTCTAAGGAGCATTTTGACTGTCTCCAGAAGTTAGATCAGATGGCCAATGCAATGGGGTGCCAGGCTTTTCCCTTTCGGTTTTACCCCTAGAATGTTTTGCTTCCATGCGAATGGTCTCAGAAGTGCTGGATGCAGCTGGAGATGAGTGCATGGATCTCGGCCCAGGAAAGAGGTAGGGAAGAATTCTAAGGAGCATTTTGACTGTCTCCAGAAGTTAGATCAGATGGCCAATGCAATGGGGTGCCAGGCTTTTCCCTTTCGGTTTTACCCCAAAAATGTTTTGCTTATATTTGAAATGTCTCAGAAGTGCTGGAAGCAGCTGGAGATGAATGCATGGATCTCGGCCCAGGAAAGAGGTAGGGAAGAATTCTAAGGAGCATTTTGACTGTCTCCACAAGTTAGATCAGATGGCCAATGCAATGGGGTGCCAGGCTTGTCCCTTTCTGTTTTACCCGAAGAATGGTTTGATTCCATTCCACAGGTCTCAGTAGGGCTGGATGAAGCGGGAGATGAATGCATGGATCTCGGCCCAGGAAAGAGGTAGGGAAGAATTCTAAGGAGCATTTTGACTATCTCCAGAAGTTAGATCAGATGGCCAATGCAATGGGGTGCCAGGCTTTTCCCTTTTGGTTTTACCCCAAGAATGTTTCCTTCCATGCAAATGGTCTCAGAAGTGCTGGATGCAGCTGGAGATGAATGCATGGATCTCGGCCCAGGAAAGAGGTAGGGAAGAATTCTAAGGAGCATTTTGACTGTCTCCGGAAGTTAGATCAGATGGCCAATGCAATGGGGTGCCAGGCTTTTCCCTTTCGGTTTTACCCCAAGAATGTTTTGCTTCCATGCGAATGGTCTCAGAAGTGATCTATGCTACTGGAGATGAATGCATGGATCTCGGCCCAGGAAAGAGGTAGGGAAGAATTCTAAGGAGCATTTTGACTGTCTCCAGAAGTTAGATCAGATGGCCAATGCAATGGGGTGCCAGGCTTTTCCCTTTCGGTTTTACCCCAAGAATGTTTTGCGTATATTTGAATTGTCTCAGAAGAGCTGGATGCAGCTGGAGATGAATGCATGGATCTCGGCCCAGGAAAGAGGTAGGGAAGAATTCTAAGGAGCATTTTGACTGTCTCCGGAAGTTAGATCAGATGGCCAATGCAATGGGGTGCCAGGCTTTTCCCTTTTGGTTTTACCCCAAGAATGTTTTGCTTGCATGCGAAAGGTCTCAGAAGTGCTGGATGAAGCTGGAGATGAATGCATGGATCTCGGCCCAGGAAAGAGGTAGGGAAGAATTCTAAGGAGCATTTTGACTATCTCCAGAAGTTAGATCAGATGGCCAATGCAATGGGGTGCCAGGCTTTTCCCTTTTGGTTTTACCCCAAGAATGTTTCCTTCCATGCAAATGGTCTCAGAAGTGCTGGATGCAGCTGGAGATGAATGCATGGATCTCGGCCCAGGAAAGAGGTAGGGAAGAATTCTAAGGAGCATTTTGACTGTCTCCGGAAGTTAGATCAGATGGCCAATGCAATGGGGTGCCAGGCTTTTCCCTTTCGGTTTTACCCCAAGAATGTTTTGCTTCCATGCGAATGGTCTCAGAAGTGATCTATGCTACTGGAGATGAATGCATGGATCTCGGCCCAGGAAAGAGGTAGGGAAGAATTCTAAGGAGCATTTTGACTGTCTCCAGAAGTTAGATCAGATGGCCAATGCAATGGGGTGCCAGGCTTTTCCCTTTTGGTTTTACCCCAAGAATGTTTTGCTTCCATGCGAATGGTCTCAGAAGTGCTGGGTGCAGCTGGAGATGAATGCATGGATCTCGGGCCAGGAAAGAGGTAGGGAAGAATTCTAAGGAGCATTTTGACTGTCTCCACAAGTTAGATCAGATGGCCAATGCAATGGGGTGCCAGGCTTTTCCCTTTCGGTTTTACCCCAAGAATGTTTTGCTTCCATGCGAATGGTCTCAGAAGTGCTGGATGCAGCTGGAGATGAATGCATGGATCTCGGCCCAGGAAAGAGGTAGGGAAGAATTCTAAGGAGCATTTTGACTGTCTCCAGAAGTTAGATCAGATGGCCAATGCAATGGGGTGCCAGGCTTTTCCCTTTTGGTTTTTCCCTAGGAATGTTTTGTTTCCATTCGAATGGTCTCAGAAGGGCTGGATGCAGCTGGAGATGAATGCATGGATCTCGGCCCAGGAAAGAGGTAGGGAAGAATTCTAAGGAGCATTTTGACTGTCTCCAGAAGTTAGATCAGATGGCCAATGCAATGGGGTGCCAGGCTTTTCCCTTTCGGTTTTACCCCAAATATGTTTTGCTTATATTTGAAATGTCTCAGAAGTGCTGGATGCAGCTGGAGATGAATGCATGGATCTCGGCCCAGGAAAGAGGTAGGGAAGAATTCTAAGGAGCATTTTGACTGTCTCCAGAAGTTAGATCAGATGGCCAATGCAATGGGGTGCCAGGCTTGTCCCTTTGTGTTTTACCCGAAGAATGGTTTGATTCCATTCCACAGGTCTCAGTAGGGCTGGATGAAGCAGGAGATGGATGCATGGATCTCGGCCCAGGAAAGAGGTAGGGAAGAATTCTAAGGAGCATTTTGACTATCTCCAGAAGTTAGATCAGATGGCCAATGCAATGGGGTGCCAGGCTTTTCCCTTTTGGTTTTACCCCAAGAATGTTTCCTTCCATGCAAATGGTCTCAGAAGTGCTGGATGCAGCTGGAGATGAATGCATGGATCTCGGCCCAGGAAAGAGGTAGGGAAGAATTCTAAGGAGCATTTTGACTGTCTCCGGAAGTTAGATCAGATGGCCAATGCAATGGGGTGCCAGGCTTTTCCCTTTCGGTTTTACCCCAAGAATGTTTTGCTTCCATGCGAATGGTCTCAGAAGTGATCTATGCTACTGGAGATGAATGCATGGATCTCGGCCCAGGAAAGAGGTAGGGAAGAATTCTAAGGAGCATTTTGACTGTCTCCAGAAGTTAGATCAGATGGCCAATGCAATGGGGTGCCAGGCTTTTCCCTTTCGGTTTTACCCCAAGAATGTTTTGCTTCCATGCGAATTGTCTCAGAAGTGCTGGATGCAGTTGGAGATGAATGCATGGATCTCGGCCCAGGAAAGAGGTAGGGAAGAATTCTAAGGAGCATTTTGACTGTCTACAGAAGTTAGATCAGATGGCCAATGCAATGGGGTGCCAGGCTTTTCCCTTTCGGTTTTACCCCAAGAATGTTTTGCTTCCATGCGAATTGTCTCAGAAGTGCTGGATGCAGCTGGAGATGAATGCATGGATGTCGGCCCAGGAAAGAGGTAGGGAAGAATTCTAAGGAGCATTTTGACTGTCTCCACAATTTAGATCAGATGGCCAATGCAATGGGGTGCCAGGCTTTTCCCTTTCGGTTTTACCCCAAAAATGTTCTGCATATATTTGAATTGTCTCAGAAGTGCTGTATGCAGCTGGAGATGAATGCATGGATCTCGGCCCAGGAAAGAGGTAGGGAAGAATTCTAAGGAGCATTTTGACTGTCTCCAGAAGTTAGATCAGATGGCCAATGCAATGGGGTGCCAGGCTTTTCCCTTTCGGTTTTACCCCAAGAATGTTTTGCTTCCATGCGAATGGTCTCAGAAGTGCTGTATGCAGCTGGAGATGAATGCATGGATCTCGGCCCAGGAAAGAGGCAGGGAAGAATTCTAAGGAGCATTTTGACTGTCTCCAGAAGTTAGATCAGATGGCCAATGCAATGGGGTGCCAGGCTTTTCCCTTTCGGTTTTACCCCAAGAATGTTTTGCTTGCATGCGAAAGGTCTCAGAAGTGCTGGATGAAGCTGGAGATGAATGCATGGATCTCGGCCCAGGAAAGAGGTAGGGAAGAATTCTAAGGAGCATTTTGACTGTCTCCAGAAGTTAGATCAGATGGCCAATGCAATGGGGTGCCAGGCTTTTCCCTTTCGGTTTTACCCCAAGAATGTTTTGCTTCCATGCGAATGGTCTCAGAAGTGCTGGATGCAGCTGGAGATGAATGCATGGATCTCGGCCCAGGAAAGAGGTAGGGAAGAATTCTAAGGAGCATTTTGACTGTCTCCAGAAGTTAGATCAGATGGCCAATGCAATGGGGTGCCAGGCTTTTCCCTTTTGGTTTATCCCTAGGAATGTTTTGTTTCCATTCGAATGGTCTCAGAAGTGGTGGATGCAGCTGGAGATGAATGCATGGATCTCGGCCCAGGAAAGAGGTAGGGAAGAATTCTAAGGAGCATTTTGACTGTCTCCAGAAGTTAGATCAGATGGCCAATGCAATGGGGTGCCAGGCTTTTCCCTTTCGGTTTTACCCCAAGAATGTTTTGCTTGCATGCGAATGGTCTCAGAAGTGCTGTATGCAGCTGGAGATGAATGCATGGATCTCGGCCCAGGAAAGAGGTAGGGAAGAATTCTAAGGAGCATTTTGACTGTCTCCACAAGTTAGATCAGATGGCCAATGCAATGGGGTGCCAGGCTTTTCCCTTTCGGTTTTACCCCAAGAATGTTTTGCTTCCATGCGAATGGTCTCAGAAGTGCTGTATGCAGCTGGAGATGAATGCATGGATCTCGGCCCAGGAAAGAGGTAGGGAAGAATTCTAAGGAGCATTTTGACTGTCTCCAGAAGTTAGATCAGATGGCCAATGCAATGGGGTGCCAGGCTTTTCCCTTTCGGTTTTACCCCAAGAATGTTTTGCTTGCATGCGAAAGGTCTCAGAAGTGCTGGATGAAGCTGGAGATGAATGCATGGATCTCGGCCCAGGAAAGAGGTAGGGAAGAATTCTAAGGAGCATTTTGACTGTCTCCACAAGTTAGATCAGATGGCCAATGCAATGGGGTGCCAGGCTTTTCCCTTTCGGTTTTACCCCAAAAATGTTTTGCTTCCATGCGAATGGTCTCAGAAGTGCTGTATGCAGCTGGAGATGAATGCATGGATCTCGGCCCAGGAAAGAGGTAGGGAAGAATTCTAAGGAGCATTTTGACTGTCTCCAGAAGTTAGATCAGATGGCCAATGCAATGGGGTGCCAGGCTTTTCCCTTTTGGTTTTTCCCTAGGAATGTTTTGTTTCCATTCGAATGGTCTCAGAAGGGCTGGATGCAGCTGGAGATGAATGCATGGATCTCGGCCCAGGAAAGAGGTAGGGAAGAATTCTAAGGAGCATTTTGACTGTCTCCAGAAGTTAGATCAGATGGCCAATGCAATGGGGTGCCAGGCTTTTCCCTTTCGGTTTTACCCCAAAAATGTTTTGCCTATATTTGAAATGTCTCAGAAGTGCTGGAAGCAGCTGGAGATGAATGCATGGATCTCGGCCCAGGAAAGAGGTAGGGAAGAATTCTAAGGAGCATTTTGACTGTCTCCTGAAGTTAGATCAGATGGCCAATGCAATGGGGTGCCAGGCTTTTCCCTTTCGGTTTTACCCCAAGAATGTTTTGCTTGCATGCGAATGGTCTCAGAAGTGCTGTATGCAGCTGGAGATGAATGCATGGATCTCGGCCCAGGAAAGAGGTAGGGAAGAATTCTAAGGAGCATTTTGACTGTCTCCACAAGTTAGATCAGATGGCCAATGCAATGGGGTGCCAGGCTTTTCCCTTTCGGTTTTACCCCAAGAATGTTTTGCTTCCATGCGAATGGTCTCAGAAGTGCTGTATGCAGCTGGAGATGAATGCATGGATCTCGGCCCAGGAAAGAGGTAGGGAAGAATTCTAAGGAGCATTTTGACTGTCTCCAGAAGTTAGATCAGATGGCCAATGCAATGGGGTGCCAGGCTTTTCCCTTTCGGTTTTACCCCAAGAATGTTTTGCTTGCATGCGAAAGGTCTCAGAAGTGCTGGATGAAGCTGGAGATGAATGCATGGATCTCGGCCCAGGAAAGAGGTAGGGAAGAATTCTAAGGAGCATTTTGACTGTCTCCACAAGTTAGATCAGATGGCCAATGCAATGGGGTGCCAGGCTTTTCCCTTTCGGTTTTACCCCAAAAATGTTTTGCTTCCATGCGAATGGTCTCAGAAGTGCTGTATGCAGCTGGAGATGAATGCATGGATCTCGGCCCAGGAAAGAGGTAGGGAAGAATTCTAAGGAGCATTTTGACTGTCTCCAGAAGTTAGATCAGATGGCCAATGCAATGGGGTGCCAGGCTTTTCCCTTTTGGTTTTTCCCTAGGAATGTTTTGTTTCCATTCGAATGGTCTCAGAAGGGCTGGATGCAGCTGGAGATGAATGCATGGATCTCGGCCCAGGAAAGAGGTAGGGAAGAATTCTAAGGAGCATTTTGACTGTCTCCAGAAGTTAGATCAGATGGCCAATGCAATGGGGTGCCAGGCTTTTCCCTTTCGGTTTTACCCCAAAAATGTTTTGCTTATATTTGAAATGTCTCAGAAGTGCTGGAAGCAGCTGGAGATGAATGCATGGATCTCGGCCCAGGAAAGAGGTAGGGAAGAATTCTAAGGAGCATTTTGACTGTCTCCAGAAGTTAGATCAGATGGCCAATGCAATGGGGTGCCAGGCTTTTCCCTTTTGGTTTTACCCCAAGAGTGTTTCCTTCCATGCAAATGGTCTCAGAAGTGCTGGATGCAGCTGGAGATGAATGCATGGATCTCGGCCCAGGAAAGAGGTAGGGAAGAATTCTAAGGAGCATTTTGACTGTCTCCGGAAGTTAGATCAGATGGCCAATGCAATGGGGTGCCAGGCTTTTCCCTTTCGGTTTTACCCCAAGAATGTTTTGCTTCCATGCGAATGGTCTCAGAAGTGATCTATGCTACTGGAGATGAATGCATGGATCTCGGCCCAGGAAAGAGGTAGGGAAGAATTCTAAGGAGCATTTTGACTGTCTCCAGAAGTTAGATCAGATGGCCAATGCAATGGGGTGCCAGGCTTTTCCCTTTCGGTTTTACCCCAAGAATGTTTTGCTTCCATGCGAATTGTCTCAGAAGTGCTGGATGCAGCTGGAGATGAATGCATGGATCTCGGCCCAGGAAAGAGGTAGGGAAGAATTCTAAGGAGCATTTTGACTGTCTCCAGAAGTTAGATCAGATGGCCAATGCAATGGGGTGCCAGGCTTTTCCCTTTCGGTTTTACCCCAAGAATGTTTTGCTTCCATGCGAATTGTCTCAGAAGTGCTGGATGCAGCTGGAGATGAATGCATGGATCTCGGCCCAGGAAAGAGGTAGGGAAGAATTCTAAGGAGCATTTTGACTGTCTCCAGAAGTTAGATCAGATGGCCAATGCAATGGGGTGCCAGGCTTTTCCCTTTCGGTTTTACCCCAAGAATGTTTTGCTTCCCTGCGAATTGTCTCAGAAGTGATGGATGCAGCTGGAGATGAATGCATGGATCTCGGCCCAGGAAAGAGGTAGGGAAGAATTCTAAGGAGCATTTTGACTGTCTCCAGAAGTTAGATCAGATGGCCAATGCAATGGGGTGCCAGGCTTTTCCCTTTTGGTTTTACACCAAGAATATTTTGCTTGCATGCGAATTGTCTCAGAAGTGCTGGATGAAGCTGGAGATGAATGCATGGATCTCGGCCCAGGAAAGAGGTAGGGAAGAATTCTAAGGAGCATTTTGACTGTCTCCAGAAGTTAGATCAGATGGCCAATGCAATGGGGTGCCAGGCTTTTCCCTTTCGGTTTTACCCCAAGAATGTTTTGCTGCCATTCGAATGGTCTCAGAAGTGGTGTATGCAGCTGGAGATGAATGCATGGATCTCGGCCCAGGAAAGAGGTAGGGAAGAATTCTAAGGAGCATTTTGACTGTCTCCAGAAGTTAGATCAGATGGCCAATGCAATGGGGTGCCAGGCTTTTCCCTTTCGGTTTTACCCCAAAAATGTTTTGCTTATATTTGAATTGTCTCAGAAGTGCTGGAAGCAGCTGGAGATGAATGCATGGATCTCGGCCCAGGAAAGAGGTAGGGAAGAATTCTAAGGAGCATTTTGACTGTCTCCAGAAGTTAGATCAGATGGCCAATGCAATGGGGTGCCAGGCTTTTCCCTTTCGGTTTTACCCCAAGAATGTTTTGCTTCCATGCGAATGGTCTCAGAAGTGCTGGATGCAGCTGGATATGAATGCATGGATCTCGGCCCAGGAAAGAGGTAGGGAAGAATTCTAAGGAGCATTTTGACTGTCTCCAGAAGTTAGATCAGATGGCCAATGCAATGGGGTGCCAGGCTTTTCTCTTTCGGTTTTTCCCTAGGAATGTTTTGCTTCCGTTCGAATGGTCTCAGAAGGGCTGGATGCAGCTGGAGATGAATGCATGGATCTCGGCCCAGGAAAGAGGTAGGGAAGAATTCTAAGGAGCATTTTGACTGTCTCCACAAGTTAGATCAGATGGCCAATGCAATGGGGTGCCAGGCTTTTCCCTTTCGGTTTTACCCCAAGAATGTTTTGCTTCCATTCGAATGGTCTCAGAAGTGCTGGATGCAGCTGTAGATGAATGCATGGATCTCGGCCCAGGAAAGAGGTAGGGAAGAATTCTAAGGAGCATTTTGACTGTCTCCAGAAGTTAGATCAGAGGGCCAATGCAATGGGGTGCCAGGCTTTTCCCTTTCGGTTTTACCCCAAGAGTGTTTTGCTTGCATGCGAATGGTCTCAGAATTGCTGGATGCAGCTGGAGATGAATGCATGGATCTCGGCCCAGGAAAGAGGTAGGGAAGAATTCTAAGGAGCATTTTGACTGTCTCCAGAAGTTAGATCAGATGGCCAATGCAATGGGGTGCCAGGCTTTTCCCTTTCGGTTTTACCCCAAGAATGTTTTGCTTCCATGCGAATGGTCTCAGAAGTGATCTATGCTACTGGAGATGAATGCATGGATCTCGGCCCAGGAAAGAGGTAGGGAAGAATTCTAAGGAGCATTTTGACTGTCTCCAGAAGTTAGATCAGATGGCCAATGCAATGGGGTGCCAGGCTTTTCCCTTTCGGTTTTACCCCAAGAATGTTTTGCTTCCATGCGAATGGTCTCAGAAGTGCTGGATGCAGCTGGAGATGAATGCATGGATCTCGGCCCAGGAAAGAGGTAGGGAAGAATTCTAATGAGCATTTTGACTGTCTCCAGAAGTTAGATCAGATGGCCAATGCAATGGGGTGCCAGGCTTTTCCCTTTTGGTTTTTCCCTAAGAATTATTTGTTTCCATTCGAATGGTCTCAGAAGGGCTGGATGCAGCTGGAGATGAATGCATGGATCTCGGCCCAGGAAAGAGGTAGGGAAGAATTCTAAGGAGCATTTTGACTGTCTCCAGAAGTTAGATCAGAGGGCCAATGCAATGGGGTGCCAGGCTTTTCCCTTTCGGTTTTACCCCAAGAGTGTTTTGCTTGCATGCGAATGGTCTCAGAATTGCTGGATGCAGCTGGAGATGAATGCATGGATCTCGGCCCAGGAAAGAGGTAGGGAAGAATTCTAAGGAGCATTTTGACTGTCTCCAGAAGTTAGATCAGATGGCCAATGCAATGGGGTGCCAGGCTTTTCCCTTTCGGTTTTACCCCAAGAATGTTTTGCTTCCATGCGAATGGTCTCAGAAGTGATCTATGCTACTGGAGATGAATGCATGGATCTCGGCCCAGGAAAGAGGTAGGGAAGAATTCTAAGGAGCATTTTGACTGTCTCCAGAAGTTAGATCAGATGGCCAATGCAATGGGGTGCCAGGCTTTTCCCTTTCGGTTTTACCCCAAGAATGTTTTGCTTCCATGCGAATGGTCTCAGAAGTGCTGTATGCAGCTGGAGATGAATGCATGGATCTCGGCCCAGGAAAGAGGTAGGGAAGAATTCTAAGGAGCATTTTGACTGTCTCCAGAAGTTAGATCAGATGGCCAATGCAATGGGGTGCCAGGCTTTTCCCTTTTGGTTTTTCCCTAGGAATGTTTTGTTTCCATTCGAATGGTCTCAGAAGGGCTGGATGCAGCTGGAGATGAATGCATGGATCTCGGCCCAGGAAAGAGGTAGGGAAGAATTCTAAGGAGCATTTTGACTGTCTCCAGAAGTTAGATCAAATGGCCAATGCAATGGGGTGCCAGGCTTTTCCCTTTCGGTTTTACCCCAAAAATGTTTTGCTTATATTTGAAATGTCTCAGTAGGGCAGGATGAAGCTGGAGATGAATGCATGGATCTCGGCCCAGGAAAGAGGTAGGGAAGAATTCTAAGGAGCATTTTGACTGTCTCCAGATGTTAGATCAGATGGCCAATGCAATGGGGTGCCAGGCTTTTCCCTTTTGGTTTTACCCCAAGAATGTTTCCTTCCATGCAAATGGTCTCAGAAGTGCTGGATGCAGCTGGAGATGAATGCATGGATCTCGGCCCAGGAAAGAGGTAGGGAAGAATTCTAAGGAGCATTTTGACTGTCTCCACAAGTTAGATCAGATGGCCAATGCAATGGGGTGCCAGGCTTTTCCCTTTCGGTTTTACCCCTAGAATGTTTTGCTTCCATGCGAATGGTCTCAGAAGTGATCTATGCTACTGGAGATGAATGCATGGATCTCGGCCCAGGAAAGAGGTAGGGAAGAATTCTAAGGAGCATTTTGACTGTCTCCAGAAGTTAGATCAGATGGCCAATGCAATGGGGTGCCAGGCTTTTCCCTTTCGGTTTTACCCCAAGAATGTTTTGCTTCCATGCGAATTGTCTCAGAAGTGCTGGATGCAGCTGGAGATGAATGCATGGATCTCGGCCCAGGAAAGAGGTAGGGAAGAATTCTAAGGAGCATTTTGACTGTCTCCAGAAGTTAGATCAGATGGCCAATGCAATGGGGTGCCAGGCTTTTCCCTTTCGGTTTTACCCCAAGAATGTTTTGCTTCCATGCGAATTGTCTCAGAAGTGCTGGAAGCAGCTGGAGATGAATGCATGGATCTCGGCCCAGGAAAGAGGTAGGGAAGAATTCTAAGGAGCATTTTGACTGTCTCCAGAAGTTAGATCAGATGGCCAATGCAATGGGGTGCCAGGCTTTTCCCTTTTGGTTTTACACCAAGAATATTTTGCTTGCATGCGAATTGTCTCAGAAGTGCTGGATGAAGCTGGAGATGAATGCATGGATCTCGGCCCAGGAAAGAGGTAGGGAAGAATTCTAAGGAGCATTTTGACTGTCTCCAGAAGTTAGATCAGATGGCCAATGCAATGGGGTGCCAGGCTTTTCCCTTTCGGTTTTACCCCAAGAATGGTTTGCTTCCATTCGAAATGTCTCAGAAGTGCTGTATACAGCTGGAGATGAATGCATTGATCTCGGCCCAGGAAAGAGGTAGGGAAGAATTCTAAGGAGCATTTTGACTGTCTCCAGAAGTTAGATCAGATGGCCAATGCAATGGGGTGCCAGGCTTTTCCCTTTCGGTTTTACCCCAAAAATGTTTTGCTTATATTTGAATTGTCTCAGAAGTGCTGGAAGCAGCTGGAGATGAATACATGGATCTCGGCCCAGGAAAGAGGTAGGGAAGAATTCTAAGGAGCATTTTGACTGTCTCCAGAAGTTAGATCAGATGGCCAATGCAATGGGGTGCCAGGCTTTTCCCTTTCGGTTTTACCCCAAGAATGTTTTGCTTCCATGCGAATGGTCTCAGAAGTGCTGGATGCAGCTGGATATGAATGCATGGATCTCGGCCCAGGAAAGAGGTAGGGAAGAATTCTAAGGAGCATTTTGACTGTCTCCAGAAGTTAGATCAGATGGCCAACGCAATGGGGTGCCAGGCTTTTCTCTTTTGGTTTTTCCCTAGGAATGTTTTGTTTCCGTTCGAATGGTCTCAGAAGGGCTGGATGCAGCTGGAGATGAATGCATGGATCTCGGCCCAGGAAAGAGGTAGGGAAGAATTCTAAGGAGCATTTTGACTGTCTCCACAAGTTAGATCAGATGGCCAATGCAATGGGGTGCCAGGCTTTTCCCTTTTGGTTTTACCCTAAGAATGTTTTGCTTCCATGCGAATGGTCTCAGAAGTGCTGGATGCAGCTGGAGATGAATGCATGGATCTCGGCCCAGGAAAGAGGTAGGGAAGAATTCTAAGGATCATTTTGACTGTCTCCAGAAGTTAGATCAGATGGCCAAAGCAATGGGGTGCCAGGCTTTTCCCTTTTGGTTTTACCCCAAGAATGTTTTGCTTCCATGCGAATGGTCTCAGAAGTGATCTATGCTACTGGAGATGAATGCATGGATCTCGGCCCAGGAAAGAGGTAGGGAAGAATTCTAAGGAGCATTTTGACTGTCTCCAGTAGTTAGATCAGATGGCCAATGCAATGGGGTGCCAGGCTTTTCCCTTTCGGCTTTACCCCAAGAATGTTTTGCTTCCATTCGAATGGTCTCAGAAGGGCTGGATGCAGCTGTAGATGAATGCATGGATCTCGGCCCAGGAAAGAGGTAGGGAAGAATTCTAAGGAGCATTTTGACTGTCTCCAGAAGTTAGATCAGATGGCCAATGCAATGGGGTGCCAGGCTTTTCCCTTTCGGTTTTACCCTAAGAATGTTTTGCTTGCATGCGAATGGTCTCAGAATTGCTGGGTGCAGCTGGAGATGAATGCATGGATCTCGGCCCAGGAAAGAGGTAGGGAAGAATTCTAAGGAGCATTTTGACTGTCTCCACAAGTTAGATCAGATGGCCAATGCAATGGGGTGCCAGGCTTTTCCCTTTCGGTTTTACCCCAAGAATGTTTTGCTTCCATTCGAATGGTCTCAGAAGTGCTGGATGCAGCTGTTGATGAATGCATGGATCTCGGCCCAGGAAAGAGGTAGGGAAGAATTCTAAGGAGCATTTTGACTGTCTCCAGAAGTTAGATCAGATGGCCAATGCAATGGGGTGCCAGGCTTTTCCCTATTGGTTTTACCCTAAGAATGTTTTGTTTCAATTGGAATGGTCTCAGAAGGGCTGGATGCAGCTGGAGATGAATGCATGGATCTCGGCCCAGGAAAGAGGTAGGGAAGAATTCTAAGGAGCATTTTGACTGTCTCCAGAAGTTAGATCAGATGGCCAATGCAATGGGGTGCCAGGCTTTTCCCTTTCGGTTTTACCCCAAGAATGTTTTGCTTCCATGCGAATGGTCTCAGAAGTGCTGGATGCAGCTGGAGATGAATGCATGGATCTCGGCCCAGGAAAGAGGTAGGGAAGAATTCTAAGGAGCATTTTGACTGTCTCCAGAAGTTAGATCAGATGGCCAATGCAATGGGGTGCCAGGCTTTTCCCTTTTGGTTTTTCCCTAAGAATTATTTGTTTCCATTCGAATGGTCTCAGAAGTGCTGGATGCAGCTGGAGATGAATGCATGGATCTCGGCCCAGGAAAGAGGTAGGGAAGAATTCTAAGGAGCATTTTGACTGTCTCCAGAAGTTAGATCAGATGGCCAATGCAATGGGGTGCCAGGCTTTTCCCTTTCGGTTTTACCCCAAGAATGTTTTGCTTCCATGCGAATTGTCTCAGAAGTGCTGGAAGCAGCTGGAGATGAATGCATGGATCTCGGCCCAGGAAAGAGGTAGGGAAGAATTCTAAGGAGCATTTTGACTGTCTCCAGAAGTTAGATCAGATGGCCAATGCAATGGGGTGCCAGGCTTTTCCCTTTCGGTTTTACCCCAAGAATGTTTTGCTTCCCTGCGAATTGTCTCAGAAGTGATGGATGCAGCTGGAGATGAATGCATGGATCTCGGCCCAGGAAAGAGGTAGGGAAGAATTCTAAGGAGCATTTTGACTGTCTCCTGAAGTTAGATCAGATGGCCAATGCAATGGGGTGCCAGGCTTTTCCCTTTTGGTTTTACACCAAGAATATTTTGCTTGCATGCGAATTGTCTCAGAAGTGCTGGATGAAGCTGGAGATGAATGCATGGATCTCGGCCCAGGAAAGAGGTAGGGAAGAATTCTAAGGAGCATTTTGACTGTCTCCAGAAGTTAGATCAGATGGCCAATGCAATGGGGTGCCAGGCTTTTCCCTTTCGGTTTTACCCCAAGAATGTTTTGCTTCCATTCGAATGGTCTCAGAAGTGGTGTATGCAGCTGGAGATGAATGCATGGATCTCGGCCCAGGAAAGAGGTAGGGAAGAATTCTAAGGAGCATTTTGACTGTCTCCAGAAGTTAGATCAGATGGCCAATGCAATGGGGTGCCAGGCTTTTCCCTTTCGGTTTTACCCCAAGAATGGTTTGCTTCCATTCGAAATGTCTCAGAAGTGCTGTATACAGCTGGAGATGAATGCATGGATCTCGGCCCAGGAAAGAGGTAGGGAAGAATTCTAAGGAGCATTTTGACTGTCTCCAGAAGTTAGATCAGATGGCCAATGCAATGGGGTGCCAGGCTTTTCCCTTTCGGTTTTACCCCAAAAATGTTTTGCTTATATTTGAATTGTCTCAGAAGTGCTGGAAGCAGCTGGAGATGAATACATGGATCTCGGCCCAGGAAAGAGGTAGGGAAGAATTCTAAGGAGCATTTTGACTGTCTCCACAAGTTAGATCAGATGGCCAATGCAATGGGGTGCCAGGCTTTTCCCTTTTGGTTTTACCCTAAGAATGTTTTGCTTCCATGCGAATGGTCTCAGAAGTGCTGGATGCAGCTGGAGATGAATGCATGGATCTCGGCCCAGGAAAGAGGTAGGGAAGAATTCTAAGGAGCATTTCGACTGTCTCCAGAAGTTAGATCAGATGGCCAATGCAATGGGGTGCCAGGCTTTTCCCTTTTGGTTTTACCCTAAGAATGTTTTGCTTCCATGCGAATGGTCTCAGAAGTGCTGGATGCAGCTGGAGATGAATGCATGGATCTCGGCCCAGGAAAGAGGTAGGGAAGAATTCTAAGGATCATTTTGACTGTCTCCAGAAGTTAGATCAGATGGCCAATGCAATGGGGTGCCAGGCTTTTCCCTTTCGGTTTTACCCCAAGAATGTTTTGCTTCCATGCGAATGGTCTCAGAAGTGATCTATGCTACTGGAGATGAATGCATGGATCTCGGCCCAGGAAAGAGGTAGGGAAGAATTCTAAGGAGCATTTTGACTGTCTCCAGAAGTTAGATCAGAGGGCCAATGCAATGGGGTGCCAGGCTTTTCCCTTTCGGTTTTACCCCAAGAATGTTTTGCTTGCATGCGAATGGTCTCAGAAGTGCTGGATGCAGCTGGAGATGAATGCATGGATCTCGGCCCAGGAAAGAGGTAGGGAAGAATTCTAAGGAGCATTTTGACTGTCTCTGGAAGTTAGATCAGATGGCCAATGCAATGGGGTGCCAGGCTTTTCCCTATTGGTTTTACCCTAAGAATGTTTTGTTTCAATTGGAATGGACTCAGAAGGGCTGGATGCAGCTGGAGATGAATGCATGGATCTCGGCCCAGGAAAGAGGTAGGGAAGAATTCTAAGGAGCATTTTGACTGTCTCCAGAAGTTAGATCAGATGGCCAATGCAATGGGGTGCCAGGCTTTTCCCTTTCGGTTTTACCCCAAGAATGTTTTGCTTCCATGCGAATGGTCTCAGAAGTGCTGGATGCAGCTGGAGATGAATGCATGGATCTCGGCCCAGGAAAGAGGTAGGGAAGAATTCTAAGGAGCATTTTGACTGTCTCCAGAAGTTAGATCAGATGGCCAATGCAATGGGGTGCCAGGCTTTTCCCTTTTGGTTTTTCCCTAAGAATTATTTGTTTCCATTCGAATGGTCTCAGAAGGGCTGGATGCAGCTGGAGATGAATGCATGGATCTCGGCCCAGGAAAGAGGTAGGGAAGAATTCTAAGGAGCATTTTGACTGTCTCCAGAAGTTAGATCAGATGGCCAATGCAATGGGGTGCCAGGCTTTTCCCTTTTGGTTTTTCCCTAAGAATGTTTTGCTTCCATTCGAATGGTCTCAGAAGGGCTGGATGCAGCTGGAGATGAATGCATGGATCTCGGCCCAGGAAAGAGGTAGGGAAGAATTCTAAGGAGCATTTTGACTGTCTCCAGAAGTTAGATGAGATGGCCAATGCAATGGGGTGCCAGGCTTTTCCCTTTCGGTTTTACCCCAAAAATGTTTTGCTTATATGTGAATTGTCTCAGAAGTGCTGGATGCAGCTGGAGATGAATGCATGGATCTCGGCCCAGGAAAGAGGTAGGGAAGAATTCTAAGGAGCATTTTAACTGTCTCCAGAAGTTAGATCAGATGGCCAATGCAATGGGGTGCCAGGCTTTTCCCTTTCGGTTTTACCCCAAGAATGTTTTGCTTCCATGCGAATGGTCTCAGAAGTGCTGTATGCAGCTGGAGATGAATGCATGGATCTCGGCCCAGGAAAGAGGTAGGGAAGAATTCTAAGGAGCATTTTGACTGTCTCCAGAAGTTAGATCAGATGGCCAATGCAATGGGGTGCCAGGCTTTTCCCTTTCGGTTTTACCCCAAGAATGTTTTGCTTCCATGCGAATGGTCTCAGAAGTGCTCTATGCTACTGGAGATGAATGCATGGATCTCGGCCCAGGAAAGAGGTAGGGAAGAATTCTAAGGAGCATTTTGACTGTCTCCAGAAGTTAGATCAGATGGCCAATGCAATGGGGTGCCAGGCTTTTCCCTTTTGGTTTTTCCCTAAGAATGATTTGTTTCCATTCGAATGGTCTCAGAAGGGCTGGATGCAGCTGGAGATGAATGCATGGATCTCGGCCCAGGAAAGAGGTAGGGAAGAATTCTAAGGAGCATTTTGACTGTCTCCAGAAGTTAGATCAGATGGCCAATGCAATGGGGTGCCAGGCTTTTCCCTTTCGGTTTTACCACAAGAATGTTTTGCTTCCATGCGAATGGTCTCAGAAGTGCTCTATGCTACTGGAGATGAATGCATGGATCTCGGCCCAGGAAAGAGGTAGGGAAGAATTCTAAGGAGCATTTTGACTGTCTCCAGAAGTTAGATCAGATGGCCAATGCAATGGGGTGCCAGGCTTTTCCCTTTCGGTTTTACCCCAAGAATGTTTTGCTTGCATGCGAATGGTCTCAGAAGTGCTGGATGAAGCTGGAGATGAATGCATGGATCTCGGCCCAGGAAAGAGGTAGGGAAGAATTCTAAGGAGCATTTTGACTGTCTCCAGAAGTTAGATCAGATGGCCAATGCAATGGGGTGCCAGGCTTTTCCCTTTTGGTTTTTCCCTAAGAATTATTTGTTTCCATTCGAATGGTCTCAGAAGGGCTGGATGCAGCTGGAGATGAATGCATGGATCTCGGCCCAGGAAAGAGGTAGGGAAGAATTCTAAGGAGCATTTTGACTGTCTCCAGAAGTTAGATCAGATGGCCAATGCAATGGGGTGCCAGGCTTTTCCCTTTCGGTTTTACCCCAAAAATGTTTTGCTTATATTTGAATTGTCTCAGAAGTGCTGGAAGCAGCTGGAGATGAATGCATGGATCTCGGCCCAGGAAAGAGGTAGGGAAGAATTCTAAGGAGCATTTTAACTGTCTCCAGAAGTTAGATCAGATGGCCAATGCAATGGGGTGCCAGGCTTTTCCCTTTCTGTTTTACCCCAAGAATGTTTTGCTTCCATGCGAATGGTCTCAGAAGTGCTGTATGCAGCTGGAGATGAATGCATGGATCTCGGCCCAGGAAAGAGGTAGGGAAGAATTCTAAGGAGCATTTTGACTGTCTCCAGAAGTTAGATCAGATGGCCAATGCAATGGGGTGCCAGGCTTTTCCCTTTTGGTTTTACCCCAAAAATGTTTTGCTTGCATGCGAATGGTCTCAGAAGTGCTGTATGCAGCTGGAGATGAATGCATGGATCTCGGCCCAGGAAAGAGGTAGGGAAGAATTCTAAGGAGCATTTTGACTGTCTCCAGAAGTTAGATCAGATGGCCAATGCAATGGGGTGCCAGGCTTTTCCCTTTCGGTTTTACCCCAAGAATGTTTTGCTTGCATGCGAATGGTCTCAGAAGTGCTGGATGAAGCTGGAGATGAATGCATGGATCTCGGCCCAGGAAAGAGGTAGGGAAGAATTCTAAGGAGCATTTTGACTGTCTCCAGAAGTTAGATCAGATGGCCAATGCAATGGGGTGCCAGGCTTTTCCCTTTTGGTTTTTCGCTAAGAATTATTTGTTTCCATTCGAATGGTCTCAGAAGGGCTGGATGCAGCTGGAGATGAATGCATGGATCTCGGCCCAGGAAAGAGGTAGGGAAGAATTCTAAGGAGCATTTTGACTGTCTCCAGAAGTTAGATCAGATGGCCAATGCAATGGGGTGCCAGGCTTTTCCCTTTCGGTTTTACCCCAAAAATGTTTTGCTTATATTTGAATTGTCTCAGAAGTGCTGGAAGCAGCTGGAGATGAATGCATGGATCTCGGCCCAGGAAAGAGGTAGGGAAGAATTTAAGGAGCATTTTAACTGTCTCCAGAAGTTAGATCAGATGGCCAATGCAATGGGGTGCCAGGCTTTTCCCTTTCGGTTTTACCCCAAGAATGTTTTGCTTCCATGCGAATGGTCTCAGAAGTGCTGGATGCAGCTGGAGATGAATGCATGGATCTCGGCCCAGGAAAGAGGTAGGGAAGAATTCTAAGGAGCATTTTGACTGTCTCCAGAAGTTAGATCAGATGGCCAATGCAATGGGGTGCCAGGCTTTTCCCTTTTGGTTTTACCCCAAAAATGTTTTGCTTGCATGCGAATGGTCTCAGAAGTGCTGTATGCAGCTGGAGATGAATGCATGGATCTCGGCCCAGGAAAGAGGTAGGGAAGAATTCTAAGGAGCATTTTGACTGTCTCCAGAAGTTAGATCAGATGGCCAATGCAATGGGGTGCCAGGCTTTTCCCTTTTGGTTTTTCCCTAAGAATTATTTGTTTCCATTCGAATGGTCTCAGAAGGGCTGGATGCAGCTGGAGATGAATGCATGGATCTCGGCCCAGGAAAGAGGTAGGGAAGAATTCTAAGGAGCATTTTGACTGTCTCCAGAAGTTAGATCAGATGGCCAATGCAATGGGGTGCCAGGCTTTTCCCTTTCGGTTTTACCCCAAAAATGTTTTGCTTATATTTGAATTGTCTCAGAAGTGCTGGAAGCAGCTGGAGATGAATGCATGGATCTCGGCCCAGGAAGAGGTAGGGAAGAATTCTAAGGAGCATTTTAACTGTCTCCAGAAGTTAGATCAGATGGCCAATGCAATGGGGTGCCAGGCTTTTCCCTTTCGGTTTTACCCCAAGAATGTTTTGCTTGCATGCGAATGGTCTCAGAAGTGCTGTATGCAGCTGGAGATGAATGCATGGATCTCGGCCCAGGAAAGAGGTAGGGAAGAATTCTAAGGAGCATTTTGACTGTCTCCAGAAGTTAGATCAGATGGCCAATGCAATGGGGTGCCAGGCTTTTCCCTTTCGGTTTTACCCCAAGAATGTTTTGCTTGCATGGGAATGGTCTCAGAAGTGCTGGATGAAGCTGGAGATGAATGCATGGATCTCGGCCCAGGAAAGAGGTAGGGAAGAATTCTAAGGAGCATTTTGACTGTCTCCAGAAGTTAGATCAGATGGCCAATGCAATGGGGTGCCAGGCTTTTCCCTTTTGGTTCTTCCCTAAGAATGATTTGTTTCCATTCGAATGGTCTCAGAAGGGCTGGATGCAGCTGGAGATGAATGCATGGATCTCGGCCCAGGAAAGAGGTAGGGAAGAATTCTAAGGAGCATTTTGACTGTCTCCAGAAGTTAGATCAGATGGCCAATGCAATGGGGTGCCAGGCTTTTCCCTTTCGGTTTTACCACAAGAATGTTTTGCTTCCATGCGAATGGTCTCAGAAGTGCTCTATGCTACTGGAGATGCATGCATGGATCTCGGCCCAGGAAAGAGGTAGGGAAGAATTCTAAGGAGCATTTTGACTGTCTCCAGAAGTTAGATCAGATGGCCAATGCAATGGGGTGCCAGGCTTTTCCCTTTCGGTTTTACCCCAAGAATGTTTTGCTTGCATGGGAATGGTCTCAGAAGTGCTGGATGAAGCTGGAGATGAATGCATGGATCTCGGCCCAGGAAAGAGGTAGGGAAGAATTCTAAGGAGCATTTTGACTGTCTCCAGAAGTTAGATCAGATGGCCAATGCAATGGGGTGCCAGGCTTTTCCCTTTCGGTTTTACCCCAAAAATGTTTTGCTTATATTTGAATTGTCTCAGAAGTGCTGGAAGCAGCTGGAGATGAATGCATGGATCTCGGCCCAGGAAAGAGGTAGGGAAGAATTCTAAGGAGCATTTTAACTGTCTCCAGAAGTTAGATCAGATGGCCAATGCAATGGGGTGCCAGGCTTTTCCCTTTCGGTTTTACCCCAAGAATGTTTTGCTTCCATTCGAATGGTCTCAGAAGTGCTGTATGCAGCTGGAGATGAATGCATGGATCTCGGCCCAGGAAAGACGTAGGGAAGAATTCTAAGGAGCATTTTGACTGTCTCCAGAAGTTAGATCAGATGGCCAATGCAATGGGGTGCCAGGCTTTTCCCTTTTGGTTTTACCCCAAAAATGTTTTGCTTGCATGCGAATGGTCTCAGAAGTGCTGTATGCAGCTGGAGATGAATGCATGGATCTCGGCCCAGGAAAGAGGTAGGGAAGAATTCTAAGGAGCATTTTGACTGTCTCCAGAAGTTAGATCAGATGGCCAATGCAATGGGGTGCCAGGCTTTTCCCTTTCGGTTTTACCACAAGAATGTTTTGCTTCCATGCGAATGGTCTCAGACGTGATCTATGCTACTGGAGATGAATGCATGGATCTCGGCCCAGGAAAGAGGTAGGGAAGAATTCTAAGGAGCATTTTGACTGTCTCCAGAAGTTAGATCAGATGGCCAATGCAATGGGGTGCCAGGCTTTTCCCTTTTGGTTTTACCCCAAGAATGTTTTGCTTGCATGCGAATGGTCTCAGAAGTGCTGGATGAAGCTGGAGATGAATGCATGGATCTCGGCCCAGGAAAGAGGTAGGGAAGAATTCTAAGGAGCATTTTGACTGTCTCCAGAAGTTAGATCAGATGGCCAATGCAATGGGGTGCCAGGCTTTTCCCTTTTGGTTTTTCCCTAAGAATTATTTGTTTCCATTCGAATGGTCTCAGAAGGGCTGGATGCAGCTGGAGATGAATGCATGGATCTCGGGCCAGGAAAGAGGTAGGGAAGAATTCTAAGGAGCATTTTGACTGTCTCCAGCAGTTAGATCAGATGGCCAATGCAATGGGGTGCCAGGCTTTTCCCTTTCGGTTTTACCCCAAAAATGTTTTGCTTATATTTGAATTGTCTCAGAAGTGCTCTATGCTACTGGAGATGAATGCATGGATCTCGGCCCAGGAAAGAGGTAGGGAAGAATTCTAAGGAGCATTTTGACTGTCTCCAGAAGTTAGATCAGATGGCCAATGCAATGGGGTGCCAGGCTTTTCCCTTTCGGTTTTACCCCAAGAATGTTTTGCTTCCATGCGAATGGTCTCAGAAGTGCTGGATGCAGCTGGAGATGAATGCATGGATCTCGGCCCAGGAAAGAGGTAGGGAAGAATTCTAAGGAGCATTTTGACTGTCTCCAGAAGTTAGATCAGATGGCCAATGCAATGGGGTGCCAGGCTTTTCCCTTTCGGTTTTACCCCAAGAATGTTTTGCTTCCATGCGAATTGTCTCAGAAGTGCTGGATGCAGCTGGAGATGAATGCATGGATCTCGGCCCAGGAAAGAGGTAGGGAAGAATTCTAAGGAGCATTTTGACTGTCTCCAGAAGTTAGATCAGATGGCCAATGCAATTGGGTGCCAGGCTTTTCCCTTTTGGTTTTTCCCTAGGAATGTTTTGTTTCCATTCGAATGGTCTCAGAAGGGCTGGATGCAGCTGGAGATGAATGCATGGATCTCGGCCCAGGAAAGAGGTAGGGAAGAATTCTAAGGAGCATTTTGACTGCCTCCAGAAGTTAGATCAGATGGCCAATGCAATGGGGTGCCAGGCTTTTCCCTTTCGATTTTACCCCAAAAATGTTTTGCTTATATTTGAAATGTCTCAGAAGTGGTGTATGCAGCTGGAGATGAATGCATGGAGCTCGGCCCAGGAAAGAGGTAGGGAAGAATTCTAAGGAACATTTTGACTGTCTCCAGAAGTTAGATCAGATGGCCAATGCAATGGGGTGCCAGGCTTTTCCCTTTCGGTTTTACCCCAAGAAAGTTTTGCTTATATTTGAAATGTCTCAGAAGTGCTGGAAGCAGCTGGAGATGAATGAATGGATCTCGGCCCAGGAAAGAGGTAGGGAAGAATTCTAAGGAGCATTTTGACTGTCTCCAGAAGTTAGATCAGATGGCCAATGCAATGGGGTGCCAGGCTTGTCCCTTTCTGTTTTACCCGAAGAATGGTTTGATTCCATTCCACAGGTCTCAGAAGGGTTGGATGAAGCTGGAGATGAATGCATGGATCTCGGCCCAGGAAAGAGGTAGGGAAGAATTCTAAGGAGCATTTTAACTGTCTCCAGAAGTTAGATCAGATGGCCAATGCAATGTGGTGCCAGGCTTTTCCCTTTCGGTTTTACCCCAAGAATGTTTTGCTTCCATGCGAATGGTCTCAGAAGTGCTGGATGCAGCTGGAGATGAATGCATGGATCTCGGCCCAGGAAAGAGGTAGGGAAGAATTCTAAGGAGCATTTTGACTGTCTCCAGAAGTTAGATCAGATGGCCAATGCAATGGGGTGCTAGGCTTTTCCCTTTTGGTTTTACCCCAAGAATGTTTCCTTCCATGCAAATGGTCTCAGAAGTGCTGGATGCAGCTGGAGATGAATGCATGGATCTCGGCCCAGGAAAGACGTAGGGAAGAATTCTAAGGAGCATTTTGACTGTCTTCGGAAGTTAGATCAGATGGCCAATGCAATGGGGTGCCAGGCTTTTCCCTTTCGGTTTTACCCGAAGAATGTTTTGCTTCCATGCGAATGGTCTCAGAAGTGATCTATGCTTCTGGAGATGAATGCATGGATCTCGGGCCAGGAAAGAGGTAGGGAAGAATTCTAAGGAGCATTTTGACTGTCTCCAGAAGTTAGATCAGATGGCCAATGCAATGGGGTGCCAGGCTTTTCCCTTTCGCTTTTACCCCAAGAATGTTTTGCTTCCATGCGAATGGTCTCAGAAGTGCTGGATATAGCTGTAGATGAATGCATGGATCTCGGCCCAGGAAAGAGGTAGGGAAGAATTCTAAGGAGCATTTTGACTGTCTCCAGAAGTTAGATCAGATGGCCAATGCAATGGGGTGCCAGGCTTTTCCCTTTCGCTTTTACCCCAAGAATGTTTTGCTTCCATGCGAATTGTCTCAGAAGTGCTGGATGCAGCTGGAGATGAATGCATGGATCTCGGCCCAGGAAAGAGGTAGGGAAGAATTCGAAGGAGCATTTTGACTGTCTCCAGAAGTTAGATCAGATGGCCAAAGCAATGGGGTGCCAGGCTTTTCCCTTTCGGTTTTACCCGAAGAATGTTTTGCTTCCATGCGAATGGTCTCAGAAGTGATCTATGCTTCTGGAGATGAATGCATGGATCTCGGGCCAGGAAAGAGGTAGGGAAGAATTCTAAGGAGCATTTTGACTGTCTCCAGAAGTTAGATCAGATGGCCAATGCAATGGGGTGCCAGGCTTTTCCCTTTCGCTTTTACCCCAAGAATGTTTTGCTTCCATGCGAATGGTCTCAGAAGTGCTGGATATAGCTGTAGATGAATGCATGGATCTCGGCCCAGGAAAGAGGTAGGGAAGAATTCTAAGGAGCATTTTGACTGTCTCCAGAAGTTAGATCAGATGGCCAATGCAATGGGGTGCCAGGCTTTTCCCTTTCGCTTTTACCCCAAGAATGTTTTGCTTCCATGCGAATTGTCTCAGAAGTGCTGGATGCAGCTGGAGATGAATGCATGGATCTCGGCCCAGGAAAGAGGTAGGGAAGAATTCTAAGGAGCATTTTGACTGTCTCCAGAAGTTAGATCAGATGGCCAATGCAATGGGGTGCCAGGCTTTTCCCTTTCGCTTTTACCCCAAGAATGTTTTGCTTCCATGCGAATGGTCTCAGAAGTGCTGGATGCAGCTGGAGATGAATGCATGGATCTCGGCCCAGGAAAGAGGTAGGGAAGAATTCTAAGGAGCATTTTGACTGTCTCCAGAAGTTAGATCAGATGGCCAATGCAATTGGGTGCCAGGCTTTTCCCTTTCGGTTTTACCCCAAGAATGTTTTGCTTCCATGCGAATTGTCTCAGAAGTGCTGGATGCAGCTGGAGATGAATGCATGGATCTCGGCCCAGGAAAGAGGTAGGGAAGAATTCTAAGGAGCATTTTGACTGTCTCCAGAAGATAGATCTGATGGCCAATGCAATGGGGTTTCAGGCTTTTCCCTTTCGGTTTTACCCCAAGAATGTTTTGCTTCCCTGCGAATTGTCTCAGAAGTGCTGGATGCAGCTGCAGATGAATGCATGGATCTCGGCCCAGGAAAGAGGTAGGGAAGAATTCTAAGGAGCATTTTGACTGTCTCCAGAAGTTAGATCAGATGGCCAATGCAATGGGGTGCCAGGCTTTTCCCGTTTGGTTTTACCCCAAGAATATTTTGTTTGCATGCGAATTGTCTCAGAAGTGCTGTATGCAGCTGGAGATGAATGCATGGATCTCGGCCCAGGAAAGAGGTAGGGAAGAATTCTAAGGAGCATTTTGACTGTCTCCAGAAGTTAGATCAGATGGCCAATGCAATGGGGTGCCAGGATTTTCCCTTTCGGTTTTACCCCAAGAATGTTTTGCTTCCATTCAAAAGGTCTCAGAAGTGGTGTATGCAGCTGGAGATGAATGCATGGATCTCGGCCCAGGAAAGAGGTAGGGAAGAATTCTAAGGAGCATTTTGACTGTCTCCAGAAGTTAGATCAGATGGCCAATGCAATGGGGTGCCAGGCTTTTCCCTTTCGGTTTTACCCCAAAAATGTTTTGCTTATATTTGAATTGTCTCAGAAGTGCTGGAAGCAGCTGGAGATGAATGCATGGATCTCGGCCCAGGAAAGAGGTAGGGAAGAATTCTAAGGAGCATTTTGACTGTCTCCACAAGTTAGATCAGATGGCCAATGCAATGGGGTGCCAGGCTTTTCCCTTTCGGTTTTACCCGAAGAATGGTTTGATTCCATTCCACAGGTCTCAGAAGGGCTGGATGAAGCTGGAGATGAATGCATGGATCTCGGCCCAGGAAAGAGGTAGGGAAGAATTCTAAGGAGCATTTTAACTGTCTCCAGAAGTTAGATCAGATGGCCAATGCAATGGGGTGCCAGGCTTTTCCCTTTCGGTTTTACCCCAAGAATGTTTTGCTTCCATGCGAATGGTCTCAGAAGTGCTGTATGCAGCTGGAGATGAATGCATGGATCTCGGCCCAGGAAAGAGGTAGGGAAGAATTCTAAGGAGCATTTTGACTGTCTCCACAAGTTAGATCAGATGGCCAATGCAATGGGGTGCCAGGCTTTTCCCTTTTGGTTTTACCCCAAGAATGTTTTGCTTCCATGCGAATGGTCTCAGAAGTGCTGTATACAGCTGGAGATGAATGCATGGATCTCGGCCCAGGAAAGAGGTAGGGAAGAATTCTAAGGAGCATTTTGACTGTCTCCAGAAGTTAGATCAGATGGCCAATGCAATGGGGTGCCAGGCTTTTCCCTTTCGGTTTTACCCCAAAAATGTTTTGCTTATATTTGAATTGTCTCAGAAGTGCTGGAAGCAGCTGGAGATGAATGCATGGATCTCGGCCCAGGAAAGAGGTAGGGAAGAATTCTAAGGAGCATTTTGACTGTCTCCACAAGTTAGATCAGATGGCCAATGCAATGGGGTGCCAGGCTTTTCCCTTTCGGTTTTACCCGAAGAATGGTTTGATTCCATTCCACAGGTCTCAGAAGGGCTGGATGAAGCTGGAGATGAATGCATGGATCTCGGCCCAGGAAAGAGGTAGGGAAGAATTCTAAGGAGCATTTTAACTGTCTCCAGAAGTTAGATCAGATGGCCAATGCAATGGGGTGCCAGGCTTTTCCCTTTCGGTTTTACCCCAAGAATGTTTTGCTTCCATGCGAATGGTCTCAGAAGTGCTGTATGCAGCTGGAGATGAATGCATGGATCTCGGCCCAGGAAAGAGGTAGGGAAGAATTCTAAGGAGCATTTTGACTGTCTCCAGAAGTTAGATCAGATGGCCAATGCAATGGGGTGCCAGGCTTTTCCCTTTTGGTTTTACCCCAAGAATGTTTTGCTTCCATGCGAATGGTCTCAGAAGTGCTGGATGAAGCTGGAGATGAATGCATGGATCTCGGGCTAGGAAAGAGGTAGGGAAGAATTCTAAGGAGCATTTTGACTGTCTCCACAAGTTAGATCAGATGGCCAATGCAATGGGGTGCCAGGCTTTTCCCTTTTGGTTTTACCCCAAGAATGTTTTGCTTCCATGCGAATGGTCTCAGAAGTGATCTATGCTACTGGAGATGAATGCATGGATCTCGGCCCAGGAAAGAGGTAGGGAAGAATTCTAAGGAGCATTTTGACTGTCTCCAGAAGTTAGATCAGATGGCCAATGCAATGGGGTGCCAGGCTTTTCCCTTTCGGTTTTACCCCAAGAATGTTTTGCTTCCATGCGAATGGTCTCAGAAGTGCTGTATGCAGCTGGAGATGAATGCATGGATCTCGGCCCAGGAAAGAGGTAGGGAAGAATTCTAAGGAGCATTTTGACTGTCTCCAGAAGTTAGATCAGATGGCCAATGCAATGGGGTGCCAGGCTTTTCCCTAATGGTTTTACCCTAAGAATGTTTTGTTTCAATTGGAATGGTCTCAGAAAGGCTGGATGCAGCTGGAGATGAATGCATGGATCTCGGCCCAGGAAAGAGGTAGGGAAGAATTCTAAGGAGCATTTTGACTGTCTCCAGAAGTTAGATCAGATGGCCAATGCAATGGGGTGCCAGGCTTTTCCCTTTCGGTTTTACCCCAAGAATGTTTTGCTTCCATTCGAATGGTCTCAGAAGGGCTGGATGCAGCTGTAGATGAATGCATGGATCTCGGCCCAGGAAAGAGGTAGGGAAGAATTCTAAGGAGCATTTTAACTGTCTCCAGAAGTTAGATCAGAGGGCCAATGCAATGGGGTGCCAGGCTTTTCCCTTTTGGTTTTACCCCAAGAATATTTTGTTTGCATGCGAATTGTCTCAGAAGTGCTGGATGCAGCTGGAGATGAATGCATGGATCTCGGCCCAGGAAAGAGGTAGGGAAGAATTCTAAGGAGCATTTTGACTGTCTCCAGAAGTTAGATCAGATGGCCAATGCAATGGGGTGCCAGGCTTTTCCCTTTCGGTTTTACCCCAAGAATGTTTTGCTTCCATGCGAATGGTCTCAGAAGTGCTGGATGCAGCTGGAGATGAATGCATGGATCTCGGCCCAGGAAAGAGGTAGGGAAGAATTCTAAGGAGCATTTTGACTGTCTCCAGAAGTTAGATCAGATGGCCAATGCAATGGGGTGCCAGGCTTTTCCCTTTCGGTTTTACCCCAAGAATGTTTTGCTTCCATGCGAATTGTCTCAGAAGTGCTGGATGCAGCTGGAGATGAATGCATGGATCTCGGCCCAGGAAAGAGGTAGGGAAGAATTCTAAGGAGCATTTTGACTGTCTCCAGAAGTTAGATCAGAGGGCCAATGCAATGGGGTGCCAGGCTTTTCCCTATTGGTTTTACCCTAAGAATGTTTTGTTCCAATTGGAATGGTCTCAGAAAGGCTGGATGCAGCTGGAGATGAATGCATGGATCTCGGCCCAGGAAAGAGGTAGGGAAGAATTCTAAGGAGCATTTTGACTGTCTCCACAAGTTAGATCAGATGGCCAATGCAATGGGGTGCCAGGCTTTTCCCTTTTGGTTTTACCCCAAGAATGTTTTGCTTCCATGCGAATGGTCTCAGAAGTGATCTATGCTACTGGAGATGAATGCATGGATCTCGGCCCAGGAAAGAGGTAGGGAAGAATTCTAAGGAGCATTTTGACTGTCTCCAGAAGTTAGATCAGATGGCCAATGCAATGGGGTGCCAGGCTTTTCCCTTTCGGTTTTACCCCAAAAATGTTTTGCTTGCATGCGAATGGTCTCAGAAGTGCTCTATGCTACTGGATATGAATGCATGGATCTCGGCCCAGGAAAGAGGTAGGGAAGAATTCTAAGGAGCATTTTGACTGTCTCCAGAAGTTAGATGAGATGGCCAATGCAATGGGGTGCCAGGCTTTTCCCTTTCGGTTTTACCCCAAGAATGTTTTGCTTCCATTCGAATGGTCTCAGAATTGCTGGATGCAGCTGGAGATGAATGCATGGATCTCGGCCCAGGAAAGAGGTAGGGAAGAATTCTAAGGAGCATTTTGACTGTCTCCAGAAGTTAGATCAGATGGCCAATGCAATTGGGTGCCAGGCTTTTCCCTTTCGGTTTTACCTCAAGAATGTTTTGCTTCCATTCGAATGGTCTCAGAAGGGCTGGATGCAGCTGTAGATGAATGCATGGATCTCGGCCCAGGAAAGAGGTAGGGAAGAATTCTAAGGAGCATTTTGACTGTCTCCAGAAGTTAGATCAGAGGGCCAATGCAATGGGGTGCCAGGCTTTTCCCTTTCGGTTTTACCCTAGGAATGTTTTGTTTCAATTGGAATGGTCTCAGAAGGGCTGGATGCAGCTGGAGATGAATGCATGGATCTCAGCCCAGGAAAGAGGTAGGGAAGAATTCTAAGGAGCATTTTGACTGTCTCCAGAAGTTAGATCAGATGGCCAATGCAATGGGGTGCCAGGCTTTTCCCTTTCGGTTTTACCCCAAGAATGTTTTGCTTCCATGCGAATGGTCTCAGAGTGCTGGATGCAGCTGGAGATGAATGCATGGATCTCGGCCCAGGAAAGAGGTAGGGAAGAATTCTAAGGAGCATTTTGACTGTCTCCAGAAGTTAGATCAGATGGCCAATGCAATGGGGTGCCAGGCTTTTCCCTTTTGGTTTTTCCCTAGGAATGTTTTGTTTCCATTCGAATGGTCTCAGAAGGGCTGGATGCAGCTGGAGATGAATGCATGGATCTCGGGCCAGGAAAGAGGTAGGGAAGAATTCTAAGGAGCATTTTGACTGTCTCCAGAAGTTAGATCAGATGGCCAATGCAATGGGGTGCCAGGCTTTTCCCTTTCGGTTTTACCCCAAAAATGTTTTGCTTATATTTGAATTGTCTCAGAAGTGCTGGAAGCAGCTGGAGATGAATGCATGGATCTCGGCCCAGGAAAGAGGTAGGGAAGAATTCTAAGGAGCATTTTAACTGTCTCCAGAAGTTAGATCAGATGGCCAATGCAATGGGGTGCCAGGCTTTTCCCTTTTGGTTTTACCCTAAGAATGTTTTGCTTCCATGCGAATGGTCTCAGAAGTGCTGTATGCAGCTGGAGATGAATGCATGGATCTCGGCCCAGGAAAGAGGTAGGGAAGAATTCTAAGGAGCATTTTGACTGTCTCCAGAAGTTAGATCAGATGGCCAATGCAATGGGGTGCCAGGCTTTTCCCTTTCGGTTTTACCCCAAAAATGTTTTGCTTATATTTGAATTGTCTCAGAAGTGCTGGAAGCAGCTGGAGATGAATGCATGGATCTCGGCCCAGGAAAGAGGTAGGGAAGAATTCTAAGGAGCATTTTGACTGTCTCCAGAAGTTAGATCAGATGGCCAATGCAATGGGGTGCCAGGCTTTTCCCTTTCGGTTTTACCCCAAGAATGGTTTGATTCCATTCCACTGGTCTCGGAAAGGCTGGAAACAGCTGTAGATGAATGCATGGATCTCGGCCCAGGAAAGAGGTAGGGAAGAATTCTAAGGAGCATTTTGACTGTCTCCAGAAGTTAGATCAGATGGCCAATGCAATGGGGTGCCAGGCTTTTCCCTTTTGGTTTTACCCCAAAAATGTTTTGCTTGCATGCGAATGGTCTCAGAAGTGCTGTATGCAGCTGGAGATGAATGCATGGATCTCGACCCAGGAAAGAGGTAGGGAAGAATTCTAAGGAGCATTTTGACTGTCTCCAGAAGTTAGATCAGATGGCCAATGCAATGGGGTGCCAGGCTTTTCCCTTTCGGTTTTACCCCAAGAATGTTTTGCTTCCATGCGAATGGTCTCAGAAGTGATCTATGCTACTGGAGATGAATGCATGGATCTCGGCCCAGGAAAGAGGTAGGGAAGAATTCTAAGGAGCATTTTGACTGTCTCCAGAAGTTAGATCAGATGGCCAATGCAATGGGGTGCCAGGCTTTTCCCTTTCGGTTTTACCCCAAGAATGTTTTGCTTCCATGCGAATGGTCTCAGAAGTGCTCTATGCTACTGGAGATGAATACATGGATCTCGGCCCAGGAAAGAGGTAGGGAAGAATTCTAAGGAGCATTTTGACTGTCTCCAGAAGTTAGATCAGATGGCCAATGCAATGGGGTGCCAGGCTTTTCCCTTTCGGTTTTACCCCAAGAATGTTTTGCTTCCATGCGAATTGTCTCAGAAGTGCTCTATGCTACTGGAGATGAATGCATGGATCTCGGCCCAGGAAAGAGGTAGGGAAGAATTCTAAGGAGCATTTTGACTGTCTCCACAAGTTAGATCAGATGGCCAATGCAATGGGGTGCCAGGCTTTTCCCTTTCGGTTTTACCCCAAGAATGTTTTGCTTCCATGCGAATGGTCTCAGAAGTGCTGGATGCAGCTGGAGATGAATGCATGGATCTCGGCCCAGGAAAGAGGTAGGGAAGAATTCTAAGGAGCATTTTGACTGTCTCCAGAAGTTAGATCAGATGGCCAATGCAATGGGGTGCCAGGCTTTTCCCTTTCGGTTTTACCCCAAGAATGTTTTGCTTCCATGCGAATGGTCTCAGAAGGGCTGGATGCAGCTGGAGATGAATGCATGGATCTCGGCCCAGGAAAGAGGTAGGGAAGAATTCTATGGAGCATTTTGACTGTCTCCAGAAGTTAGATCAGATGGCCAATGCAATGGGGTGCCAGGCTTTTCCCTTTTGGTTTTACCCTAAGAATGTTTTGTTTCAATTGGAATGGTCTCAGAAGGGCTGGATGCAGCTGGAGATGAATGCATGGATCTCGGCCCAGGAAAGAGGTAGGGAAGAATTCTAAGGAGCATTTTGACTGTCTCCAGAAGTTAGATCAGATGGCCAATGCAATGGGGTGCCAGGCTTTTCCTTTTTGGTTTTACCCGAAGAATGGTTTGATTCCATTCGAAAGGTCTCAGAAGTGCTGGAAGCAGCTGGAGATGAGTGCATGGATCTCGGCCCAGGAAAGAGGTAGGGAAGAATTCTAAGGAGCATTTTGACTGTCTCCAGAAGTTAGATCAGATGGCCAATGCAATGTGGTGGCAGGCTTTTCCCTTTCGGTTTTACCCCAAGAATGTTTTGCTTCCATGCGAATGGTCTCAGAAATGCTGTATGCAGCTGGAGATGAATGCATGGATCTCGGCCCAGGAAAGAGGTAGGGAAGAATTCTAAGGAGCATTTTGACTGTCTCCAGAAGTTAGATCAGATGGCCAATGCAATGGGGTGCCAGGCTTTTCCCTTTTGGTTTTTCCCTAAGAATGATTTGTTTCCATTCGAATGGTCTCAGAAGGGCTGGATGCAGCTGGAGATGAATGCATGGATCTCGGCCCAGGAAAGAGGTAGGGAAGAATTCTAAGGAGCATTTTGACTGTCTCCAGAAGTTAGATCAGATGGCCAATGCAATGGGGTGCCAGGCTTTTCCCTTTTGGTTTTACCACAAGAATGTTTTGCTTCCATGCGAATGGTCTCAGAAGTGCTCTATGCTACTGGAGATGAATGCATGGATCTTGGCCCAGGAAAGAGGTAGGGAAGAATTCTAAGGAGCATTTTGACTGTCTCCAGAAGTTAGATCAGATGGCCAATGCAATGGGGTGCCAGGCTTTTCCCTTTTGGTTTTACCCCAAGAATGTTTTGCTTGCATGCGAATGGTCTCAGAAGTGCTGGATGAAGCTGGAGATGAATGCATGGATCTCGGCCCAGGAAAGAGGTAGGGAAGAATTCTAAGGAGCATTTTGACTGTCTCCAGAAGTTAGATCAGATGGCCAAGGCAATGGGGTGCCAGGCTTTTCCCTTTTGGATTTTCCCTAAGAATTATTTATTTCCATTCGAAAGGTCTCAGAAGGGCTGGATGCAGCTGGAGATGAATGCATGGATCTCGGCCCAGGAAAGAGGTAGGGAAGAATTCTAAGGAGCATTTTGACTGTCTCCAGAAGTTAGATCAGATGGCCAATGCAATGGGGTGCCAGGCTTTTCCCTTTCGGTTTTACCCCAAAAATGTTTTGCTTATATTTGAATTGTCTCAGAAGTGCTGGAAGCAGCTGGAGATGAATGCATGGATCTCGGCCCAGGAAAGAGGTAGGGAAGAATTCTAAGGAGCATTTTAACTGTCTCCAGAAGTTAGATCAGATGGCCAATGCAATGGGGTGCCAGGCTTTTCCCTTTCGGTTTTACCCCAAGAATGTTTTGCTTCCATGCGAATGGTCTCAGAAGTGCTGGATGCAGCTGGAGATGAATGCATGGATCTCGGCCCAGGAAAGAGGTAGGGAAGAATTCTAAGGAGCATTTTGACTGTCTCCAGAAGTTAGATCAGATGGCCAATGCAATGGGGTGCCAGGCTTTTCCCTTTCGGTTTTACCCCAAGAATGTTTTGCTTCCATGCGAATGGTCTCAGAAGGGCTGGATGCAGCTGGAGATGAATGCATGGATCTCGGCCCAGGAAAGACGTAGGGAAGAATTCTAAGGAGCATTTTGACTGTCTCCAGAAGTTAGATCAGATGGCCAATGCAATGGGGTGCCAGGCTTTTCCCTTTCGGTTTTACCCCAAGAATGTTTTGCTTCCATGCGAATGGTCTCAGACGTGATCTATGCTACTGGAGATGAATGCATGGATCTCGGCCCAGGAAAGAGGTAGGGAAGAATTCTAAGGAGCATTTTGACTGTCTCCAGAAGTTAGATCAGATGGCCAATGCAATGGGGTGCCAGGCTTTTCCCTGTCGGTTTTACCCCAAGAATGTTTTGCTTCCATGTGAATGGTCTCAGAAGGGCTGGATGCAGCTGGAGATGAATGCATGGATCTCGGCCCAGGAAAGAGGTAGGGAAGAATTCTAAGGAGCATTTTGACTGTCTCCAGAAGTTAGATCAGAAGGCCAATGCAATGGGGTGCCAGGCTTTTCCCTTTTGGTTTTTCCCTAGGAATGTTTTGTTTCCATTCGAATGGTCTCAGAAGGGCTGGATGCAGCTGGAGATGAATGCATGGATCTCGGCCCAGGAAAGAGGTAGGGAAGAATTCTAAGGAGCATTTTGACTGTCTCCAGAAGTTAGATCAGATGGCCAATGCAATGGGGTGCCAGGCTTTTCCCTAATGGTTTTACCCTAAGAATGTTTTGTTTCAATTGGAATGGTCTCAGAAGGGCTGGATGCAGCTGGAGATGAATGCATGGATCTCGGCCCAGGAAAGAGGTAGGGAAGAATTCTAAGGAGCATTTTGACTGTCTCCAGAAGTTAGATCAGATGGCCAATGCAATGGGGTGCCAGGCTATTCCTTTTCGGTTTTACCCGAAGAATGGTTTGATTCCATTCGAAAGGTCTCCGAAGTGCTGGAAGCAGCTGGAGATGAGTGCATGGATCTCGGCCCAGGAAAGAGGTAGGGAAGAATTCTAAGGAGCATTTTGACTGTCTCCAGAAGTTAGATCAGATGGCCAATGCAATGTGGTGCCAGGCTTTTCTCTTTCGGTTTTACCCCAAGAATGTTTTGCTTCCATGCGAATGGTCTCAGAAATGCTGGATGAAGCTGGAGATGAATGCATGGATCTCGGCCCAGGAAAGAGGTAGGGAAGAATTCTAAGGAGCATTTTGACTGTCTCCAGAAGTTAGATCAGATGGCCAATGCAATGGGGTGCCAGGCCTTTCCCTTTCGGTTTTACCCCAAGAATGTTTTTCTTCCATGCGAATTGTCTCAGAAGTGCTGGATGCAGCTGGAGATGAATGCATGGATCTCAGCCCAGGAAAGAGGTAGGGAAGAATTCTAAGGAGCATTTTGACTGTCTCCAGAAGTTAGATCAGATGGCCAATGCAATGGGGTGCCAGGCTTTTCCCTTTTGGTTTTTCCCTAGGAATGTTTTGTTTCCATTCGAATGGTCTCAGAAGTGCTGGATGCAGCTGGAGATGAATGCATGGATCTCGGCCTAGGAAAGAGGTAGGGAAGAATTCTAAGGAGCATTTTGACTGTCTCCAGAAGTTAGATCAGATGGCCAATGCAATGGGGTGCCAGGCTTTTCCCTTTCGGTTTTACCCCAAGAATGTTTTGCTTATATTTGAAATGTCTCAGAAGTGCTGGAAGCAGCTGGAGATGAATGCATGGATCTCGGCCCAGGAAAGAGGTAGGGAAGAATTCTAAGGAGCATTTTGACTGTCTCCAGAAGTTAGATCAGATGGCCAATGCAATGGGGTGCCAGGCTTGTCCCTTTCGGTTTTACCCCAAGAATGTTTTGCTTCCATGCGAATGGTCTCAGAAGTGATCTATGCTACTGGAGATGAATGCATGGATCTCGGCCCAGGAAAGAGGTAGGGAAGAATTGTAAGAAGCATTTTGACTGTCTCCAGAAGTTAGATCAGATGGCCAATGCAATGGGGTGCCAGGCTTTTCCCTTTCGCTTTTACCCCAAGAATGTTTTGCTTCCATGCGAATGGTCTCAGAAGTGCTGGATGCAGCTGTAGATGAATGCATGGATCTCGGCCCAGGAAAGAGGTAGGGAAGAATTCTAAGGAGCATTTTGACTGTCTCCAGAAGTTAGATCAGATGGCCAATGCAATGGGGTGCCAGGCTTTTCCCTTTCGGTTTTACCCCAAGAATGTTTTGCTTCCATGAAAATTGTCTCAGAAGTGCTGGATGCAGCTGGAGATGAATGCATGGATCTCGGCCCAGGAAAGAGGTAGGGAAGAATTCTAAGGAGCATTTTGACTGTCTCCAGAAGTTAGATCAGATGGCCAATGCAATGGGGTGCCAGGCTTTTCCCTTTCGGTTTTACCCCAAGAATGTTTTGCTTCCATGCGAATTGTCTCAGAAGTGCTGGATGCAGCTGGAGATGAATGCATGGATCTCGGCCCAGGAAAGAGGTAGGGAAGAATTCTAAGGAGCATTTTGACTGTCTCCAGAAGATAGATCAGATGGCCAATGCAATGGGGTTTCAGGCTTTTCCCTTTCGGATTTACCCCAAGAATGTTTTGCTTCCCTGCGAATTGTCTCAGAAGTGCTGGATGCAGCTGCAGATGAATGCATGGATCTCGGCCCAGGAAAGAGGTAGGGAAGAATTCTAAGGAGCATTTTGACTGTCTCCTGAAGTTAGATCAGATGGCCAATGCAATGGGGTGCCAGGCTTTTCCCTTTTGGTTTTACCCCAAGAATATTTTGCTTGCATGCGAATTGTCTCAGAAGTGCTGTATGCAGCTGGAGATGAATGCATGGATCTCGGCCCAGGAAAGAGGTAGGGAAGAATTCTAAGGAGCATTTTGACTGTCTCCAGAAGTTAGATCAGATGGCCAATGCAATGGGGTGCCAGGCTTTTCCCTTTCGGTTTTACCCCAAGAATGTTTTGCTTCCATTCAAAAGGTCTCAGAAGTGGTGTATGCAGCTGGAGATGAATGCATGGATCTCGGCCCAGGAAAGAGGTAGGGAAGAATTCTAAGGAGCATTTTGACTGTCTCCAGAAGTTAGATCAGATGGCCAATGCAATGGGGTGCCAGGCTTTTCCCTTTCGGTTTTACCCCAAGAATGTTTTGCTTCCATTCGAAATGTCTCAGATGTGCTGTATACAGCTGGAGATGAATGCATGGATCTCGGCCCAGTAAAGAGGTAGGGAAGAATTCTAAGGAGCATTTTGACTGTCTCCAGAAGTTAGATCAGATGGCCAATGCAATGGGGTGCCAGGCTTTTCCCTTTCGGTCTTACCCCAAAAATGTTTTGCTTATATTTGAATTGTCTCAGAAGTGCTGGAAGCAGCTGGAGATGAATGCATGGATCTCGGCCCAGGAAAGAGGTAGGGAAGAATTCTAAGGAGCATTTTGACTGTCTCCACAAGTTAGATCAGATGGCCAATGCAATGGGGTGCCAGGCTTTTCCCTTTCGGTTTTACCCCAAGAATGTTTTGCTTCCATGCGAATGGTCTCAGAAGTGCTGGATGCAGCTGGAGATGAATGCATGGATCTCGGCCCAGGAAAGAGGTAGGGAAGAATTCTAAGGAGCATTTTGACTGTCTCCAGAAGTTAGATCAGATGGCCAATGCAATGGGGTGCCAGGCTTTTCCCTTTTGGTTTTACCCCAAGAATGTTTTGCTTGCATGCGAATGGTCTCAGAAGTGCTGGATGAAGCTGGAGATGAATGCATGGATCTCGGCCCAGGAAAGAGGTAGGGAAGAATTCTAAGGAGCATTTTGACTGTCTCCAGAAGTTAGATCAGATGGCCAATGCAATGGGGTGCCAGGCTTTTCCCTTTTGGTTTTTCCCTAAGAATGATTTGTTTCCATTCGAATGGTCTCAGAAGGGCTGGATGCAGCTGGAGATGAATGCATGGATCTCGGCCCAGGAAAGAGGTAGGGAAGAATTCTAAGGAGCATTTTGACTGTCTCCAGAAGTTAGATCAGATGGCCAATGCAATGGGGTGCCAGGCTTTTCCCTTTCGGTTTTACCCCAAAAATGTTTTGCTTATATTTGAATTGTCTCAGAAGTGCTGGAAGCAGCTGGAGATGAATGCATGGATCTCGGCCCAGGAAAGAGGTAGGGAAGAATTCTAAGGAGCATTTTGACTGTCTCCAGAAGTTAGATCAGATGGCCAATGCAATGGGGTGCCAGGCTTTTCCCTTTCGGTTTTACCCCAAGAATGTTTTGCTTCCATTCAAAAGGTCTCAGAAGTGGTGTATGCAGCTGGAGATGAATGCATGGATCTCGGCCCAGGAAAGAGGTAGGGAAGAATTCTAAGGAGCATTTTGACTGTCTCCAGAAGTTAGATCAGATGGCCAATGCAATGGGGTGCCAGGCTTTTCCCTTTCGGTTTTACCCCAAGAATGTTTTGCTTCCATTCGAAATGTCTCAGAAGTGCTGTATACAGCTGGAGATGAATGCATGGATCTCGGCCCAGGAAAGAGGTAGGGAAGAATTCTAAGGAGCATTTTGACTGTCTCCAGAAGTTAGATCAGATGGCCAATGCAATGGGGTGCCAGGCTTTTCCCTTTCGGTTTTACCCCAAAAATGTTTTCCTTATATTTGAATTGTCTCAGAAGTGCTGGAAGCAGCTGGAGATGAATGCATGGATCTCGGCCCAGGAAAGAGGTAGGGAAGAATTCTAAGGAGCATTTTGACTGTCTCCAGAAGTTAGATCAGATGGCCAATGCAATGGGGTGCCAGGCTTTTCCCTTTCGGTTTTACCCGAAGAATGGTTTGATTCCATTCCACAGGTCTCAGAAGTGCTGGATGAAGCTGGAGATGAATGCATGGATCTCGGCCCAGGAAAGAGGTAGGGAAGAATTCTAAGGAGCATTTTAACTGTCTCCAGAAGTTAGATCAGATGGCCAATGCAATGGGGTGCCAGGCTTTTCCCTTTCGGTTTTACCCCAAGAATGTTTTGCTTCCATGCGAATGGTCTCAGAAGTGCTGGATGCAGCTGGAGATGAATGCATGGATCTCGGCCCAGGAAAGAGGTAGGGAAGAATTCTAAGGAGCATTTTGACTGTCTCCAGAAGTTAGATCAGATGGCCAATGCAATGGGGTGCCAGGCTTTTCCCTTTTGGTTTTACCCCAAGAATGTTTTGCTTCCATGCGAATGGTCTCAGAAGTGCTGTATGCAGCTGGAGATGAATGCATGGATCTCGGCCCAGGAAAGAGGTAGGGAAGAATTCTAAGGAGCATTTTGACTGTCTCCAGAAGTTAGATGAGATGGCCAATGCAATGGGGTGCCAGGCTTTTCCCTTTCGGTTTTACCCCAAGAATGTTTTGCTTCCATTCGAATGGTCTCAGAATTGCTGGATGCAGCTGGAGATGAATGCATGGATCTCGGCCCAGGAAAGAGGTAGGGAAGAATTCTAAGGAGCATTTTGACTGTCTCCAGAAGTTAGATCAGATGGCCAATGCAATTGGGTGCCAGGCTTTTCCCTTTCGGTTTTACCCCAAGAATGTTTTGCTTCCATTCGAATGGTCTCAGAAGGGCTGGATGCAGCTGTAGATGAATGCATGGATCTCGGCCCAGGAAAGAGGTAGGGAAGAATTCTAAGGAGCATTTTGACTGTCTCCAGAAGTTAGATCAGAGGGCCAATGCAATGGGGTGCCAGGCTTTTCCCTATTGGTTTTACCCTAAGAATGTTTTGTTCCAATTGGAATGGTCTCAGAAAGGCTGGATGCAGCTGGAGATGAATGCATGGATCTCGGCCCAGGAAAGAGGTAGGGAAGAATTCTAAGGAGCATTTTGACTGTCTCCAGAAGTTAGATCAGATGGCCAATGCAATGGGGTGCCAGGCTTTTCCCTTTCGGTTTTACCCCAAGAATGTTTTGCTTCCATGCGAATTGTCTCAGAAGTGCTGGATGCAGCTGGAGATGAATGCATGGATCTCGGCCCAGGAAAGAGGTAGGGAAGAATTCTAAGGAGCATTTTGACTGTCTCCAGAAGTTAGATCAGAGGGCCAATGCAATGGGGTGCCAGGCTTTTCCCTATTGGTTTTACCCTAAGAATGTTTTGTTCCAATTGGAATGGTCTCAGAAAGGCTGGATGCAGCTGGAGATGAATGCATGGATCTCGGCCCAGGAAAGAGGTAGGGAAGAATTCTAAGGAGCATTTTGACTGTCTCCACAAGTTATATCAGATGGCCAATGCAATGGGGTGCCAGGCTTTTCCCTTTTGGTTTTACCCCAAGAATGTTTTGCTTCCATGCGAATGGTCTCAGAAGTGATCTATGCTACTGGAGATGAATGCATGGATCTCGGCCCAGGAAAGAGGTAGGGAAGAATTCTAAGGAGCATTTTGACTGTCTCCAGAAGTTAGATCAGATGGCCAATGCAATTGGGTGCCAGGCTTTTCCCTTTCGGTTTTACCTCAAGAATGTTTTGCTTCCATTCGAATGGTCTCAGAAGGGCTGGAAGCAGCTGTAGATGAATGCATGGATCTCGGCCCAGGAAAGAGGTAGGGAAGAATTCTAATGAGCATTTTGACTGTCTCCAGAAGTTAGATCAGATGGCCAATGCAATGGGGTGCCAGGCTTTTCCCTTTTGGTTTTTCCCTAAGAATTATTTGTTTCCATTCGAATGGTCTCAGAAGGGCTGGATGCAGCTGGAGATGAATGCATGGATCTCGGCCCAGGAAAGAGGTAGGGAAGAATTCTAAGGAGCATTTTGACTGTCTCCAGAAGTTAGATCAGATGGCCAATGCAATGGGGTGCCAGGCTTTTCCCTTTCGGTTTTACCCCAAGAATGTTTTGCTTCCATTCGAAATGTCTCAGATGTGCTGTATACAGCTGGAGATGAATGCATGGATCTCGGCCCAGTAAAGAGGTAGGGAAGAATTCTAAGGAGCATTTTGACTGTCTCCAGAAGTTAGATCAGATGGCCAATGCAATGGGGTGCCAGGCTTTTCCCTTTCGGTCTTACCCCAAAAATGTTTTGCTTATATTTGAATTGTCTCAGAAGTGCTGGAAGCAGCTGGAGATGAATGCATGGATCTCGGCCCAGGAAAGAGGTAGGGAAGAATTCTAAGGAGCATTTTGACTGTCTCCACAAGTTAGATCAGATGGCCAATGCAATGGGGTGCCAGGCTTTTCCCTTTCGGTTTTACCCCAAGAATGTTTTGCTTCCATGCGAATGGTCTCAGAAGTGCTGGATGCAGCTGGAGATGAATGCATGGATCTCGGCCCAGGAAAGAGGTAGGGAAGAATTCTAAGGAGCATTTTGACTGTCTCCAGAAGTTAGATCAGATGGCCAATGCAATGGGGTGCCAGGCTTTTCCCTTTTGGTTTTACCCCAAGAATGTTTTGCTTGCATGCGAATGGTCTCAGAAGTGCTGGATGAAGCTGGAGATGAATGCATGGATCTCGGCCCAGGAAAGAGGTAGGGAAGAATTCTAAGGAGCATTTTGACTGTCTCCAGAAGTTAGATCAGATGGCCAATGCAATGGGGTGCCAGGCTTTTCCCTTTTGGTTTTTCCCTAAGAATGATTTGTTTCCATTCGAATGGTCTCAGAAGGGCTGGATGCAGCTGGAGATGAATGCATGGATCTCGGCCCAGGAAAGAGGTAGGGAAGAATTCTAAGGAGCATTTTGACTGTCTCCAGAAGTTAGATCAGATGGCCAATGCAATGGGGTGCCAGGCTTTTCCCTTTCGGTTTTACCCCAAAAATGTTTTGCTTATATTTGAATTGTCTCAGAAGTGCTGGAAGCAGCTGGAGATGAATGCATGGATCTCGGCCCAGGAAAGAGGTAGGGAAGAATTCTAAGGAGCATTTTGACTGTCTCCAGAAGTTAGATCAGATGGCCAATGCAATGGGGTGCCAGGCTTTTCCCTTTCGGTTTTACCCCAAGAATGTTTTGCTTCCATTCAAAAGGTCTCAGAAGTGGTGTATGCAGCTGGAGATGAATGCATGGATCTCGGCCCAGGAAAGAGGTAGGGAAGAATTCTAAGGAGCATTTTGACTGTCTCCAGAAGTTAGATCAGATGGCCAATGCAATGGGGTGCCAGGCTTTTCCCTTTCGGTTTTACCCCAAGAATGTTTTGCTTCCATTCGAAATGTCTCAGAAGTGCTGTATACAGCTGGAGATGAATGCATGGATCTCGGCCCAGGAAAGAGGTAGGGAAGAATTCTAAGGAGCATTTTGACTGTCTCCAGAAGTTAGATCAGATGGCCAATGCAATGGGGTGCCAGGCTTTTCCCTTTCGGTTTTACCCCAAAAATGTTTTCCTTATATTTGAATTGTCTCAGAAGTGCTGGAAGCAGCTGGAGATGAATGCATGGATCTCGGCCCAGGAAAGAGGTAGGGAAGAATTCTAAGGAGCATTTTGACTGTCTCCACAAGTTAGATCAGATGGCCAATGCAATGGGGTGCCAGGCTTTTCCCTTTCGGTTTTACCCGAAGAATGGTTTGATTCCATTCCACAGGTCTCAGAAGTGCTGGATGAAGCTGGAGATGAATGCATGGATCTCGGCCCAGGAAAGAGGTAGGGAAGAATTCTAAGGAGCATTTTAACTGTCTCCAGAAGTTAGATCAGATGGCCAATGCAATGGGGTGCCAGGCTTTTCCCTTTCGGTTTTACCCCAAGAATGTTTTGCTTCCATGCGAATGGTCTCAGAAGTGCTGGATGCAGCTGGAGATGAATGCATGGATCTCGGCCCAGGAAAGAGGTAGGGAAGAATTCTAAGGAGCATTTTGACTGTCTCCAGAAGTTAGATCAGATGGCCAATGCAATGGGGTGCCAGGCTTTTCCCTTTTGGTTTTACCCCAAGAATGTTTTGCTTGCATGCGAAAGGTCTCAGAAGTGCTGGATGAAGCTGGAGATGAATGCATGGATCTCGGGCTAGGAAAGAGGTAGGGAAGAATTCTAAGGAGCATTTTGACTGTCTCCACAAGTTAGATCAGATGGCCAATGCAATGGGGTGCCAGGCTTTTCCCTTTTGGTTTTACCCCAAGAATGTTTTGCTTCCATGCGAATGGTCTCAGAAGTGATCTATGCTACTGGAGATGAATGCATGGATCTCGGCCCAGGAAAGAGGTAGGGAAGAATTCTAAGGAGCATTTTGACTGTCTCCAGAAGTTAGATCAGATGGCCAATGCAATGGGGTGCCAGGCTTTTCCCTTTCGGTTTTACCCCAAGAATGTTTTGCTTCCATGCGAATGGTCTCAGAAGTGCTGTATGCAGCTGGAGATGAATGCATGGATCTCGGCCCAGGAAAGAGGTAGGGAAGAATTCTAAGGAGCATTTTGACTGTCTCCAGAAGTTAGATCAGATGGCCAATGCAATGGGGTGCCAGGCTTTTCCCTTTCGGTTTTACCCCAAGAATGTTTTGCTTCCATTCGAATGGTCTCAGAATTGCTGGATGCAGCTGGAGATGAATGCATGGATCTCGGCCCAGGAAAGAGGTAGGGAAGAATTCTAAGGAGCATTTTGACTGTCTCCAGAAGTTAGATCAGATGGCCAATGCAATTGGGTGCCAGGCTTTTCCCTTTCGGTTTTACCCCAAGAATGTTTTGCTTCCATTCGAATGGTCTCAGAAGTGCTGGATGAAGCTGTAGATGAATGCATGGATCTCGGCCCAGGAAAGAGGTAGGGAAGAATTCTAAGGAGCATTTTGACTGTCTCCAGAAGTTAGATCAGAGGGCCAATGCAATGGGGTGCCAGGCTTTTCCCTATTGGTTTTACCCTAAGAATGTTTTGTTCCAATTGGAATGGTCTCAGAAAGGCTGGATGCAGCTGGAGATGAATGCATGGATCTCGGCCCAGGAAAGAGGTAGGGAAGAATTCTAAGGAGCATTTTGACTGTCTCCAGAAGTTAGATCAGATGGCCAATGCAATGGGGTGCCAGGCTTTTCCCTTTTGGTTTTACCCCAAGAATGTTTTGCTTCCATGCGAATGGTCTCAGAAGTGATCTATGCTACTGGAGATGAATGCATGGATCTCGGCCCAGGAAAGAGGTAGGGAAGAATTCTAAGGAGCATTTTGACTGTCTCCAGAAGTTAGATCAGATGGCCAATGCAATGGGGTGCCAGGCTTTTCCCTTTTGGTTTTTCCCTAGGAATGTTTTGTTTCCATTCGAATGGTCTCAGAAGGGCTGGATGCAGCTGGAGATGAATGCATGGATCTCGGCCCAGGAAAGAGGTAGGGAAGAATTCTAAGGAGCATTTTGACTGTCTCCAGAAGTTAGATCAGATGGCCAATGCAATGGGGTGCCAGGCTTTTCCCTTTCGGTTTTACCCCAAGAATGTTTTGCTTCCATGCGAATGGTCTCAGAAGTGCTGGATGCAGCTGGAGATGAATGCATGGATCTCGGCCCAGGAAAGAGGTAGGGAAGAATTCTAAGGAGCATTTTGACTGTCTCCAGAAGTTAGATCAGATGGCCAATGCAATGGGGTGCCAGGCTTTTCCCTTTCGGTTTTACCCCAAGAATGTTTTGCTTCCATGCGAATTGTCTCAGAAGTGCTGGATGCAGCTGGAGATGAATGCATGGATCTCGGCCCAGGAAAGAGGTAGGGAAGAATTCTAAGGAGCATTTTGACTGTCTCCAGAAGTTAGATCAGAGGGCCAATGCAATGGGGTGCCAGGCTTTTCCCTATTGGTTTTACCCTAAGAATGTTTTGTTCCAATTGGAATGGTCTCAGAAAGGCTGGATGCAGCTGGAGATGAATGCATGGATCTCGGCCCAGGAAAGAGGTAGGGAAGAATTCTAAGGAGCATTTTGACTGTCTCCACAAGTTAGATCAGATGGCCAATGCAATGGGGTGCCAGGCTTTTCCCTTTTGGTTTTACCCCAAGAATGTTTTGCTTCCATGCGAATGGTCTCAGAAGTGATCTATGCTACTGGAGATGAATGCATGGATCTCGGCCCAGGAAAGAGGTAGGGAAGAATTCTAAGGAGCATTTTGACTGTCTCCAGAAGTTAGATCAGATGGCCAATGCAATTGGGTGCCAGGCTTTTCCCTTTCGGTTTTACCTCAAGAATGTTTTGCTTCCATTCGAATGGTCTCAGAAGGGCTGGAAGCAGCTGTAGATGAATGCATGGATCTCGGCCCAGGAAAGAGGTAGGGAAGAATTCTAATGAGCATTTTGACTGTCTCCAGAAGTTAGATCAGATGGCCAATGCAATGGGGTGCCAGGCTTTTCCCTTTTGGTTTTTCCCTAAGAATTATTTGTTTCCATTCGAATGGTCTCAGAAGGGCTGGATGCAGCTGGAGATGAATGCATGGATCTCGGCCCAGGAAAGAGGTAGGGAAGAATTCTAAGGAGCATTTTGACTGTCTCCAGAAGTTAGATCAGATGGCCAATGCAATGGGGTGCCAGGCTATTCCTTTTCGGTTTTACCCGAAGAATGGTTTGATTCCATTCGAAAGGTCTCCGAAGTGCTGGAAGCAGCTGGAGATGAGTGCATGGATCTCGGCCCAGGAAAGAGGTAGGGAAGAATTCTAAGGATCATTTTGACTGTCTCCAGAAGTTAGATCAGATGGCCAATGCAATGTGGTGCCAGGCTTTTCCCTTTCGGTTTTACCCCAAGAATGTTTTGCTTCCATGCGAATGGTCTCAGAAATGCTGGATGAAGCTGGAGATGAATGCATGGATCTCGGCCCAGGAAAGAGGTAGGGAAGAATTCTAAGGAGCATTTTGACTGTCTCCAGAAGTTAGATCAGATGGCCAATGCAATGGGGTGCCAGGCTTTTCCCTTTCGGTTTTACCCCAAGAATGTTTTGCTTCCATGCGAATGGTCTCAGAAGTGCTGTATGCAGCTGGAGATGAATGCATGGATCTCGGCCCAGGAAAGAGGTAGGGAAGAATTCTAAGGAGCATTTTGACTGTCTCCTGAAGTTAGATCAGATGGCCAATGCAATGGGGTGCCAGGCCTTTCCCTTTCGGTTTTACCCCAAGAATGTTTTTCTTCCATGCGAATTGTCTCAGAAGTGCTGGATGCAGCTGGAGATGAATGCATGGATCTCAGCCCAGGAAAGAGGTAGGGAAGAATTCTAAGGAGCATTTTGACTGTCTCCAGAAGTTAGATCAGATGGCCAATGCAATGGGGTGCCAGGCTTTTCCCTTTTGGTTTTTCCCTAGGAATGTTTTGTTTCCATTCGAATGGTCTCAGAAGTGCTGGATGCAGCTGGAGATGAATGCATGGATCTCGGCCTAGGAAAGAGGTAGGGAAGAATTCTAAGGAGCATTTTGACTGTCTCCAGAAGTTAGATCAGATGGCCAATGCAATGGGGTGCCAGGCTTTTCCCTTTCGGTTTTACCCCTAGAATGTTTTGCTTATATTTGAAATGTCTCAGAAGTGCTGGAAGCAGCTGGAGATGAATGCATGGATCTCGGCCCAGGAAAGAGGTAGGGAAGAATTCTAAGGAGCATTTTGACTGTCTCCAGAAGTTAGATCAGATGGCCAATGCAATGGGGTGCCAGGCTTGTCCCTTTCGGTTTTACCCGAAGAATGGTTTGATTCCATTCCACAGGTCTCAGTAGGGTTGGATGAAGCTGGAGATGAATGCATGGATCTCGGCCCAGGAAAGAGGTAGGGAAGAATTGTAAGAAGCATTTTGACTGTCTCCAGAAGTTAGATCAGATGGCCAATGCAATGGGGTGCCAGGCTTTTCCCTTTCGCTTTTACCCCAAGAATGTTTTGCTTCCATGCGAATGGTCTCAGAAGTGCTGGATGCAGCTGGAGATGAATGCATGGATCTCGGCCCAGGAAAGAGGTAGGGAAGAATTCTAAGGAGCATTTTGACTGTCTCCACAAGTTAGATCAGATGGCCAATGCAATGGGGTGCCAGGCTTTTCCCTTTCGGTTTTACCCCAAGAATGTTTTGCTTCCATGCGAATTGTCTCAGAAGTGCTGGATGCAGCTGGAGATGAATGCATGGATCTCGGCCCAGGAAAGAGGTAGGGAAGAATTCTAAGGAGCATTTTGACTGTCTCCAGAAGTTAGATCAGATGGCCAATGCAATGGGGTGCCAGGCTTTTCCCTTTCGGTTTTACCCCAAGAATGTTTTGCTTCCATGCGAATTGTCTCAGAAGTGCTGGATGCAGCTGGAGATGAATGCATGGATCTCGGCCCAGGAAAGAGGTAGGGAAGAATTCTAAGGAGCATTTTGACTGTCTCCAGAAGATAGATCAGATGGCCAATGCAATGGGGTTTCAGGCTTTTCCCTTTCGGTTTTACCCCAAGAATGTTTTGCTTCCCTGCGAATTGTCTCAGAAGTGCTGTATGCAGCTGGAGATGAATGCATGGATCTCGGCCCAGGAAAGAGGTAGGGAAGAATTCTAAGGAGCATTTTGACTGTCTCCAGAAGTTAGATCAGATGGCCAATGCAATGGGGTGCCAGGCTTTTCCCTTTCGGTTTTACCCCAAGAATGTTTTGCTTCCATTCAAAAGGTCTCAGAAGTGGTGTATGCAGCTGGAGATGAATGCATGGATCTCGGCCCAGGAAAGAGGTAGGGAAGAATTCTAAGGAGCATTTTGACTGTCTCCAGAAGTTAGATCAGATGGCCAATGCAATGGGGTGCCAGGCTTTTCCCTTTCGGTCTTACCCCAAAAATGTTTTGCTTATATTTGAATTGTCTCAGAAGTGCTGGAAGCAGCTGGAGATGAATGCATGGATCTCGGCCCAGGAAAGAGGTAGGGAAGAATTCTAAGGAGCATTTTGACTGTCTCCACAAGTTAGATCAGATGGCCAATGCAATGGGGTGCCAGGCTTTTCCCTTTCGGTTTTACCCGAAGAATGGTTTGATTCCATTCCACAGGTCTCAGAAGGGCTGGATGAAGCTGGAGATGAATGCATGGATCTCGGGCTAGGAAAGAGGTAGGGAAGAATTCTAAGGAGCATTTTGACTGTCTCCACAAGTTAGATCAGATGGCCAATGCAATGGGGTGCCAGGCTTTTCCCTTTCGGTTTTACCCCAAGAATGTTTTGCTTCCATGCGAATGGTGTCAGAAGTGCTCTATGCTACTGGATATGAATGCATGGATCTCGGCCCAGGAAAGAGGTAGGGAAGAATTCGAAGGAGCATTTTGACTGTCTCCACAAGTTAGATCAGATGGCCAATGCAATGGGGTGCCAGGCTTTTCCCTTTCGGTTTTACCCCAAGAATGTTTTGCTTCCATGCGAATGGTCTCAGAAGTGCTGGATGCAGCTGGAGATGAATGCATGGATCTCGGCCCAGAAAAGAGGTAGGGAAGAATTCTAAGGAGCATTTTGACTGTCTCCAGAAGTTAGATGAGATGGCCAATGCAATGGGGTGCCAGGCTTTTCCCTTTCGGTTTTACCCCAAGAATGTTTTGCTTCCATTCGAATTGTCTCAGAATTGCTGGATGCAGCTGGAGATGAATGCATGGATCTCGGCCCAGGTAAGAAGTAGGGAAGAATTCTAAGGAGCATTTTGACTGTCTCCAGAAGTTAGATCAGATGGCCAATGCAATTGGGTGCCAGGCTTTTCCCTTTCGGTTTTACCCCAAGAATGTTTTGCTTCCATTCGAATGGTCTCAGAAGGGCTGGATGCAGCTGTAGATGAATGCATGGATCTCGGCCCAGGAAAGAGGTAGGGAAGAATTCTAAGGAGCATTTTGACTGTCTCCAGAAGTTAGATCAGAGGGCCAATGCAATGGGGTGCCAGGCTTTTCCCTTTCGGTTTTACCCCAAGAATGTTTTGCTTGCATGCGAATGGTCTCAGAAGTGCTGGATGCAGCTGGAGATGAATGCATGGATCTCGGCCCAGGAAAGAGGTAGGGAAGAATTCTAAGGAGCATTTTGACTGTCTCCAGAAGTTAGATCAGATGGCCAATGCAATGGGGTGCCAGGCTTTTCCCTATTGGTTTTACCCTAGGAATGTTTTGTTTCAATTGGAATGGTCTCAGAAGGGCTGGATGCAGCTGGAGATGAATGCATGGATCTCGGCCCAGGAAAGAGGTAGGGAAGAATTCTAAGGAGCATTTTGACTGTCTCCAGAAGTTAGATCAGATGGCCAATGCAATGGGGTGCCAGGCTTTTCCCTTTCGGTTTTACCCCAAGAATGTTTTGCTTCCATGCGAATGGTCTCAGAAGTGCTGGATGCAGCTGGAGATGAATGCATGGATCTCGGCCCAGGAAAGAGGTAGGGAAGAATTCTAAGGAGCATTTTGACTGTCTCCAGAAGTTAGATCAGATGGCCAATGCAATGGGGTGCCAGGCTTTTCCCTTTCAGTTTTACCCGAAGAATGTTTTGCTTCCATGCGAATTGTCTCAGAAGTGCTGGATGCAGCTGGAGATGAATGCATGGATCTCGGCCCAGGAAAGAGGTAGGGAAGAATTCTAAGGAGCATTTTGACTGTCTCCAGAAGTTAGATCAGATGGCCAATGCAATGGGGTGCCAGGCTTTTCCCTTTTGTTTTTTCCCTAGGAATGTTTTGTTTCCATTCGAATGGTCTCAGAAGGGCTGGATGCAGCTGGAGATGAATGCATGGATCTCGGCCCAGGAAAGAGGTAGGGAAGAATTCTAAGGAGCATTTTGACTGTCTCCAGAAGTTAGATCAGATGGCCAATGCAATGGGGTGCCAGGCTTTTCCCTTTCGGTTTTACCCCAAAAATGTTTTGCTTATATTTGAAATGTCTCAGAAGTGCTGGAAGCAGCTGGAGATGAATGCATGGATCTCGGCCCAGGAAAGAGGTAGGGAAGAATTCTAAGGAGCATTTTAACTGTCTCCAGAAGTTAGATCAGATGGCCAATGCAATGGGGTGCCAGGCTTTTCCCTTTCGGTTTTACCCGAAGAATGTTTTGCTTCCATGCGAATGGTCTCAGAAGTGCTGTATGCAGCTGGAGATGAATGCATGGATCTCGGCCCAGGAAAGAGGTAGGGAATAATTCTAAGGAGCATTTTGACTGTCTCCAGAAGTTAGATCAGATGGCCAATGCAATGGGGTGCCAGGCTTTTCCCTTTTGGTTTTACCCCAAGAATGTTTTGCTTCCATGCGAATGGTCTCAGAAGTGCTGTATGCAGCTGGAGATGAATGCACGGATCTCGGCCCAGGAAAGAGGTAGGGAAGAATTCTAAGGATCATTTTGACTGTCTCCAGAAGTTAGATGAGAGGGCCAATGCAATGGGGTGCCAGGCTTTTCCCTTTTGGTTTTACCCCAAGAATGTTTTGCTTGCATGCGAATGGTCTCAGAAGTGCTGGATGAAGCTGGAGATGAATGCATGGATCTCGGCCCAGGAAAGAGGTAGGGAAGAATTCTAAGGAGCATTTTGACTGTCTCCAGAAGTTAGATCAGATGGCCAATGCAATGGGGTGCCAGGCTTTTCCCTTTTGGTTTTTCCCTAAGAATGATTTGTTTCCATTCGAATGGTCTCAGAAGGGCTGGATGCAGCTGGAGATGAATGCATGGATCTCGGCCCAGGAAAGAGGTAGGGAAGAATTCTAAGGAGCATTTTGACTGTCTCCAGAAGTTAGATCAGATGGCCAATGCAATGGGGTGCCAGGCTTTTCCCTTTCGGTTTTACCCCAAAAATGTTTTGCTTATATTTGAATTGTCTCAGAAGTGCTGGAAGCAGCTGGAGATGAATGCATGGATCTCGGCCCAGGAAAGAGGTAGGGAAGAATTCTAAGGAGCATTTTGACTGTCTCCAGAAGTTAGATCAGATGGCCAATGCAATGGGGTGCCAGGCTTTTCCCTTTCGGTTTTACCCCAAGAATGGTTTGATTCCATTCCACTGGTCTCGGAAGGGCTGGAAGCAGCTGGAGATGAATGCATGGATCTCGGCCCAGGAAAGAGGTAGGGAAGAATTCTAAGGAGCATTTTAACTGTCTCCAGAAGTTAGATCAGATGGCCAATGCAATGGGGTGCCAGGCTTTTCCCTTTCGGTTTTACCCCAAGAATGTTTTGCTTCCATGCGAATGGTCTCAGAAGTGCTGTATGCAGCTGGAGATGAATGCATGGATCTCGGCCCAGGAAAGAGGTAGGGAAGAATTCTAAGGAGCATTTTGACTGTCTCCAGAAGTTAGATCAGATGGCCAATGCAATGGGGTGCCAGGCTTTTCCCTTTCGGTTTTACCCCAAGAATGTTTTGCTTCCATGCGAATGGTCTCAGAAGTGATCTATGCTACTGGAGATGAATGCATGGATCTCGGGCCAGGAAAGAGGTAGGGAAGAATTCTAAGGAGCATTTTGACTGTCTCCACAAGTTAGATCAGATGGCCAATGCAATGGGGTGCCAGGCTTTTCCCTTTCGGTTTTACCCCAAGAATGTTTTGCTTCCATGCGAATGGTCTCAGAAGTGCTCTATGCTACTGGAGATGAATACATGGATCTCGGCCCAGGAAAGAGGTAGGGAAGAATTCTAAGGAGCATTTTGACTGTCTCCAGAAGTTAGATCAGATGGCCAATGCAATGGGGTGCCAGGCTTTTCCCTTTCGGTTTTACCCCAAGAATGTTTTGCTTCCACGCGAATTGTCTCAGAAGTGCTCTATGCTACTGGAGATGAATGCATGGATCTCGGCCCAGGAAAGAGGTAGGGAAGAATTCTAAGGAGCATTTTGACTGTCTCCAGAAGTTAGATCAGATGGCCAATGCAATGGGGTGCCAGGCTTTTCCCTTTCGGTTTTACCCCAAGAATGTTTTGCTTCCATGCGAATGGTCTCAGAAGTGCTGGATGCAGCTGGAGATGAATGCATGGATCTCGGCCCAGGAAAGAGGTAGGGAAGAATTCTAAGGAGCATTTTGACTGTCTCCACAAGTTAGATCAGATGGCCAATGCAATGGGGTGCCAGGCTTTTCCCTTTCGGTTTTACCCCAAGAATGTTTTGCTTCCATGCGAATGGTCTCAGAAGTGCTGGATGCAGCTGGAGATGAATGCATGGATCTCGGCCCAGGAAAGAGGTAGGGAAGAATTCTAAGGAGCATTTTGACTGTCTCCAGAAGTTAGATCAGATGGCCAATGCAATGTGGTGCCAGGCTTTTCCCTATTGATTTTACCCTAAGAATGTTTTGTTTCAATTGGAATGGTCTCAGAAGGGCTGGATGCAGCTGGAGATGAATGCATGGATCTCGGCCCAGGAAAGAGGTAGGGAAGAATTCTAAGGAGCATTTTGACTGTCTCCAGAAGTTAGATCAGATGGCCAATGCAATGGGGTGCCAGGCTTTTCCTTTTTGGTTTTACCCGAAGAATGGTTTGATTCCATTCGAAAGGTCTCAGAAGTGCTGGAAGCAGCTGGAGATGAGTGCATGGATCTCGGCCCAGGAAAGAGGTAGGGAAGAATTCTAAGGAGCATTTTGACTGTCTCCAGAAGTTAGATCAGATGGCCAATGCAATGGGGTGCCAGGCTTTTCCCTTTCGGTTTTACCCCAAGAATGGTTTGATTCCATTCCACTGGTCTCGGAAGGGCTGGAAGCAGCTGGAGATGAATGCATGGATCTCGGCCCAGGAAAGAGGTAGGGAAGAATTCTAAGGAGCATTTTAACTGTCTCCAGAAGTTAGATCAGATGGCCAATGCAATGGGGTGCCAGGCTTTTCCCTTTCGGTTTTACCCGAAGAATGTTTTGCTTCCATGCGAATGGTCTCAGAAGTGCTGTATGCAGCTGGAGATGAATGCATGGATCTCGGCCCAGGAAAGAGGTAGGGAAGAATTCTAAGGAGCATTTTGACTGTCTCCAGAAGTTAGATCAGATGGCCAATGCAATGGGGTGCCAGGCTTTTCCCTTTCGGTTTTACCCCAAGAATGTTTTGCTTCCATGCGAATGGTCTCAGAAGTGCTGTATGCAGCTGGAGATGAATGCACGGATCTCGGCCCAGGAAAGAGGTAGGGAAGAATTCTAAGGATCATTTTGACTGTCTCCAGAAGTTAGATGAGAGGGCCAATGCAATGGGGTGCCAGGCTTTTCCCTTTTGGTTTTACCCCAAGAATGTTTTGCTTGCATGCGAATGGTCTCAGAAGTGCTGGATGAAGCTGGAGATGAATGCATGGATCTCGGCCCAGGAAAGAGGTAGGGAAGAATTCTAAGGAGCATTTTGACTGTCTCCAGAAGTTAGATCAGATGGCCAATGCAATGGGGTGCCAGGCTTTTCCCTTTTGGTTTTTCCCTAAGAATGATTTGTTTCCATTCGAATGGTCTCAGAAGGGCTGGATGCAGCTGGAGATGAATGCATGGATCTCGGCCCAGGAAAGAGGTAGGGAAGAATTCTAAGGAGCATTTTGACTGTCTCCAGAAGTTAGATCAGATGGCCAATGCAATGGGGTGCCAGGCTTTTCCCTTTCGGTTTTACCCCAAAAATGTTTTGCTTATATTTGAATTGTCTCAGAAGTGCTGGAAGCAGCTGGAGATGAATGCATGGATCTCGGCCCAGGAAAGAGGTAGGGAAGAATTCTAAGGAGCATTTTGACTGTCTCCAGAAGTTAGATCAGATGGCCAATGCAATGGGGTGCCAGGCTTTTCCCTTTCGGTTTTACCCCAAGAATGTTTTGATTCCATTCCACTGGTCTCGGAAGGGCTGGAAGCAGCTGGAGATGAATGCATGGATCTCGGCCCAGGAAAGAGGTAGGGAAGAATTCTAAGGAGCATTTTAACTGTCTCCAGAAGTTAGATCAGATGGCCAATGCAATGGGGTGCCAGGCTTTTCCCTTTCGGTTTTACCCCAAGAATGTTTTGCTTCCATGCGAATGGTCTCAGAAGTGCTGTATGCAGCTGGAGATGAATGCATGGATCTCGGCCCAGGAAAGAGGTAGGGAAGAATTCTAAGGAGCATTTTGACTGTCTCCAGAAGTTAGATCAGATGGCCAATGCAATGGGGTGCCAGGCTTTTCCCTTTCGGTTTTACCCCAAGAATGTTTTGCTTCCATGCGAATGGTCTCAGAAGTGATCTATGCTACTGGAGATGAATGCATGGATCTCGGGCCAGGAAAGAGGTAGGGAAGAATTCTAAGGAGCATTTTGACTGTCTCCACAAGTTAGATCAGATGGCCAATGCAATGGGGTGCCAGGCTTTTCCCTTTCGGTTTTACCCCAAGAATGTTTTGCTTCCATGCGAATGGTCTCAGAAGTGCTCTATGCTACTGGAGATGAATACATGGATCTCGGCCCAGGAAAGAGGTAGGGAAGAATTCTAAGGAGCATTTTGACTGTCTCCAGAAGTTAGATCAGATGGCCAATGCAATGGGGTGCCAGGCTTTTCCCTTTCGGTTTTACCCCAAGAATGTTTTGCTTCCACGCGAATTGTCTCAGAAGTGCTCTATGCTACTGGAGATGAATGCATGGATCTCGGCCCAGGAAAGAGGTAGGGAAGAATTCTAAGGAGCATTTTGACTGTCTCCAGAAGTTAGATCAGATGGCCAATGCAATGGGGTGCCAGGCTTTTCCCTTTCGGTTTTACCCCAAGAATGTTTTGCTTCCATGCGAATGGTCTCAGAAGTGCTGGATGCAGCTGGAGATGAATGCATGGATCTCGGCCCAGGAAAGAGGTAGGGAAGAATTCTAAGGAGCATTTTGACTGTCTCCACAAGTTAGATCAGATGGCCAATGCAATGGGGTGCCAGGCTTTTCCCTTTCGGTTTTACCCCAAGAATGTTTTGCTTCCATGCGAATGGTCTCAGAAGTGCTGGATGCAGCTGGAGATGAATGCATGGATCTCGGCCCAGGAAAGAGGTAGGGAAGAATTCTAAGGAGCATTTTGACTGTCTCCAGAAGTTAGATCAGATGGCCAATGCAATGTGGTGCCAGGCTTTTCCCTATTGATTTTACCCTAAGAATGTTTTGTTTCAATTGGAATGGTCTCAGAAGGGCTGGATGCAGCTGGAGATGAATGCATGGATCTCGGCCCAGGAAAGAGGTAGGGAAGAATTCTAAGGAGCATTTTGACTGTCTCCAGAAGTTAGATCAGATGGCCAATGCAATGGGGTGCCAGGCTTTTCCTTTTTGGTTTTACCCGAAGAATGGTTTGATTCCATTCGAAAGGTCTCAGAAGTGCTGGAAGCAGCTGGAGATGAGTGCATGGATCTCGGCCCAGGAAAGAGGTAGGGAAGAATTCTAAGGAGCATTTTGACTGTCTCCAGAAGTTAGATCAGATGGCCAATGCAATGGGGTGCCAGGCTTTTCCCTTTCGGTTTTACCCCAAGAATGGTTTGATTCCATTCCACTGGTCTCGGAAGGGCTGGAAGCAGCTGGAGATGAATGCATGGATCTCGGCCCAGGAAAGAGGTAGGGAAGAATTCTAAGGAGCATTTTAACTGTCTCCAGAAGTTAGATCAGATGGCCAATGCAATGGGGTGCCAGGCTTTTCCCTTTCGGTTTTACCCCAAGAATGTTTTGCTTCCATGCGAATGGTCTCAGAAGTGCTGTATGCAGCTGGAGATGAATGCATGGATCTCGGCCCAGGAAAGAGGTAGGGAAGAATTCTAAGGAGCATTTTGACTGTCTCCAGAAGTTAGATCAGATGGCCAATGCAATGGGGTGCCAGGCTTTTCCCTTTCGGTTTTACCCCAAGAATGTTTTGCTTCCATGCGAATGGTCTCAGAAGTGATCTATGCTACTGGAGATGAATGCATGGATCTCGGGCCAGGAAAGAGGTAGGGAAGAATTCTAAGGAGCATTTTGACTGTCTCCACAAGTTAGATCAGATGGCCAATGCAATGGGGTGCCAGGCTTTTCCCTTTCGGTTTTACCCCAAGAATGTTTTGCTTCCATGCGAATGGTCTCAGAAGTGCTCTATGCTACTGGAGATGAATACATGGATCTCGGCCCAGGAAAGAGGTAGGGAAGAATTCTAAGGAGCATTTTGACTGTCTCCAGAAGTTAGATCAGATGGCCAATGCAATGGGGTGCCAGGCTTTTCCCTTTCGGTTTTACCCCAAGAATGTTTTGCTTCCACGCGAATTGTCTCAGAAGTGCTCTATGCTACTGGAGATGAATGCATGGATCTCGGCCCAGGAAAGAGGTAGGGAAGAATTCTAAGGAGCATTTTGACTGTCTCCACAAGTTAGATCAGATGGCCAATGCAATGGGGTGCCAGGCTTTTCCCTTTCGGTTTTACCCCAAGAATGTTTTGCTTCCATGCGAATGGTCTCAGAAGTGCTGGATGCAGCTGGAGATGAATGCATGGATCTCGGCCCAGGAAAGAGGTAGGGAAGAATTCTAAGGAGCATTTTGACTGTCTCCACAAGTTAGATCAGATGGCCAATGCAATGGGGTGCCAGGCTTTTCCCTTTCGGTTTTACCCCAAGAATGTTTTGCTTCCATGCGAATGGTCTCAGAAGTGCTGGATGCAGCTGGAGATGAATGCATGGATCTCGGCCCAGGAAAGAGGTAGGGAAGAATTCTAAGGAGCATTTTGACTGTCTCCAGAAGTTAGATCAGATGGCCAATGCAATGTGGTGCCAGGCTTTTCCCTATTGATTTTACCCTAAGAATGTTTTGTTTCAATTGGAATGGTCTCAGAAGGGCTGGATGCAGCTGGAGATGAATGCATGGATCTCGGCCCAGGAAAGAGGTAGGGAAGAATTCTAAGGAGCATTTTGACTGTCTCCAGAAGTTAGATCAGATGGCCAATGCAATGGGGTGCCAGGCTTTTCCTTTTTGGTTTTACCCGAAGAATGGTTTGATTCCATTCGAAAGGTCTCAGAAGTGCTGGAAGCAGCTGGAGATGAGTGCATGGATCTCGGCCCAGGAAAGAGGTAGGGAAGAATTCTAAGGAGCATTTTGACTGTCTCCAGAAGTTAGATCAGATGGCCAATGCAATGTGGTGCCAGGCTTTTCCCTTTCGGTTTTACCCCAAGAATGTTTTGCTTCCATGCGAATGGTCTCAGAAATGCTGTATGCAGCTGGAGATGAATGCATGGATCTCGGCCCAGGAAAGAGGTAGGGAAGAATTCTAAGGAGCATTTTGACTGTCTCCAGAAGTTAGATCAGATGGCCAATGCAATGGGGTGCCAGGCTTTTCCCTTTTGGTTTTACCCCAAGAATGTTTTGCTTCCATGCGAATGGTCTCAGAAGTGATCTATGCTACTGGAGATGAATGCATGGATCTCGGCCCAGGAAAGAGGTAGGGAAGAATTCTAAGGAGCATTTTGACTGTCTCCAGAAGTTAGATCAGATGGCCAATGCAATGGGGTGCCAGGCTTTTCCCTTTCGGTTTTACCCCAAGAATGTTTTGCTTCCATGCGAATGGTCTCAGAAGTGCTCTATGCTACTGGATATGAATGCATGGATCTCGGCCCAGGAAAGAGGTAGGGAAGAATTCTAAGGAGCATTTTGACTGTCTCCAGAAGTTAGATCAGATGGCCAATGCAATGGGGTGCCAGGCTTTTCCCTTTCGGTTTTACCCCAAGAATGTTTTGATTCCATGCGAATGGTCTCAGAAGTGCTGGATGCAGCTGGAGATGAATGCATGGATCTCGGCCCAGGAAAGAGGTAGGGAAGAATTCTAAGGAGCATTTTGACTGTCTCCAGAAGTTAGATCAGATGGCCAATGCAATGGGGTGCCAGGCTTTTCCCTTTTAGTTTTACCCCAAGAATGTTTTGCTTCCATGCGAATGGTCTCAGAAGTGATCTATGGTACTGGAGATGAATGCATGGATCTCGGGCCAGGAAAGAGGTAGGGAAGAATTCTAAGGAGCATTTTGACTGTCTCCAGAAGTTAGACCAGATGGCCAATGCAATGGGGTGCCAGGCTTTTCCCTTTCGGTTTTACCACAAGAATGTTTTGCTTCCATGCGAATGGTCTCAGAAGTGCTCTATGCTACTGGAGATGAATACATGGATCTCGGCCCAGGAAAGAGGTAGGGAAGAATTCTAAGGAGCATTTTGACTGTCTCCACAAGTTAGATCAGATGGCCAATGCAATGGGGTGCCAGGCTTTTCCCTATTGGTTTTACCCTAAGAATGTTTTGTTTCAATTGGAATGGTCTCAGAAGGCCTGGATGCAGCTGGAGATGAATGCATGGATCTTGGCCCAGGAAAGAGGTAGGGAAGAATTCTAAGGAGCATTTTGACTGTCTCCAGAAGTTAGATCAGATGGCCAATGCAATGGGGTGCCAGGCTTTTCCTTTTTGGTTTTACCCGAAGAATGGTTTGATTCCATTCGAAAGGTTTCAGAAGTTCTGGAAGCAGCTGGAGATGAGTGCATGGATCTCAGCCCAGGAAAGAGGTAGGGAAGAATTCTAAGGAGCATTTTGACTGTCTCCAGAAGTTAGATCAGAGGGCCAATGCAATGGGGTGCCAGGCTTTTCCCTTTCGGTTTTACCCCAAGAATGTTTTGCTTGCATGCGAATGGTCTCAGAAGTGCTGGATGCAGCTGGAGATGAATGCATGGATCTCGGCCCAGGAAAGAGGTAGGGAAGAATTCTAAGGAGCATTTTGACTGTCTCCAGAAGTTAGATCAGATGGCCAATGCAATGGGGTGCCAGGCTTTTCCCTATTGGTTTTACCCCAAGAAGGTTTTGTTTCAATTGGAATGGTCTCAGGAGGGCTGGATGCAGCTGGAGATGAATGCATGGATCTCGGCCCAGGAAAGAGGTAGGGAAGAATTCTAAGGAGCATTTTGACTGTCTCCAGAAGTTAGATCAGATGGCCAATGCAATGGGGTGCCAGGCTTTTCCCTTTTGGTTTTACCCCAAGAATGTTTTGCTTCCATGCGAATGGTCTCAGAAGTGCTCTATGCTACTGGAGATGAATGCATGGATCTCGGCCCAGGAAAGAGGTAGGGAAGAATTCTAAGGAGCATTTTGACTGTCTCCACAAGTTAGATCACATGGCCAATGCAATGGGGTGCCAGGCTTTTCCCTTTCGGTTTTACCCCAAGAATGTTTTGCTTCCATGCGAATGGTCTCAGAAGTGCTGGATGCAGCTGGAGATGAATGCATGGATCTCGGCCCAGGAAAGAGGTAGGGAAGAATTCTAAGGAGCATTTTGACTGTCTCCACAAGTTAGATCAGATGGCCAATGCAATGGGGTGCCAGGCTTTTCCCTTTCGGTTTTACCACAAGAATGTTTTGCTTCCATGCGAATGGTCTCAGAAGTGCTCTATGCTACTGGAGATGAATGCATGGATCTCGGCCCAGGAAAGAGGTAGGGAAGAATTCTAAGGAGCATTTTGACTGTCTCCAGAAGTTAGATCAGATGGCCAATGCAATGGGGTGCCAGGCTTTTCCTTTTTGGTTTTACCCGAAGAATGGTTTGATTCCATTCGAAAGGTCTCAGAAGTGCTGGAAGCAGCTGGAGATGAGTGCATGGATCTCGGCCCAGGAAAGAGGTAGGGAAGAATTCTAAGGAGCATTTTGACTGTCTCCAGAAGTTAGATCAGATGGCCAATGCAATGTGGTGCCAGGCTTTTCCCTTTCGGTTTTACCCCAAGAATGTTTTGCTTCCATGCGAATGGTCTCAGAAATGCTGTATGCAGCTGGAGATGAATGCATGGATCTCGGCCCAGGAAAGAGGTAGGGAAGAATTCTAAGGAGCATTTTGACTGTCTCCAGAAGTTAGATCAGATGGCCAATGCAATGGGGTGCCAGGCTTTTCCCTTTTGGTTTTACCCCAAGAATGTTTTGCTTCCATGCGAATGGTCTCAGAAGTGATCTATGCTACTGGAGATGAATGCATGGATCTCGGCCCAGGAAAGAGGTAGGGAAGAATTCTAAGGAGCATTTTGACTGTCTCCAGAAGTTAGATCAGATGGCCAATGCAATGGGGTGCCAGGCTTTTCCCTTTCGGTTTTACCCCAAGAATGTTTTGCTTCCATGCGAATGGTCTCAGAAGTGCTCTATGCTACTGGATATGAATGCATGGATCTCGGCCCAGGAAAGAGGTAGGGAAGAATTCTAAGGAGCATTTTGACTGTCTCCAGAAGTTAGATCAGATGGCCAATGCAATGGGGTGCCAGGCTTTTCCCTTTCGGTTTTACCCCAAGAATGTTTTGATTCCATGCGAATGGTCTCAGAAGTGCTGGATGCAGCTGGAGATGAATGCATGGATCTCGGCCCAGGAAAGAGGTAGGGAAGAATTCTAAGGAGCATTTTGACTGTCTCCAGAAGTTAGATCAGATGGCCAATGCAATGGGGTGCCAGGCTTTTCCCTTTTAGTTTTACCCCAAGAATGTTTTGCTTCCATGCGAATGGTCTCAGAAGTGATCTATGGTACTGGAGATGAATGCATGGATCTCGGGCCAGGAAAGAGGTAGGGAAGAATTCTAAGGAGCATTTTGACTGTCTCCAGAAGTTAGACCAGATGGCCAATGCAATGGGGTGCCAGGCTTTTCCCTTTCGGTTTTACCCCAAGAATGTTTTGCTTCCATGCGAATGGTCTCAGAAGTGCTCTATGCTACTGGAGATGAATACATGGATCTCGGCCCAGGAAAGAGGTAGGGAAGAATTCTAAGGAGCATTTTGACTGTCTCCAGAAGTTAGATCAGATGGCCAATGCAATGGGGTGCCAGGCTTTTCCCTATTGGTTTTACCCTAAGAATGTTTTGTTTCAATTGGAATGGTCTCAGAAGGCCTGGATGCAGCTGGAGATGAATGCATGGATCTTGGCCCAGGAAAGAGGTAGGGAAGAATTCTAAGGAGCATTTTGACTGTCTCCAGAAGTTAGATCAGATGGCCAATGCAATGGGGTGCCAGGCTTTTCCTTTTTGGTTTTACCCGAAGAATGGTTTGATTCCATTCGAAAGGTTTCAGAAGTTCTGGAAGCAGCTGGAGATGAGTGCATGGATCTCAGCCCAGGAAAGAGGTAGGGAAGAATTCTAAGGAGCATTTTGACTGTCTCCAGAAGTTAGATCAGAGGGCCAATGCAATGGGGTGCCAGGCTTTTCCCTTTCGGTTTTACCCCAAGAATGTTTTGCTTGCATGCGAATGGTCTCAGAAGTGCTGGATGCAGCTGGAGATGAATGCATGGATCTCGGCCCAGGAAAGAGGTAGGGAAGAATTCTAAGGAGCATTTTGACTGTCTCCAGAAGTTAGATCAGATGGCCAATGCAATGGGGTGCCAGGCTTTTCCCTATTGGTTTTACCCCAAGAAGGTTTTGTTTCAATTGGAATGGTCTCAGGAGGGCTGGATGCAGCTGGAGATGAATGCATGGATCTCGGCCCAGGAAAGAGGTAGGGAAGAATTCTAAGGAGCATTTTGACTGTCTCCAGAAGTTAGATCAGATGGCCAATGCAATGGGGTGCCAGGCTTTTCCCTTTTGGTTTTACCCCAAGAATGTTTTGCTTCCATGCGAATGGTCTCAGAAGTGCTCTATGCTACTGGAGATGAATGCATGGATCTCGGCCCAGGAAAGAGGTAGGGAAGAATTCTAAGGAGCATTTTGACTGTCTCCACAAGTTAGATCACATGGCCAATGCAATGGGGTGCCAGGCTTTTCCCTTTCGGTTTTACCCCAAGAATGTTTTGCTTCCATGCGAATGGTCTCAGAAGTGATCTATGCTACTGGAGATGAATGCATGGATCTCGGGCCAGGAAAGAGGTAGGGAAGAATTCTAAGGAGCATTTTGACTGTCTCCACAAGTTAGATCAGATGGCCAATGCAATGGGGTGCCAGGCTTTTCCCTTTCGGTTTTACCACAAGAATGTTTTGCTTCCATGCGAATGGTCTCAGAAGTGCTCTATGCTACTGGAGATGAATGCATGGATCTCGGCCCAGGAAAGAGGTAGGGAAGAATTCTAAGGAGCATTTTGACTGTCTCCAGAAGTTAGATCAGATGGCCAATGCAAAGGGGTGCCAGGCTTTTCCCTTTCGGTTTTACCCCAAGAATGTTTTGCTTCCATGCGAATGGTCTCAGAAGTGCTGGATGCAGCTGGAGATGAATGCATGGATCTCGGCCCAGGAAAGAGGTAGGGAAGAATTCTAAGGAGCATTTTGACTGTCTCCACAAGTTAGATCAGATGGCCAATGCAATGGGGTGCCAGGCTTTTCCCTTTCGGTTTTACCACAAGAATGTTTTGCTTCCATGCGAATGGTCTCAGAAGTGCTCTATGCTACTGGAGATGAATGCATGGATCTCGGCCCAGGAAAGAGGTAGGGAAGAATTCTAAGGAGCATTTTGACTGTCTCCAGAAGTTAGATCAGATGGCCAATGCAATGGGGTGCCAGGCTTTTCCCTTTCGGTTTTACCCCAAGAATGTTTTGCTTCCATGCGAATGGTCACACAAGTGCTGGATGCAGCTGGAGATGAATGCATGGATCTCGGCCCAGGAAAGAGGTAGGGAAGAATTCTAAGGAGCATTTTGACTGTCTCCACAAGTTAGATCAGATGGCCAATGCAATGGGGTGCCAGGCTTTTCCCTTTCGGTTTTACCCCAAGAATGTTTTGCTTCCATGCGAATGGTCTCAGAAGTGCTGGATGCAGCTGGAGATGAATGCATGGATCTCGGCCCAGGAAAGAGGTAGGGAAGAATTCTAAGGAGCATTTTGACTGTCTCCAGAAGTTAGATCAGATGGCCAATGCAATGTGGTGCCAGGCTTTTCCCTTTCGGTTTTACCCCAAGAATGTTTTGCTTCCATGCGAATGGTCTCAGAAATGCTGTATGCAGCTGGAGATGAATGCATGGATCTCGGCCCAGGAAAGAGGTAGGGAAGAATTCTAAGGAGCATTTTGACTGTCTCCAGAAGTTAGATCAGATGGCCAATGCAATGGGGTGCCAGGCTTTTCCCTTTTGGTTTTACCCCAAGAATGTTTTGCTTCCATGCGAATGGTCTCAGAAGTGATCTATGCTACTGGAGATGAATGTATGGATCTCGGCCCAGGAAAGAGGTAGGGAAGAATTCTAAGGAGCATTTTGACTGTCTCCAGAAGTTAGATCAGATGGCCAATGCAATGGGGTGCCAGGCTTTTCCCTTTCGGTTTTACCCCAAGAATGTTTTGCTTCCATGCAAATGGTCTCAGAAGTGCTCTATGCTACTGGATATGAATGCATGGATCTCGGCCCAGGAAAGAGGTAGGGAAGAATTCTAAGGAGCATTTTGACTGTCTCCACAAGTTAGATCAGATGGCCAATGCAATGGGGTGCCAGGCTTTTCCCTTTCGGTTTTACCCCAAGAATCTTTTCCTTCCATTCGAATGGTCTCAGAACTGCTGGATGCAGCTGGAGATGAATGCATGGATCTCGGCCCAGGAAAGAGGTAGGGAAGAATTTTAAGGAGCATTTTGACTGTCTCCAGAAGTTAGATCAGATGGCCAATGCAATTGGGTGCCAGGCTTTTCCCTTTCGGTTTTACCCCAAGAATGTTTTGCTTCCTTTCGAATGGTCTCAGGAGGGCTGGATGCAGCTGTAGATGAATGCATGGATCTCGGCCCAGGAAAGAGGAAGGGAAGAATTCTAAGGAGCATTTTGACTGTCTCCAGAAGTTAGATCAGAGGGCCAATGCAATGGGGTGCCAGGCTTTTCCCTTTCGGTTTTACCCCAAGAATGTTTTGCTTGCATGCGAATGGTCTCAGAAGTGCTGGATGCAGCTGGAGATGAATGCATGGATCTCGGCCCAGGAAAGAGGTAGGGAAGAATTCTAAGGAGCATTTTGACTGTCTCCAGAAGTTAGATCAGATGGCCAATGCAATGGGGTGCCAGGCTTTTCCCTATTGGTTTTACCCTAAGAATGTTTTGTTTCAATTGGAATGGTCTCAGAAGGGCTGGATGCAGCTGGAGATGAATGCATGGATCTCGGCCCAGGAAAGAGGTAGGGAAGAATTCTAAGGAGCATTTTGACTGTCTCCAGAAGTTAGATCAGATGGCCAATGCAATGGGGTGCCAGGCTTTTCCCTTTCGGTTTTACCCCAAGAATGTTTTGCTTCCATGCGAATGGTCTCAGAAGTGCTGGATGCAGCTGGAGATGAATGCATGGATCTCGGCCCAGGAAAGAGGTAGGGAAGAATTCTAAGGAGCATTTTGACTGTCTCCACAAGTTAGATCAGATGTCCAATGCAATGGGGTGCCAGGCTTTTCCCTTTCGGTTTTACCCCAAGAATGTTTTGCTTCCATGCTAATGGTCTCAGAAGTGCTGGATGCAGCTGGAGATGAATGCATGGATCTCGGCCCAGGAAAGAGGTAGGGAAGAATTCTAAGGAGCATTTTGACTGTCTCCAGAAGTTAGATCAGATGGCCAATGCAATGGGGTGCCAGGCTTTTCCCTTTTGGTTTTACCCCAAGAATGTTTTGCTTCCATTCGAATGGTCTCAGAATTGCTGGATGCAGCTGGAGATGAATGCATGGATCTCGGCCCAGGAAAGAGGTAGGGAAGAATTCTAAGGAGCATTTTAACTGTCTCCAGAAGTTAGATCAGATGGCCAATGCAATGGGGTGCCAGGCTTTTCCCTTTCGGTTTTACCCCAAGAATGTTTTGCTTGCATGCGAATGGTCTCAGAAGTGCTGGATGCAGCTGGAGATGAATGCATGGATCTCGGCCCAGGAAAGAGGTAGGGAAGAATTCTAAGGAGCATTTTGACTGTCTCCAGAAGTTAGATCAGATGGCCAATGCAATGGGGTGCCAGGCTTTTCCCTTTCGGTTTTACCCCAAGAATGTTTTGCTTCCATGCGAATGGTCTCAGAAGTGCTGGATGCAGCTGGAGATGAATGCATGGATCTCGGCCCAGGAAAGAGGTAGGGAAGAATTCTAAGGAGCATTTTGACTGTCTCCAGAAGTTAGATCAGATGGCCAATGCAATGGGGTGCCAGGCTTTTCCCTTTTGGTTTTACCCCAAGAATGTTTTGCTTCCATGCGAATGGTCTCAGAAGTGATCTATGCTACTGGAGATGAATGCATGGATCTCGGCCCAGGAAAGAGGTAGGGAAGAATTCTAAGGAGCATTTTGACTGTCTCCAGAAGTTAGATGAGATGGCCAATGCAATGGGGTGCCAGGCTTTTCCCTTTCGGTTTTACCCCAAAAATGTTTTGCTTCCATGCGAATGGTCTCAGAAGTGCTCTATGCTACTGGAGATGAATGCATGGATCTCGGCCCAGGAAAGAGGTAGGGAAGAATTCTAAGGAGCATTTTAACTGTCTCCAGAAGTTAGATCAGATGGCCAATGCAATGGGGTGCCAGGCTTTTCCCTTTCGGTTTTACCCCAAGAATGTTTTGCTTGCATGCGAATGGTCTCAGAAGTGCTGGATGCAGCTGGAGATGAATGCATGGATCTCGGCCCAGGAAAGAGGTAGGGAAGAATTCTAAGGAGCATTTTGACTGTCTCCAGAAGTTAGATCAGATGGCCAATGCAATGGGGTGCCAGGCTTTTCCCTTTTGGTTTTACCCCAAGAATGTTTTGCTTCCATTCGAATTGTCTCAGAAGTGCTGGATGCAGCTGTAGATGAATGCATGGATCTCGGCCCAGGAAAGAGGTAGGGAAGAATTCTAAGGAGCATTTTGACTGTCTCCAGAAGTTAGATCAGATGGCCAATGCAATGGGGTGCCAGGCTTTTCCCTTTTGGTTTTACCCCAAGAATGTTTTGCTTCCATGCGAATGGTCTCAGAAGTGCTCTATGCTACTGGAGATGAATGCATGGATCTCGGCCCAGGAAAGAGGTAGGGAAGAATTCTAAGGAGCATTTTGACTGTCTCCAGAAGTTAGATCAGATGGCCAATGCAATGGGGTGCCAGGCTTTTCCCTTTCGGTTTTACCCCAAGAATGTTTTGCTTCCATGCGAATGGTCTCAGAAGTGCTGGATGCAGCTGGAGATGAATGCATGGATCTCGGCCCAGGAAAGAGGTAGGGAAGAATTCTAAGGAGCATTTTGACTGTCTCCAGAAGTTAGATCAGATGGCCAATGCAATGGGTTGCCAGGCTTTTCCCTTTCGGTTTTACCCCAAAAATGTTTTGCTTCCATGCGAATGGTCTCAGAAGTGCTCTATGCTACTGGAGATGAATGCATGGATCTCGGCCCAGGAAAGAGGTAGGGAAGAATTCTAAGGAGCATTTTAACTGTCTCCAGAAGTTAGATCAGATGGCCAATGCAATGGGGTGCCAGGCTTTTCCCTTTCGGTTTTACCCCAAGAATGTTTTGCTTGCATGCGAATGGTCTCAGAAGTGCTGGATGCAGCTGGAGATGAATGCATGGATCTCGGCCCAGGAAAGAGGTAGGGAAGAATTCTAAGGAGCATTTTGACTGTCTCCAGAAGTTAGATCAGATGGCCAATGCAATGGGGTGCCAGGCTTTTCCCTTTTGGTTTTACCCCAAGAATGTTTTGCTTCCATTCGAATTGTCTCAGAAGTGCTGGATGCAGCTGTAGATGAATGCATGGATCTCGGCCCAGGAAAGAGGTAGGGAAGAATTCTAAGGAGCATTTTGACTGTCTCCAGAAGTTAGATCAGATGGCCAATGCAATGGGGTGCCAGGCTTTTCCCTTTTGGTTTTACCCCAAGAATGTTTTGCTTCCATGCGAATGGTCTCAGAAGTGCTCTATGCTACTGGAGATGAATGCATGGATCTCGGCCCAGGAAAGAGGTAGGGAAGAATTCTAAGGAGCATTTTGACTGTCTCCAGAAGTTAGATCAGATGGCCAATGCAATGGGGTGCCAGGCTTTTCCCTTTCGGTTTTACCCCAAGAATGTTTTGCTTCCATGCGAATGGTCTCAGAAGTGCTGGATGCAGCTGGAGATGAATGCATGGATCTCGGCCCAGGAAAGAGGTAGGGAAGAATTCTAAGGAGCATTTTGACTGTCTCCACAAGTTAGATCAGATGGCCAATGCAATGGGGTGCCAGGCTTTTCCCTTTCGGTTTTACCCCAAAAATGTTTTGCTTCCATGCGAATGGTCTCAGAAGTGCTCTATGCTACTGGAGATGAATGCATGGATCTCGGTCCAGGAAAGAGGTAGGGAAGAATTCTAAGGAGCATTTTGACTGTCTCCAGAAGTTAGATCAGATGGCCAATGCAATGGGGTGCCAGGCTTTTCCCTTTCGGTTTTACCCCAAGAATGTTTTGCTTCCATGCGAATGGTCTCAGAAGTGCTGGATCCAGCTGGAGATGAATGCATGGATCTCGGCCCAGGAAAGAGGTAGGGAAGAATTCTAAGGAGCATTTTGACTGTCTCCAGAAGTTAGATCAGATGGCCAATGCAATGGGTTGCCAGGCTTTTCCCTTTCGGTTTTACCCCAAAAATGTTTTGCTTCCATGCGAATGGTCTCAGAAGTGCTCTATGCTACTGGAGATGAATGCATGGATCTCGGCCCAGGAAAGAGGTAGGGAAGAATTCTAAGGAGCATTTTAACTGTCTCCAGAAGTTAGATCAGATGGCCAATGCAATGGGGTGCCAGGCTTTTCCCTTTCGGTTTTACCCCAAGAATGTTTTGCTTGCATGCGAATGGTCTCAGAAGTGCTGGATGCAGCTGGAGATGAATGCATGGATCTCGGCCCAGGAAAGAGGTAGGGAAGAATTCTAAGGAGCATTTTGACTGTCTCCAGAAGTTAGATCAGATGGCCAATGCAATGGGGTGCCAGGCTTTTCCCTTTTGGTTTTACCCCAAGAATGTTTTGCTTCAATGCGAATGGTCTCAGAAGTGCTCTATGCTACTAGAGATGAATGCATGGATCTCGGCCCAGGAAAGAGGTAGGGAAGAATTCTAAGGAGCATTTTGACTGTCTCCAGAAGTTAGATCAGATGGCCAATGCAATGGGGTGCCAGGCTTTTCCCTTTCGGTTTTACCCCAAGAATGTTTTGCTTCCATGCGAATGGTCTGAGAAGTGCTGGATGAAGCTGGAGATGAATGCATGGATCTCGGCCCAGGAAAGAGGTAGGGAAGAATTCTAAGGAGCATTTTGACTGTCTCCAGAAGTTAGATCAGATGGCCAATGCAATGGGGTGCCAGGCTTTTCCGTTTCGGTTTTACCCCATAAATGTTTTGCTTATATTTGAATTGTCTCAGAAGTGCTGGAAGCAGCTGGAGATGAATGCATGGATCTCGGCCCAGGAAAGAGGTAGGGAAGAATTCTAAGGAGTATTTTGACTGTCTCCAGAAGTTAGATCAGATGGCCAATGCAATGGGGTGCCAGGCTTTTCCCTTTCGGTTTTACCCGAATAATGGTTTGATTCCATTCCACAGGTCTCGGAAGGGCTGGATGCAGCTTTAGATGAATGCATGGATCTCGGCCCAGGAAAGAGGTAGGGAAGAATTCTAAGGAGCATTTTAACTGTCTCCAGAAGTTAGATCAGATGGCCAATGCAATGGGGTGCCAGGCTTTTCCCTTTCGGTTTTACCCCAAGAATGTTTTGCTTCCATGCGAATGGTCTCAGAAGTGCTGTATGCAGCTGGAGATGAATGCATGGATCTCGGCCCAGGAAAGAGGTAGGGAAGAATTCTAAGGAGCATTTTGACTGTCTCCAGAAGTTAGATCAGATGGCCAATGCAATGGGGTGCCAGGCTTTTCCCTTTTGGTTTTACCCCAAAAATATTTTGATTGCATGCGAATGGTCTCAGAAGTGCTGTATGCAGCTGGAGATGAATGCATGGATCTCGGCCCAGGAAAGAGGTAGGGAAGAATTCTAAGGAGCATTTTGACTGTCTCCAGAAGTTAGATCAGATGGCCAATGCAATGGGGTGCCAGGCTTTTCCCTTTCGGTTTTACCCCAAGAATGTTTTGCTTCCATGCGAATGGTCTCAGAAGCGATCTATGCTACTGGAGATGAATACATGGATCTCGGCCCAGGAAAGAGGTAGGGAAGAATTCTAAGGAGCATTTTGACTGTCTCCAGAAGTTAGATCAGATGGCCAATGCAATGGGGTGCCAGGCTTTTCCCTTTCGGTTTTACCCCAAGAATGTTTTGCTTGCATGCGAATGGTCTCAGAAGTGCTGGATGCAGCTGGAGATGAATGCATGGATCTCGGCCCAGGAAAGAGGTAGGGAAGAATTCTAAGGAGCATTTTGACTGTCTCCAGAAGTTAGATCAGATGGCCAATGCAATGGGGTGCCAGGCTTTTCCCTTTCGGTTTTACCCCAAGAATGTTTTGCTTCCATGCGAATGGTCTCAGAAGTGCTGGATGCAGCTGGAGATGAATGCATGGATCTCGGCCCAGGAAAGAGGTAGGGAAGAATTCTAAGGAGCATTTTGACTGTCTCCAGAAGTTAGATCAGATGGCCAATGCAATGGGGTGCCAGGCTTTTCCCTTTTGGTTTTAACCCAAGAATGTTTTGCTTCCATGCGAATGGTCTCAGAAGTGATCTATGCTACTGGAGATGAATGCATGGATCTCGGCCCAGGAAAGAGGTAGGGAAGAATTCTAAGGAGCATTTTGACTGTCTCCAGAAGTTAGATGAGATGGCCAATGCAATGGGGTGCCAGGCTTTTCCCTTTCGGTTTTACCCCAAAAATGTTTTGCTTCCATGCGAATGGTCTCAGAAGTGCTCTATGCTACTGGAGATGAATGCATGGATCTCGGCCCAGGAAAGAGGTAGGGAAGAATTCTAAGGAGCATTTTGACTGTCTCCAGAAGTTAGATCAGATGGCCAATGCAATGGGGTGCCAGGCTTTTCCCTTTCGGTTTTACCCCAAGAATGTTTTGCTTGCATGCGAATGGTCTCAGAAGTGCTGCATGCTGCTGGAGATGAATGCATGGATCTCGGCCCAGGAAAGAGGTAGGGAAGAATTCTAAGGAGCATTTTGACTGTCTCCAGAAGTTAGATCAGATGGCCAATGCAATGGGGTGCCAGGCTTTTCCCTTTCGGTTTTACCCCAAGAATGTTTTGCTTCCATTCGAATTGTCTCATAAGTGCTGGATGCAGCTGGAGATGAATGCATGGATCTCGGCCCAGGAAAGAGGTAGGGAAGAATTCTAAGGAGCATTTTGACTGTCTCCAGAAGTTAGATCAGATGGCCAATGCAATGGGGTGCCAGGCTTTTCCCTTTTGGTTTTACCCCAAGAATGTTTTGCTTCCATGCGAATGGTCTCAGAAGTGCTCTATGCTACTGGAGATGAATGCATGGATCTCGGCCCAGGAAAGAGGTAGGGAAGAATTCTAAGGAGCATTTTGACTGTCTCCAGAAGTTAGATCAGATGGCCAATGCAATGGGGTGCCAGGCTTTTCCCTTTCGGTTTTACCCCAAGAATGTTTTGCTTCCATGCGAATGGTCTCAGACGTGCTGGATGCAGCTGGAGATGAATGCATGGATCTCGGCCCAGGAAAGAGGTAGGGAAGAATTCTAAGGAGCATTTTGACTGTCTCCAGAAGTTAGATCAGATGGCCAATGCAATGGGGTGCCAGGCTTTTCCCTTTCGGTTTTACCCCAAAAATGTTTTGCTTCCATGCGAATGGTCTCAGAAGTGCTCTATGCTACTGGAGATGAATGCATGGATCTCGGCCCAGGAAAGAGGTAGGGAAGAATTCTAAGGAGCATTTTGACTGTCTCCAGAAGTTAGATCAGATGGCCAATGCAATGGGGTGCCAGGCTTTTCCCTTTCGGTTTTACCCCAAGAATGTTTTGCTTCCATGCGAATGGTCTCAGAAGTGCTGGATCCAGCTGGAGATGAATGCATGGATCTCGGCCCAGGAAAGAGGTAGGGAAGAATTCTAAGGAGCATTTTGACTGTCTCCAGAAGTTAGATCAGATGGCCAATGCAATGGGGTGCCAGGCTTTTCCCTTTCGGTTTTACCCCAAAAATGTTTTGCTTCCATGCGAATGGTCTCAGAAGTGCTCTATGCTACTGGAGATGAATGCATGGATCTCGGCCCAGGAAAGAGGTAGGGAAGAATTCTAAGGAGCATTTTAACTGTCTCCAGAAGTTAGATCAGATGGCCAATGCAATGGGGTGCCAGGCTTTTCCCTTTCGGTTTTACCCCAAGAATGTTTTGCTTGCATGCGAATGGTCTCAGAAGTGCTGGATGCAGCTGGAGATGAATGCATGGATCTCGGCCCAGGAAAGAGGTAGGGAAGAATTCTAAGGAGCATTTTGACTGTCTCCAGAAGTTAGATCAGATGGCCAATGCAATGGGGTGCCAGGCTTTTCCCTTTTGGTTTTACCCCAAGAATGTTTTGCTTCAATGCGAATGGTCTCAGAAGTGCTCTATGCTACTAGAGATGAATGCATGGATCTCGGCCCAGGAAAGAGGTAGGGAAGAATTCTAAGGAGCATTTTGACTGTCTCCAGAAGTTAGATCAGATGGCCAATGCAATGGGGTGCCAGGCTTTTCCCTTTCGGTTTTACCCCAAGAATGTTTTGCTTGCATGCGAATGGTCTGAGAAGTGCTGGATGAAGCTGGAGATGAATGCATGGATCTCGGCCCAGGAAAGAGGTAGGGAAGAATTCTAAGGAGCATTTTGACTGTCTCCAGAAGTTAGATCAGATGGCCAATTGTGGCCGGTTGACGTTGCCCCCTTAAGAAAGGGAATATGGTGGACGGAAGTTGGTAAACGGAAGGAATAGTCTAAACTAATTTCATTGGACGAGTGGGAGGAAGCACTTTTCGGAACTGGGAGTGAACTGGACATTTCCAGCACTTCTCAATCAGTCTTGCTTCCGCCTCTTCTTCAGGCAACAGCTTTCTGTCCTGGGCTTTCTGCCAACGCCTCGGCCTTGAAAACCAGATAACAGGCCTGTATACTAACTCCCTTCCAATTAACACAAACTGCTTCTAACTTTTTTTTCCTCTCTTCTCTTTCTCTTTCTATCCCATTCTGGGGAAAGGGGGGGAAGAGAGGGGAGAGCGGAGGTGGGGGACCCCTCTCTGCCGAGGGGGGCACTCTCATTTCTGTGTTACTCTGTTGTATATCTTTGTATATATTGTAGATATTGTAAATTTGTAAATAATCCCCTGCAAACCCTACATCGCTTTGTAAATATAGCTCCACTGCTTTGCTAATTCAGCTTGCGAGTTTTTTTTCCTTTCCCTTCAATTTTTTTTCCCTTTTACTTTACAAAGGGGGAAGGGAGGAGGCTTCTCGGCCTTACCTTCCATCCCACCTCATTTTTTTTTATTGGCGTACCCAACGTGCGGCAGATAATTAGTTTAATTTATTATTTGATTGATTTAGTGTTTTCCAGCTGAATTAGCAAACATGAAGGTATTGTGGTTTGTGGAGCGATTATTCTTTTCAATTTTTGGGGCTCTGATTTACAGGTACTGTTTGGGTTTGATTTTGGATTACCTGGGTAAATATTTGGTGCGGACAATTTATATGTGGGTTATGTATAAAGTTAAATTATGGTATGGAAAATGTATTAATATCCTATGGCCAGTGAGATACAGGAATGTTACATCCACCACTCTCCCAATTGAGATAAAGGGTTTTAAGATTCCGCCTGAGGAGACAGTAACTTTAGGTGATGCCTGGGATCCAAAAGTGATTTATTTGATGTGTATAAATCTGTTGCTGATGATGGTAATTGCATATTTACTGTTCTCTTTACGGCGAGAGAAAAAGGTGTCCAGGGCGTGTTTTGTTATTAAAACTAGATCAAAAAGAAAACGCCGTGGCTCTCGATCAGTCCCAGAGTCATCTAGTGACGAGGACTGTGGAGAACCCGTGTCAGTTAAAAAGAAGGCTAAAAAGTTAATTGGTAAGGCAGCTCTAAATGACTTTTCTGCTGATTCTAGCAAGCAGCCAAGGGCATCGGCTGGTATCAACATGGCACCTACTCCTTCTCCCACTCCTTCTCCTTCTTCTTCTTCTCCATCGGCCATTAATGGAGCAACGTCACTTCCACCCACTCCCTCGGTGGGACCGGAAGTCACTGCCCCAGCAGCTGATTTATCTCAGGACCTGTCAGCTTCCATTAAGGTGGCTGTAAATTCAAACACAGCTCCAGTTAAGGTGGCTCCTTTAAAGACTAGAAGTGGAAAGGCCCAAGATGGAGAAGAAGAGGTGGAGACTGATCCTGGTGAGGGGCCCTCTACTCTAAAAGATCCTGCTCAGGAGGAAGAGAAGGTTTGTTTTAAAGATCTAGCTAACCTAGTGAGATCAAAGCAGGATAGAGATGAAGCTAGGAAAGCAGCTGGCAAAGGTGGTTCTCAGCTTAAAGAGATCCTTAGGAGAATGACAGCAGGATTTTACGGGCAAAGAATTCAGGGAGATGAAGATGAAGATGATATTTTGGAGTGCTCTTCCCCACGGGAGGAATTGCGTAATGTCCGTAAAGATTTCACCAGGGCAGATAAGGAGCCAGTTCTAGCTTGGCTTAGTAGGTGTTATGATACAGGTGCTTCAGCTCTAACAGTTGGAGACAAGTCAGCAGCTCAGTTAGGAACTCTCTCAAGGGACAATGGAATAGATAGACATCTAGGCGAAGCTCTCGGTAAGGTTAATCTGTGGATACGCCTTTTAATAGCGGTTGCCCTGAGATACCCTTCCCGAGATGATCTTCCATGGAATCCTAAACCCTGGACTACCATAGATGAGGGAATTAAGCGCTTGAGAGAATTTGCTGTTAGAGAGCTACTCTATGGTGAACATGAAACTCTGAATCCTGATGACATTCCTGTGGGTATTGGTCTTGCTAAAAAGATCATCAAACTTGCTCCTTCTAATTATGCGAACATTCTGGCAAGCAGAATTGTGTCAAGAAGTTATGGTGGAGCTTCTCCTACGGTTGGCCAATTCAGTGATCAAATGAGACAATTGGAGGATAGCATGACACGTGGTTCTTTGGTTTCAGCCATCAAAACTATGTCTGGTGATATTCAGAATTGCATAAGAGAGTTAAAAGATTCCATATACCAATTGGCACAGAAGGATAATTTCAATTCTTCCTCCAGATGGGTACAAGTTTCATCTGTGAGGAATACACGTCCTCCAAGGAGGTCATTCCAAAACAGGACATTCCAAAATAGGTCATTCCAAAACAGACCACCAAGGCAATCACGTAGAACTATTTGGATAACTCTGCGTGATCAGTTTGGTGAGAACATGAACCGCTGGGATGGCCAACCAACTTCTAATCTTTTCAGGAGACTGAGGGAATTGCAAAGTGGCAGAACCCAAGGTAGCAATACCAGAAGGGTAGCTGTTACTTCCACAGTTCCCCAGAACAACCATAGTAGCTCCAACAGTGGCTCCAATTATAACATGCAAAGTTATAACCCTGCACAATATGTGCAATGCACATGTGCGCATGTTCCCCATAACTAGGGGTGCCCTGCCTCCCGCCAGGGGGAGGAGAGGGATAACAGAGATAATAGAATCTATTGGGATGTGTACATCCAGTGGCCTGGCACTTCACAATTTCGGAAGTACAGGGCCTTGGTTGACACAGGAGCTCAGTGCACCATAATACCATCAAATTATCAGGGATCAGAGTCTATAACTATTCTGGGAGTCACTGGTGGATCTCAAGAGTTAAGTAAGGTAGAGGTTAATATAAGTCTAACTGGTAAACAATGGAGGAAGCATACAGTTGTGACCGGACCTGACGCACCTTGTATTTTGGGAATTGATTTTCTGAGAGAAGGGCGTTTCAAAGACCCTAGAGGTTACAAATGGGCTTTTGGAGTAGCTTCTATAGAAATTGATGGACAAAAATTGAAGCTATCTGCCAGACCTGAACTTTCTGATGAATCTGCAGTTGTGGGACAACATAAGATACAGGACATTAAATTGCCGGTTGCTTCTCAGACTGTGCATCACAGACAATACAGAACCAACCGTGACTCTTTGTTGCCCATTCAGAATCTGATTCGTCAGTTGGAGAGTCAGAAAGTCGTCAGCAAAACTCATTCCCCTTTCAACAGTCCAGTGTGGCCTGTGCGGAAGCAGAATGGAGACTGGCGTCTGACGGTAGACTACCGAGCCCTGAATGAAGTGACACCACCTATGAGTGCAGCAGTACCAGACATGATGGAGCTACAGTATGAGCTGGAATCCAAAGAGGCCAAATGGTATGCTACCATAGACATTGCTAATGCATTTTTCTCTATTCCCATAGCAGAGGAATGCAGGCCTCAGTTTGCTTTCACCTGGAGAGGAATCCAGTACACTTTCAACAGGCTGCCAATGGGCTGGATCCACAGCTCAAGCATCTGTCATGCAGTGATCCATGATGCTCTGGAGAAAGGCGGTGCTCCAGAACACATCCAGTTCATCGATGATATCATCGTCTGGGGTAAAACTGCTGAGGAAGTCTTCAAGAAAGGTAACAAAATCATTGACATTCTTCTGGATGCAGGTTTTGCCATCAAGCGAGACAAAGTGAAAGGACCTACCACAGAGATTCAGTTTCTGGGAGTGAAGTGGCAGGATGGACGTCGACACATTCCAGTGGATGTGGTAAATAGAGTCTCTACCATGGCAAGTCCCACAAACAAGCAAGAGACCCTACGTTTCTTGGGGATAGTGGGATTTTGGAGACTGCACATTCCTGGATACAGTCAAATTGTGAAACCTCTGTATGATGTGACTCGAAAGAGAAACCATTTCCACTGGGGACCTGAACAACAAGCAGCCTTTGACCAGATAAAGCAAGAGGTGATTCAAGCAATGGGTCTGGGACCTGTCCGAGATGGTCCAGACATTAAGAACATTTTGTACACGGCTGCAAGTGACAATGGTCCAACCTGGTGCTTGTGGCAAAAAGCTCCAGGAGAGACACGTGGACGACCTCTTGGTTTCTGGAGTCGAGGTTACAGAGGTTCAGAGGCTAACTACACTCCAACAGAGAAAGAAATCTTAGCTGCCTATGAAGGAGTGAAAGCATCTTCTGAAGTGATTGGAACTGAGTCACAACTTCTCTTAGCTCCCAGATTACCAGTTTTGAATTGGATGTTCAAAGGCAAAGGATCCACACCACATCATGCCACAGACTCAACATGGTCGAAGTGGATGGCTCTGATAACACAGAGAGCTCGAATGGGAAATCTTGAAAGACCTGGTCTAGTGGAGGTGATCTCAAGTTGGCCTGAAGGCATCAACTGTGCCAAACCTCCAGAGGAGAAAGTAACTCGTGCTGAGGAAGCTCCTCCTTACAATGACCTTTCTGATGATGAAAAGAAATATGCTTTGTTCACAGACGGTTCCTGTCGTCTTGTTGGAAACAAGCGAAGGTGGAAGTCTGCAGTGTGGAGTCCAACACGCCGAGTTGCAGAGGCGAAAGATGGAGAAGGAGAATCCGGTCAGTTCGCAGAGGTAAAAGCTGTCCAGCTAGCTCTCGACGTAGCTGAACGTGAGAGATGGCCAAAGCTTTATCTCTACACCGACTCATGGATGGTAGCCAATGCTCTATGGGGTTGGCTAAAGAACTGGAAAAAGAGTGGTTGGCAAAGAAAAGGAAAACCCATTTGGGCAGCCAACCTGTGGCAGGACATTGCTGACCGAATCGAGAGAATTCCAGTGAAAGTGAGACACATCGATGCTCACATTCCTAAGAGCAAAGCTACTGAGGAACAGCAACACAACCATCAGGCAGATCTAGCTGCAAGAGTTTCTCAAGTAGACATGGACTCTAATCTTGATCTCGACTGGAAACACCGAGGTGAGATATTCTTAGCTCGGTGGGCTCACGATTCGTCAGGACATCAAGGCAGAGATGCAACATACCAATGGGCTCGTGACAGATCCATAGACATTTCCATGGATGCTATCACACAAGTCATCCATGACTGTGACATTTGTGCTGCTATTAAGCAGGCAAAACGACTTAAGCCCTTGTGGTATGGTGACAGATGGTCCAAGTACAAGTATGGTGAAGCTTGGCAGATTGACTACATCACTCTACCACGTTCTCGTTCTGGTAAGCAGTATGTGCTTACTATGGTAGAGGCAAACACTGGATGGTTGGAAACTTATCCAGTTCCACATGCAACTGCACGCAACACCATTCTTGGTCTGGAGAGACAAATCCTGTGGAGACACGGAACTCCAGAAAGGATTGAGTCAGACAACGGAACTCATTTCAAGAACAACCTTGTAAAGAGTTGGGCAAAAGAGCACGGTATTGAGTGGATATTCCACATTCCCTACTATGCACCAGCTTCAGGGAAGATTGAACGCTACAACGGTTTGTTGAAGACCACTCTCAAAGCCATGGGAGGTGGATCTTTGAAAAACTGGGAAAAACATTTAGCACAAGCAACCTGGCTGGTAAATAGTAGAGGTTCAGTGAACCGAGCTGGACCTGCACATTCAGATTTGCTACGGAAAGTAGAAGGTGATAGAGTTCCTGTTGTTAGAGAAAAGAACCTGTTAGGTAAAACTGTTTGGGTATTTTCACCCTCAGGAGAGGCTAAACCTGTCCGAGGGGTGGTTTCAGCTGAAGGTCCGGGTCACACTTATTGGGTAATGCAAGAGAATGGTGAAATTCAGTGTATTCCACAAAGAAATTTAACTTTAGCTGAAAGAGGTTAATTTCGAACTGCTGTACAGCTACATCGCGTCCAAAGGAAGAATCAACGAAGACATCTACGGTGCACGAACCCTGAGATCCCTGAGAGCCCTGAGTCAACTAAGAGACCCTGAGAATCCCTGTTTCCCTTTTCTTCGCTTCGTCAGTGAAGAAATGAACTGTTTTCCATTTTTTCTCATTTTCTGATTTTCCTGGACTTTTGAATCATCTACATCTGAGCATAGCCGGAATGGACTATGAACTTTACTCACGAACTGTAAATATCGTTTTGGATTAGATGGACAGTATGAACAACCAATGAAATTGTTTAGAAGGGGTGGACTGTGGCCGGTTGACGTTGCCCCCTTAAGAAAGGGAATATGGTGGACGGAAGTTGGTAAACGGAAGGAATAGTCTAAACTAATTTCATTGGACGAGTGGGAGGAAGCACTTTTCGGAACTGGGAGTGAACTGGACATTTCCAGCACTTCTCAATCAGTCTTGCTTCCGCCTCTTCTTCAGGCAACAGCTTTCTGTCCTGGGCTTTCTGCCAACGCCTCGGCCTTGAAAACCAGATAACAGGCCTGTATACTAACTCCCTTCCAATTAACACAAACTGCTTCTAACTTTTTTTTCCTCTCTTCTCTTTCTCTTTCTATCCCATTCTGGGGAAAGGGGGGGAAGAGAGGGGAGAGCGGAGGTGGGGGACCCCTCTCTGCCGAGGGGGGCACTCTCATTTCTGTGTTACTCTGTTGTATATCTTTGTATATATTGTAGATATTGTAAATTTGTAAATAATCCCCTGCAAACCCTACATCGCTTTGTAAATATAGCTCCACTGCTTTGCTAATTCAGCTTGCGAGTTTTTTTTCCTTTCCCTTCAATTTTTTTTCCCTTTTACTTTACAAAGGGGGAAGGGAGGAGGCTTCTCGGCCTTACCTTCCATCCCACCACACCAATGCAATGGGGTGCCAGGCTTTTCCCTTTCGGTTTTACCCCATAAATGTTTTGCTTATATTTGAATTGTCTCAGAAGTGCTGGAAGCAGCTGGAGATGAATGCATGGATCTCGGCCCAGGAAAGAGGTAGGGAAGAATTCTAAGGAGTATTCTGACTGTCTCCAGAAGTTAGATCAGATGGCCAATGCAATGGGGTGCCAGGCTTTTCCCTTTCGGTTTTACCCGAATAATGGTTTGATTCCATTCCACAGGTCTCGGAAGGGCTGGATGCAGCTTTAGATGAATGCATGGATCTCGGCCCAGGAAAGAGGTAGGGAAGAATTCTAAGGAGCATTTTAACTGTCTCCAGAAGTTAGATCAGATGGCCAATGCAATGGGGTGCCAGGCTTTTCCCTTTCGGTTTTACCCCAAGAATGTTTTGCTTCCATGCGAATGGTCTCAGAAGTGCTGTATGCAGCTGGAGATGAATGCATGGATCTCGGCCCAGGAAAGAGGTAGGGAAGAATTCTAAGGATCATTTTGACTGTCTCCAGAAGTTAGATCAGATGGCCAATGCAATGGGGTGCCAGGCTTTTCCCTTTTGGTTTTACCCCAAAAATATTTTGATTGCATGCGAATGGTCTCAGAAGTGCTGTATGCAGCTGGAGATGAATGCATGGATCTCGGCCCAGGAAAGAGGTAGGGAAGAATTCTAAGGAGCATTTTGACTGTCTCCAGAAGTTAGATCAGATGGCCAATGCAATGGGGTGCCAGGCTTTTCCCTTTCGGTTTTACCCCAAGAATGTTTTGCTTCCATGCGAATGGTCTCAGAAGCGATCTATGCTACTGGAGATGAATACATGGATCTCGGCCCAGGAAAGAGGTAGGGAAGAATTCTAAGGAGCATTTTGACTGTCTCCAGAAGTTAGATCAGATGGCCAATGCAATGGGGTGCCAGGCTTTTCCCTTTCGGTTTTACCCCAAAAATGTTTTGCTTCCACGCGAATTGTCTCGGAAGTGCTCTATGCTACTGGAGATGAATGCATGGATCTCGGCCCAGGAAAGAGGTAGGGAAGAATTCTAAGGAGCATTTTGACTGTCTCCAGAAGTTAGATCAGATGGCCAATGCAATGGGGTGCCAGGCTTTTCCCTATTGGTTTTACCCTAAGAATGTTTTGTTTCAATTGGAATGGTCTCAGAAGTGCTGGATGCAGCTGGAGATGAATGCATGGATCTCGGCCCAGGAAAGAGGTAGGGAAGAATTCTAAGGAGCATTTTGACTGTCTCCAGAAGTTAGATCAGATGGCCAATGCAATGGGGTGCCAGGCTTTTCCCTATTGGTTTTACCCTAAGTATGTTTTGTTTCAATTGGAATGGTCTCAGAAGGGCTGGATGCAGCTGGAGATGAATGCATGGATCTCGGCCCAGGAAAGAGGTAGGGAAGAATTCTAAGGAGCATTTTGACTGTCTCCAGAAGTTAGATCAGATGGCCAATGCAATGGGGTGCCAGGCTTTTCCCTTTCGGTTTTACCCCAAGAATGTTTTGCTTCCATGCGAATGGTCTCAGAAGTGCTGCATGCAGCTGGAGATGAATGCATGGATCTCGGCCCAGGAAAGAGGTAGGGAAGAATTCTAAGGAGCATTTTGACTGTCTCCAGAAGTTAGATCAGATGGCCAATGCAATTGGGTGCCAGGCTTTTCCCTTTCGGTTTTACCCCAAGAATGTTTTGCTTCCATTCGAATGGTCACAGAAGGGCTGGATGCAGCTGGAGATGAATGCATGGATCTCGGCCCAGGAAAGAGGTAGGGAAGAATTCTAATGAGCATTTTGACTGTCTCCAGAAGTTAGATCAGAGGGCCAATGCAATGGGGTGCCAGGCTTTTCCCTTTCGGTTTTACCCCAAGAATGTTTTGCTTGCATGCGAATGGTCTCAGAAGTGCTGGATGCAGCTGGAGATGAATGCATGGATCTCGGCCCAGGAAAGAGGTAGGGAAGAATTCTAAGGAGCATTTTGACTGTCTCCAGAAGTTAGATCAGAGGGCCAATGCAATGGGGTGCCAGGCTTTTCCCTTTTGGTTTTACCCTAAGAATGTTTTGTTTCAATTGGAATGGTCTCCGAAGGGCTGGATGCAGCTGGAGATGAATGCATGGATCTCGGCCCAGGAAAGAGGTAGGGAAGAATTCTAAGGAGCATTTTGACTGTCTCCAGAAGTTAGATCAGATGGCCAATGCAATGGGGTGCCAGGCTTTTCCCTTTCGGTTTTACCCCAAGAATGTTTTGCTTCCATGCGAATGGTCTCAGAAGTGCTGGATGCAGCTGGAGATGAATGCATGGATCTCGGCCCAGGAAAGAGGTAGGGAAGAATTCTAAGGAGCATTTTGACTGTCTCCAGAAGTTAGATCAGATGGCCAATGCAATGGGGTGCCAGGCTTTTCCCTTTTGGTTTTACCCCAAGAATGTTTTGCTTCCATTCGAATGGTCTCAGAATTGCTGGATGCAGCTGGAGATGAATGCATGGATCTCGGCCCAGGAAAGAGGTAGGGAAGAATTCTAAGGAGCATTTTAACTGTCTCCAGAAGTTAGATCAGATGGCCAATGCAATGGGGTGCCAGGCTTTTCCCTTTCGGTTTTACCCCAAGAATGTTTTGCTTCCATGCGAATGGTCTCAGAAGTGCTGGATGCAGCTGGAGATGAATGCATGGATCTCGGCCCAGGAAAGAGGTAGGGAAGAATTCTAAGGAGCATTTTGACTGTCTCCAGAAGTTAGATCAGATGGCCAATGCAATGGGGTGCCAGGCTTTTCCCTTTCGGTTTTACCCCAAGAATGTTTTGCTTCCATGCGAATGGTCTCAGAAGTGCTGGATGCAGCTGGAGATGAATGCATGGATCTCGGCCCAGGAAAGAGGTAGGGAAGAATTCTAAGGAGCATTTTGACTGTCTCCAGAAGTTAGATCAGATGGCCAATGCAATGGGGTGCCAGGCTTTTCCCTTTTGGTTTTACCCCAAAAATGTTTTGCTTCCATGCGAATGGTCTCAGAAGTGCTCTATGCTACTGGAGATGAATGCATGGATCTCGGCCCAGGAAAGAGGTAGGGAAGAATTCTAAGGAGCATTTTGACTGTCTCCAGAAGTTAGATCAGATGGCCAATGCAATGGGGTGCCAGGCTTTTCCCTTTCGGTTTTACCCCAAAAATGTTTTGCTTCCATGCGAATGGTCTCAGAAGTGCTCTAAGCTACTGGAGATGAATGCATGGATCTCGGGCCAGGAAAGAGGTAGGGAAGAATTCTAAGGAGCATTTTGACTGTCTCCACAAGTTAGATCAGATGGCCAATGCAATGGGGTGCCAGGCTTTTCCCTTTCGGTTTTACCCCAAGAATGTTTTGCTTCCATGCGAATGGTCTCAGAAGTGCTCTATGCTACTGGAGATGAATGCATGGATCTCGGCCCAGGAAAGAGGTAGGGAAGAATTCTAAGGAGCATTTTAACTGTCTCCAGAAGTTAGATCAGATGGCCAATGCAATGGGGTGCCAGGCTTTTCCCTTTCGGTTTTACCCCAAGAATGTTTTGCTTGCATGCGAATGGTCTCAGAAGTGCTGGATGCAGCTGGAGATGAATGCATGGATCTCGGCCCAGGAAAGAGGTAGGGAAGAATTCTAAGGAGCATTTTGACTGTCTCCAGAAGTTAGATCAGATGGCCAATGCAATGGGGTGCCAGGCTTTTCCCTTTCGGTTTTACCCCAAGTATGTTTTGCTTCCATGCGAATTGTCTCAGAAGTGCTGGATGCAGCTGGAGATGAATGCATGGATCTCGGCCCAGGAAAGAGGTAGGGAAGAATTCTAAGGAGCATTTTGACTGTCTCCAGAAGTTAGATCAGATGGCCAATGCAATGGGGTGCCAGGCTTTTCCCTTTTGGTTTTACCCCAAGAATGTTTTGCTTCCATTCGAATGGTCTCAGAATTGCTGGATGCAGCTGGAGATGAATGCATGGATCTCGGCCCAGGAAAGAGGTAGGGAAGAATTCTAAGGAGCATTTTAACTGTCTCCAGAAGTTAGATCAGATGGCCAATGCAATGGGGTGCCAGGCTTTTCCCTTTCGGTTTTACCCCAAGAATGTTTTGCTTCCATGCGAATGGTCTCAGAAGTGCTGGATGCAGCTGGAGATGAATGCATGGATCTCGGCCCAGGAAAGAGGTAGGGAAGAATTCTAAGGAGCATTTTGACTGTCTCCAGAAGTTAGATCAGATGGCCAATGCAATGGGGTGCCAGGCTTTTCCCTTTCGGTTTTACCCCAAGAATGTTTTGCTTCCATGCGAATGGTCTCAGAAGTGCTGGATGCAGCTGGAGATGAATGCATGGATCTCGGCCCAGGAAAGAGGTAGGGAAGAATTCTAAGGAGCATTTTGACTGTCTCCAGAAGTTAGATCAGATGGCCAATGCAATGGGGTGCCAGGCTTTTCCCTTTTGGTTTTACCCCAAAAATGTTTTGCTTCCATGCGAATGGTCTCAGAAGTGCTCTAAGCTACTGGAGATGAATGCATGGATCTCGGCCCAGGAAAGAGGTAGGGAAGAATTCTAAGGAGCATTTTGACTGTCTCCAGAAGTTAGATCAGATGGCCAATGCAATGGGGTGCCAGGCTTTTCCCTTTCGGTTTTACCCCAAAAATGTTTTGCTTCCATGCGAATGGTCTCAGAAGTGCTCTAAGCTACTGGAGATGAATGCATGGATCTCGGGCCAGGAAAGAGGTAGGGAAGAATTCTAAGGAGCATTTTGACTGTCTCCACAAGTTAGATCAGATGGCCAATGCAATGGGGTGCCAGGCTTTTCCCTTTCGGTTTTACCCCAAGAATGTTTTGCTTCCATGCGAATGGTCTCAGAAGTGCTCTATGCTACTGGAGATGAATGCATGGATCTCGGCCCAGGAAAGAGGTAGGGAAGAATTCTAAGGAGCATTTTAACTGTCTCCAGAAGTTAGATCAGATGGCCAATGCAATGGGGTGCCAGGCTTTTCCCTTTCGGTTTTACCCCAAGAATGTTTTGCTTGCATGCGAATGGTCTCAGAAGTGCTGGATGCAGCTGGAGATGAATGCATGGATCTCGGCCCAGGAAAGAGGTAGGGAAGAATTCTAAGGAGCATTTTGACTGTCTCCAGAAGTTAGATCAGATGGCCAATGCAATGGGGTGCCAGGCTTTTCCCTTTCGGTTTTACCCCAAGAATGTTTTGCTTCCATGCGAATTGTCTCAGAAGTGCTGGATGCAGCTGGAGATGAATGCATGGATCTCGGCCCAGGAAAGAGGTAGGGAAGAATTCTAAGGATCATTTTGACTGTCTCCAGAAGTTAGATCAGATGGCCAATGCAATGGGGTGCCAGGCTTTTCCCTTTTGGTTTTACCCCAAGAATGTTTTGCTTCAATGCGAATGGTCTCAGAAGTGCTCTATGCTACTGGAGATGAATGCATGGATCTCGGCCCAGGAAAGAGGTAGGGAAGAATTCTAAGGAGCATTTTGACTGTCTCCAGAAGTTAGATCAGATGGCCAATGCAATGGGGTGCCAGGCTTTTCCCTTTCGGTTTTACCCCAAGAATGTTTTGCTTGCATGCGAATGGTCTCAGAAGTGCTGGATGAAGCTGGAGATGAATGCATGGATCTCGGCCCAGGAAAGAGGTAGGGAAGAATTCTAAGGAGCATTTTGACTGTCTCCAGAAGTTAGATCAGATGGCCAATGCAATGGGGTGCCAGGCTTTTCCCTTTCGGTTTTACCCCAAAAATGTTTTGCTTATATTTGAAATGTCTCAGAAGTGCTGGAAGCAGCTGGAGATGAATGCATGGATCTCGGCCCAGGAAAGAGGTAGGGAAGAATTCTAAGGAGCATTTTGACTGTCTCCACAAGTTAGATCAGATGGCCAATGCAATGGGGTGCCAGGCTTGTCCCTTTCTGTTTTACACGAAGAATGGTTTGATTCCATTCCACAGGTCTCAGTAGGGATGGATGCAGCTGCAGATGAATGCATGGATCTCGGCCCAGGAAAGAGGTAGGGAAGAATTCTAAGGAGCATTTTAACTGTCTCCAGAAGTTAGATCAGATGGCCAATGCAATGGGGTGCCAGGCTTTTCCCTTTCGGTTTTACCCCAAGAATGTTTTGCTTCCATGCGAATGGTCTCAGAAGTGCTGTATGCAGCTGGAGATGAATGCATGGATCTCGGCCCAAGAAAGAGGTAGGGAAGAATTCTAAGGAGCATTTTGACTGTCTCCAGAAGATAGATCAGATGGCCAATGCAATGGGGTTTCAGGCTTTTCCCTTTCGGTTTTACCCCAAGAATGTTTTGCTTCCATGCGAATTGTCTCAGAAGTGATGGATGCAGCTGCAGATGAATGCATGGATCTCGGCCCAGGAAAGAGGTAGGGAAGAATTCTAAGGAGCATTTTGACTGTCTCCAGAAGTTAGATCAGATGGCCAATGCAATGGGGTGCCAGGCTTTTCCCTTTTGGTTTTACCCCAAGAATATTTTGCTTGCATGCGAATTGTCTCAGAAGTACTGGATGCAGCTGGAGATGAATGCATGGATCTCGGCCCAGGAAAGAGGTAGGGAAGAATTCTAAGGAGCATTTTGACTGTCTCCAGAAGTTAGATCAGATGGCCAATGCAATGGGGTGCCAGGCTTTTCCCTTTCGGTTTTACCCCAAGAATGTTTTGCTTCCGTTCGAATGGTCTCAGAAGTTCTGTATGCAGCTGGAGTTGAATGCATGGATCTCGGCCCAGGAAAGAGGTAGGGAAGAATTCTAAGGAGCATTTTGACTGTCTCCAGAAGTTAGATCAGATGGCCAATGCAATGGGGTGCCAGGCTTTTCCCTTTCGGTTTTACCCCAAGAATGGTTTGCTTCCATTCGAAATGTCTCAGAAGTGCTGTATACAGCTAGAGATGAATGCATGGATCTCGGCCCAGTAAAGAGGTAGGGAAGAATTCTAAGGAGCATTTTGACTGTCTCCAGAAGTTAGATCAGATGGCCAATGCAATGGGTTGCCAGGCTTTTCCCTTTCGGTTTTACCCCAAAAATGTTTTGCTTATATTTGAATTGTCTCAGAAGTGCTGGAAGCAGCTGGAGATGAATGCATGGATCTCGGCCCAGGAAAGAGGTAGGGAAGAATTCTAAGGAGCATTTTGACTGTCTCCACAAGTTAGATCAGATGGCCAATGCAATGGGGTGCCAGGCTTTTCCCTTTCGGTTTTACCCGAAGAATGGTTTGATTCCATTCCACAGGTCTCAGAAGGGCTGGATGAAGCTGGAGATGAATGCATGGATCTCGGCCCAGGAAAGAGGTAGGGAAGAATTCTAAGGAGCATTTTGACTGTCTCCAGAAGTTAGATCAGATGGCCAATGCAATGGGGTGCCAGGCTTTTCCCTTTCGGTTTTACCCCAAGAATGTTTTGCTTCCATGCGAATGGTCTCAGAAGTGCTGTATGCAGCTGGAGATGAATGCATGGATCTCGGCCCAGGAAAGAGGTAGGGAAGAATTCTAAGGAGCATTTTGACTGTCTCCAGAAGTTAGATCAGATGGCCAATGCAATGGGGTGCCAGGCTTTTCCCTTTTGGTTTTACCCCAAGAATGTTTTGCTTGCATGCGAAAGGTCTCAGAAGTGCTGGATGAAGCAGGAGATGAATGCATGGATCTCGGGCCAGGAAAGAGGTAGGGAAGAATTCTAAGGAGCATTTTGACTGTCTCCAGCAGTTAGATCAGATGGCCAATGCAATGGGGTGCCAGGCTTTTCCCTTTTGGTTTTACCCCAAGAATGTTTTGCTTCCATGCGAATGGTCTCAGAAGTGCTGTATGCAGCTGGAGATGAATGCATGGATCTCGGCCCAGGAAAGAGGTAGGGAAGAATTCTAAGGAGCATTTTGACTGTCTCCAGAAGTTAGATCAGATGGCCAATGCAATGGGGTGCCAGGCTTTTCCCTTTCGGTTTTACCCCAAGAATGTTTTGCTTCCATTCGAATGGTCTCAGAATTGCTGGATGCAGCTGGAGATGAATGCATGGATCTCGGCCCAGGAAAGAGGTAGGGAAGAATTCTAAGGAGCATTTTGACTGTCTCCAGAAGTTAGATGAGATGGCCAATGCAATTGGGTGCCAGGCTTTTCCCTTTCGGTTTTACCCCAAGAATGTTTTGCTTCCGTTCGAATGGTCTCAGAAGTGGTGTATGCAGCTGGAGTTGAATGCATGGATCTCGGCCCAGGAAAGAGGTAGGGAAGAATTCTAAGGAGCATTTTGACTGTCTCCAGAAGTTAGATCAGATGGCCAATGCAATGGGGTGCCAGGCTTTTCCCTTTCGGTTTTACCCCAAGAATGGTTTGCTTCCATTCGAAATGTCTCAGAAGTGCTGTATACAGCTAGAGATGAATGCATGGATCTCGGCCCAGGAAAGAGGTAGGGAAGAATTCTAAGGAGCATTTTGACTGTCTCCAGAAGTTAGATCAGATGGCCAATGCAATGGGGTGCCAGGCTTTTCCCTTTCGGTTTTACCCCAAAAATGTTTTGCTTATATTTGAATTGTCTCAGAAGTGCTGGAAGCAGCTGGAGATGAATGCATGGATCTCGGCCCAGGAAAGAGGCAGGGAAGAATTCTAAGGAGCATTTTGACTGTCTCCAGAAGTTAGATCAGATGGCCAATGCAATGGGGTCCCAGGCTTTTCCCTTTCGGTTTTACCACAAGAATGTTTTGCTTCCATGCGAATGGTCTCAGAAGTGCTGTATGCAGCTGGAGATGAATGCATGGATCTCGGCCCAGGAAAGAGGTAGGGAAGAATTCTAAGGAGCATTTTGACTGTCTCCAGAAGTTAGATCAGATGGCCAATGCAATGGGGTGCCAGGCTTTTCCCTTTCGGTTTTACCCCAAGAATGTTTTGCTTGCATGCGAATGGTCTCAGAAGTGCTGGATAAAGCTGGAGATGAATGCATGGATCTCGGGCCAGGAAAGAGGTAGGGAAGAATTCTAAGGAGCATTTTGACTGTCTCCAGAAGTTAGATCAGATGGCCAATGCAATGGGGTGCCAGGCTTTTCCCTTTTGGTTTTACCCCAAGAATGTTTTGCTTCCATGCGAATGGTCTCAGAAGTGCTGTATGCAGCTGGAGATGAATGCATGGATCTCGGCCCAGGAAAGAGGTAGGGAAGAATTCTAAGGAGCATTTTGACTGTCTCCAGAAGTTAGATCAGATGGCCAATGCAATGGGGTGCCAGGCTTTTCCCTTTCGGTTTTACCCCAAGAATGTTTTGCTTCCGTTCGAATGGTCTCAGAATTGCTGGATGCAGCTGGAGATGAATGCATGGATCTCGGCCCAGGAAAGAGGTAGGGAAGAATTCTAAGGAGCATTTTGACTGTCTCCAGAAGTTAGATGAGATGGCCAATGCAATGGGGTGCCAGGCTTTTCCCTTTCGGTTTTATCCCAAGAATGTTTTGCTTCCATGCGAATGGTCTCAGAAGTGCTGTATGCAGCTGGAGATGAATGCATGGATCTCGGCCCAGGAAAGAGGTAGGGAAGAATTCTAAGGAGCATTTTGACTGTCTCCAGAAGTTAGATCAGATGGCCAATGCAATGGCGTGCCAGGCTTTTCCCTTTTGGTTTTACCCCAAGAATGTTTTGCTTCCATGCGAATGGTCTCAGAAGTGCTCTATGCTACTGGAGATGAATGCATGGATCTCGGCCCAGGAAAGAGGTAGGGAAGAATTCTAAGGAGCATTTTGACTGTCTCCAGAAGTTAGATCAGATGGCCAATGCAATGGGGTGCCAGGCTTTTCCCTTTCGGTTTTACCCCAAGAATGTTTTGCTTCCATGCGAATGGTCTCAGAAGTGCTCTATGCTACTGGAGATGAATGCATGGATCTCGGCCCAGGAAAGAGGTAGGGAAGAATTCTAAGGAGCATTTTGACTGTCTCCAGAAGTTAGATCAGATGGCCAATGCAATGGGGTGCCAGGCTTTTCCCTTTTGGTTTTTCCCTAAGAATGATTTGTTTATATTCGAATGGTCTCAGAAGGGCTGGATGCAGCTGGAGATGAATGCATGGATCTCGGCCCAGGAAAGAGGTAGGGAAGAATTCTAAGGAGCATTTTGACTGTCTCCAGAAGTTAGATCAGATGGCCAATGCAATGGGGTGCCAGGCTTTTCCCTTTCGGTTTTACCCCAAGAATGTTTTGCTTCCATGCGAATGGTCTCAGAAGTGCTCTATGCTACTGGAGATGAATGCATGGATCTCGGCCCAGGAAAGAGGTAGGGAAGAATTCTAAGGAGCATTTTGACTGTCTCCAGAAGTTAGATCAGATGGCCAATGCAATGGGGTGCCAGGCTTTTCCCTGTTGGTTTTACCCCAAGAATGATTTGTTTCCATTCGAATGGTCTCAGAAGTGCTGTATGCAGCTGGAGATGAATGCATGGATCTTGGCCCAGGAAAGAGGTAGGGAAGAATTCTAAGGAGCATTTTGACTGTCTCCAGAAGTTAGATCAGATGGCCAATGCAATGGGGTGCCAGGCTTTTCCCTTTCGGTTTTACCCCATAAATGTTTTGCTTATATTTGAATTGTCTCAGAAGTGCTGGAAGCAGCTGGAGATGAATGCATGGATCTCGGCCCAGGAAAGAGGTAGGGAAGAATTCTAAGGAGCATTTTAATTGTCTCCAGAAGTTAGATCAGATGGCCAATGCAATGGGGTGCCAGGCTTTTCCCTTTCGGTTTTACCCGAAGAATGGTTTGATTCCATTCCACAGGTCTCGGAAGGGCTGGAAGCAGCTGGAGATGAATGCATGGATCTCGGCCCAGGAAAGAGGTAGGGAAGAATTCTAAGGAGCATTTTGACTGTCTCCAGAAGTTAGATCAGATGGCCAATGCAATGGGGTGCCAGGCTTTTCCCTTTTGGTTTTACCCCAAAAATGTTTTGCTTCCATGCGAATGGTCTCAGAAGTGCTCTATGCTACTGGAGATGAATACATGGATCTCGGCCCAGGAAAGAGGTAGGGAAGAATTCTAAGGAGCATTTTGACTGTCTCCAGAAGTTAGATCAGATGGCCAATGCAATGGGGTGCCAGGCTTTTCCCTTTCGGTTTTACCCCAAAAATGTTTTGCTTATATTTGAATTGTCTCAGAAGCGCTGGAAGCAGCTGGAGATGAATGCATGGATCTCGGCCCAGGAAAGAGGTAGGGAAGAATTCTAAGGAGCATTTTAACTGTCTCCAGAAGTTAGATCAGAGGGCCAATGCAATGGGGTGCCAGGCTTTTCCCTTTCGGTTTTACCCCAAGAATGTTTTGCTTCCATGCGAATGGTCTCAGAAGTGCTGTATGCAGCTGGAGATGAATGCATGGATCTCGGCCCAGGAAAGAGGTAGGGAAGAATTCTAAGGAGCATTTTGACTGTCTCCAGTAGTTAGATCAGATGGCCAATGCAATGGGGTGCCAGGCTTTTCCCTTTTGGTTTTACCCCAAGAATGTTTTGCTTGCATGCGAATGGTCTCAGAAGTGCTGTATGCAGCTGGAGATGAATGCATGGATCTCGGCCCAGGAAAGAGGTAGGGAAGAATTCTCAGGATCATTTTGACTGTCTCCAGAAGTTAGATCAGATGGCCAATGCAATGGCGTGCCAGGCTTTTCCCTTTTGTTTTTTCCCTAAGAATGATTTGTTTATATTCGAATGGTCTCAGAATTGCTGTATGCAGCTGGAGATGAATGCATGGATCTCGGCCCAGGAAAGAGGTAGGGAAGAATTCTAAGGAGCATTTTGACTGTCTCCAGAAGTTAGATCAGATGGCCAATGCAATGGGGTGCCAGGCTTTTCCCTTTTGGTTTTTCCCTAAGAATGATTTGTTTATATTCGAATGGTCTCAGAAGGGCTGGATGCAGCTGGAGATGAATGCATGGATCTCGGCCCAGGAAAGAGGTAGGGAAGAATTCTAAGGAGCATTTTGACTGTCTCCAGAAGTTAGATCAGATGGCCAATGCAATGGGGTGCCAGGCTTTTCCCTTTCGGTTTTACCCCAAGAATGTTTTGCTTCCATGCGAATGGTCTCAGAAGTGCTCTATGCTACTGGAGATGAATGCATGGATCTCGGCCCAGGAAAGAGGTAGGGAAGAATTCTAAGGAGCATTTTGACTGTCTCCAGAAGTTAGATCAGATGGCCAATGCAATGGGGTGCCAGGCTTTTCCCTTTCGGTTTTACCCCAAAAATGTTTTGCTTATATTTGAATTGTCTCAGAAGTGCTGGAAGCAGCTGGAGATGAATGCATGGATCTCGGCCCAGGAAAGAGGTAGGGAAGAATTCTAAGGAGCATTTTAACTGTCTCCAGAAGTTAGATCAGATGGCCAATGCAATGGGGTGCCAGGCTTTTCCCTTTCGGTTTTACCCGAAGAATGGTTTGATTCCATTCCACAGGTCTCGGAAGGGCTGGAAGCAGCTGGAGATGAATGCATGGATCTCGGCCCAGGAAAGAGGTAGGGAAGAATTCTAAGGAGCATTTTGACTGTCTCCAGAAGTTAGATCAGATGGCCAATGCAATGGGGTGCCAGGCTTTTCCCTTTCGGTTTTACCCCAAGAATGTTTTGCTTCCATGCGAATGGTCTCAGAAGTGCTGTATGCAGCTGGAGATGAATGCATGGATCTCGGCCCAGGAAAGAGGTAGGGAAGAATTCTCAGGATCATTTTGACTGTCTCCAGAAGTTAGATCAGATGGCCAATGCAATGGGGTGCCAGGCTTTTCCCTTTTGTTTTTTCCCTAAGAATGATTTGTTTATATTCGAATGGTCTCAGAATTGCTGTATGCAGCTGGAGATGAATGCATGGATCTCGGCCCAGGAAAGAGGTAGGGAAGAATTCTAAGGAGCATTTTGACTGTCTCCAGAAGTTAGATCAGATGGCCAATGCAATGGGGTGCCAGGCTTTTCCCTTTTGGTTTTTCCCTAAGAATGATTTGTTTATATTCGAATGGTCTCAGAAGGGCTGGATGCAGCTGGAGATGAATGCATGGATCTCGGCCCAGGAAAGAGGTAGGGAAGAATTCTAAGGAGCATTTTGACTGTCTCCAGAAGTTAGATCAGATGGCCAATGCAATGGGGTGCCAGGCTTTTCCCTTTCGGTTTTACCCCAAGAATGTTTTGCTTCCATGCGAATGGTCTCAGAAGTGCTCTATGCTACTGGAGATGAATGCATGGATCTCGGCCCAGGAAAGAGGTAGGGAAGAATTCTAAGGAGCATTTTGACTGTCTCCAGAAGTTAGATCAGATGGCCAATGCAATGGGGTGCCAGGCTTTTCCCTTTCGGTTTTACCCCAAAAATGTTTTGCTTATATTTGAATTGTCTCAGAAGTGCTGGAAGCAGCTGGAGATGAATGCATGGATCTCGGCCCAGGAAAGAGGTAGGGAAGAATTCTAAGGAGCATTTTAACTGTCTCCAGAAGTTAGATCAGATGGCCAATGCAATGGGGTGCCAGGCTTTTCCCTTTCGGTTTTACCCGAAGAATGGTTTGATTCCATTCCACAGGTCTCGGAAGGGCTGGAAGCAGCTGGAGATGAATGCATGGATCTCGGCCCAGGAAAGAGGTAGGGAAGAATTCTAAGGAGCATTTTGACTGTCTCCAGAAGTTAGATCAGATGGCCAATGCAATGGGGTGCCAGGCTTTTCCCTTTCGGTTTTACCCCAAGAATGTTTTGCTTCCATGCGAATGGTCTCAGAAGTGCTCTATGCTACTGGAGATGAATGCATGGATCTCGGCCCAGGAAAGAGGTAGGGAAGAATTCTAAGGAGCATTTTGACTGTCTCCAGAAGTTAGATCAGATGGCCAATGCAATGGGGTGCCAGGCTTTTCCCTTTCGGTTTTACCCCAAAAATGTTTTGCTTATATTTGAATTGTCTCAGAAGTGCTGGAAGCAGCTGGAGATGAATGCATGGATCTCGGCCCAGGAAAGAGGTAGGGAAGAATTCTAAGGAGCATTTTAACTGTCTCCAGAAGTTAGATCAGATGGCCAATGCAATGGGGTGCCAGGCTTTTCCCTTTCGGTTTTACCCGAAGAATGGTTTGATTCCATTCCACAGGTCTCGGAAGGGCTGGAAGCAGCTGGAGATGAATGCATGGATCTCGGCCCAGGAAAGAGGTAGGGAAGAATTCTAAGGAGCATTTTGACTGTCTCCAGAAGTTAGATCAGATGGCCAATGCAATGGGGTGCCAGGCTTTTCCCTTTTGGTTTTACCCCAAAAATGTTTTGCTTGCATGCGAATGGTCTCAGAAGTGCTGTATGCAGCTGGAGATGAATGCATGGATCTCGGCCCAGGAAAGAGGTAGGGAAGAATTCTAAGGAGCATTTTGACTGTCTCCAGAAGTTAGATCAGATGGCCAATGCAATGGGGTGCCAGGCTTTTCCCTTTTGGTTTGTCCCTAGGAATGTTTTGTTTCCATTCGAATGGTCTCAGAAGGGCTGGATGCAGCTGGAGATGAATGCTTGGATCTCGGCCCAGGAAAGAGGTAGGGAAGAATTCTAAGGAGCATTTTGACTGTCTCCAGAAGTTAGATCAGATGGCCAATGCAATGGGGTGCCAGGCTTTTCCCTTTCGGTTTTACCCCAAAAATGTTTTGCTTATATTTGAATTGTCTCAGAAGCGCTGGAAGCAGCTGTAGATGAATGCATGGATCTCGGCCCAGGAAAGAGGTAGGGAAGAATTCTAAGGAGCATTTTAACTGTCTCCAGAAGTTAGATCAGAGGGCCAATGCAATGGGGTGCCAGGCTTTTCCCTTTCGGTTTTACCCCAAGAATGTTTTGCTTCCATGCGAATGGTCTCAGAAGTGCTGGATGCAGCTGGAGATGAATGCATGGATCTCGGCCCAGGAAAGAGGTAGGGAAGAATTCTAAGGAGCATTTTGACTGTCTCCAGTAGTTAGATCAGATGGCCAATGCAATGGGGTGCCAGGCTTTTCCCTTTTGGTTTTACCCCAAGAATGTTTTGCTTCCATGCGAATGGTCTCAGAAGTGCTGTATGCAGCTGGAGATGAATGCATGGATCTCGGCCCAGGAAAGAGGTAGGGAAGAATTCTAAGGATCATTTTGACTGTCTCCAGAAGTTAGATCAGATGGCCAATGCAATGGCGTGCCAGGCTTTTCCCTTTTGGTTTTACCCCAAGAATGTTCTGCTTCCATGCGAATGGTCTCAGAAGTGCTCTATGCTACTGGAGATGAATGCATGGATCTCGGCCCAGGAAAGAGGTAGGGAAGAATTCTAAGGAGCATTTTGACTGTCTCCAGAAGTTAGATCAGATGGCCAATGCAATGGGGTGCCAGGCTTTTCCCTTTCGGTTTTACCCCAAGAATGTTTTGCTTCCATGCGAATGGTCTCAGAAGTGCTCTATGCTACTGGAGATGAATGCATGGATCTCGGCCCAGGAAAGAGGTAGGGAAGAATTCTAAGGAGCATTTTGACTGTCTCCAGAAGTTAGATCAGATGGCCAATGCAATGTGGTGCCAGGCTTTTCCCTTTTGGTTTTTCCCTAAGAATGATTTGTTTATATTCGAATGGTCTCAGAAGGGCTGGATGCAGCTGGAGATGAATGCATGGATCTCGGCCCAGGAAAGAGGTAGGGAAGAATTCTAAGGAGCATTTTGACTGTCTCCAGAAGTTAGATCAGATGGCCAATGCAATGGGGTGCCAGGCTTTTCCCTATTGGTTTTACCCCAAGAATGTTTTGTTTCAATTGGAATGGTCTCAGAAGGGCTGGATGCAGCTGGAGATGAATGCATGGATCTCGGCCCAGGAAAGAGGTAGGGAAGAATTCTAAGGAGCATTTTGACTGTCTCCAGAAGTTAGATGAGATGGCCAATGCAATGGGGTGCCAGGCTTTTCCCTTTCGGTTTTACCCCAAGAATGTTTTGCTTCCATGCGAATGGTCTCAGAAGTGCTGGATGCAGCTGGAGATGAATGCATGGATCTTGGCCCAGGAAAGAGGTAGGGAAGAATTCTAAGGAGCATTTTGACTGTCTCCAGAAGTTAGATCAGATGGCCAATGCAATGGGGTGCCAGGCTTTTCCCTTTCGGTTTTACCCCAAGAATGTTTTGCTTCCATGCGAATGGTCTCAGAAGTGCTGGATGCAGCTGGAGATGAATGCATGGATCTCGGCCCAGGAAAGAGGTAGGGAAGAATTCTAAGGAGCATTTTGACTGTCTCCAGAAGTTAGATCAGATGGCCAATGCAATGGGGTGCCAGGCTTTTCCCTTTTGGTTTGTCCCTAGGAATGTTTTGTTTCCATTCGAATGGTCTCAGAAGGGCTGTAAGCAGCTGGAGATGAATGCATGGATCTCGGCCCAGGAAAGAGGTAGGGAAGAATTCTAAGGAGCATTTTGACTGTCTCCAGAAGTTAGATCAGATGGCCAATGCAATGGGGTGCCAGGCTTTTCCCTTTCGGTTTTACCCCAAAAATGTTTTGCTTATATTTGTATTGTCTCAGATGTGCTGGAAGCAGCTGGAGATGAATGCATGGATCTCGGCCCAGGAAAGAGGTAGGGAAGAATTCTAAGGAGCATTTTAACTGTCTCCAGAAGTTAGATCAGATGGCCAATGCAATGGGGTGCCAGGCTTTTCCCTTTCGGTTTTACCCCAAGAATGTTTTGCTTCCATGCGAATGGTCTCAGAAGTGCTGTATGCAGCTGGAGATGAATGCATGGATCTCGGCCCAGGAAAGAGGTAGGGAAGAATTCTAAGGAGCATTTTGACTTTCTCCAGAAGTTAGATCAGATGGCCAATGCAATGGGGTGCCAGGCTTTTCGCTTTTGGTTTTACCCCAAGAATGTTTTGCTTCCATGCAAATGGTCTCAGAAGTGCTGTATGCAGCTGGAGATGAATGCATGGATCTCGGCCCAGGAAAGAGGTAGGGAAGAATTCTAAGGATCATTTTGACTGTCTCCAGAAGTTAGATCAGATGGCCAATGCAATGGGGTGCCAGGCTTTTCCCTTTTGGTTTTACCCCAAGAATGTTTTGCTTCCATGCGAATGGTCTCAGAAGTGCTGTATGCAGCTGGAGATGAATGCATGGATCTCGGCCCAGGAAAGAGGTAGGGAAGAATTCTAAGGAGCATTTTGACTGTCTCCAGAAGTTAGATCAGATGGCCAATGCAATGGGGTGCCAGGCTTTTCCCTTTCGGTTTTACCCCAAGAATGTTTTGCTTCCATGCGAAAGGTCTCAGAAGAGCTCTATGCTACTGGAGATGAATGCATGGATCTCGGCCCAGGAAAGAGGTAGGGAAGAATTCTAAGGAGCATTTTGACTGTCTCCACAAGTTAGATCAGATGGCCAATGCAATGGGGTGCCAGGCTTTTCCCTTTCGGTTTTACCCCAAGAATATTTTGCTTCCATGCGAATGGTCTCAGAAGTGCTCTATGCTACTGGAGATGAATGCATGGATCTCGGCCCAGGAAAGAGGTAGGGAAGAATTCTAAGGAGCATTTTGACTGTCTCCAGAAGTTAGATCAGATGGCCAATGCAATGGGGTGCCAGGCTTTTCCCTTTCGGTTTTACCCCAAGAATGTTTTGCTTCCATTCGAATGGTCTCAGAATTGCTGGAAGCAGCTGGAGATGAATGCATGGATCTCGGCCCAGGAAAGAGGTAGGGAAGAATTCTAAGGAGCATTTTGACTGTCTCCAGAAGTTAGATGAGATGGCCAATGCAATTGGGTGCCAGGCTTTTCCCTTTCGGTTTTACCCCAAGAATGTTTTGCTTCCATTCGAATGGTCTCAGAAGGGCTGGATGCAGCTGTAGATGAATGCATGGATCTCGGCCCAGGAAAGAGGTAGGGAAGAATTCTAAGGAGCATTTTGACTGTCTCCAGAAGTTAGATCAGAGGGCCAATGCAATGGGGTGCCAGGCTTTTCCCTTTTGGTTTTACCCCAAGAATGTTTTGCTTGCATGCGAATGGTCTCAGAAGTGCTGTATGCAGCTGGAGATGAATGCATGGATCTCGGCCCAGGAAAGAGGTAGGGAAGAATTCTAAGGAGCATTTTGACTGTCTCCAGAAGTTAGATCAGATGGCCAATGCAATGGGGTGCCAGGCTTTTCCCTATTGGTTTTACCCTAAGAATGTTTTGTTTCAATTGGAATGGTCTCAGAAGGGCTGGATGCAGCTGGAGATGAATGCATGGATCTCGGCCCAGGAAAGAGGTAGGGAAGAATTCTAAGGAGCATTTTGACTGTCTCCACAAGTTAGATCAGATGGCCAATGCAATGGGGTGCCAGGCTTTTCCCTTTCGGTTTTACCCCAAGAATGTTTTGCTTCCATTCGAATTGTCTCAGAATTGCTGGAAGCAGCTGGAGATGAATGCATGGATCTCGACCCAGGAAAGAGGTAGGGAAGAATTCTAAGGAGCATTTTGACTGTCTCCAGAAGTTAGATGAGATGGCCAATGCAATTGGGTGCCAGGCTTTTCCCTTTCGGTTTTACCCCAAGAATGTTTTGCTTCCATTCGAATGGTCTCAGAAGGGCTGGATGCAGCTGTAGATGAATGCATGGATCTCGGCCCAGGAAAGAGGTAGGGAAGAATTCTAAGGAGCATTTTGACTGTCTCCACAAGTTAGATGAGATGGCCAATGCAATGGGGTGCCAGGCTTTTCCCTTTCGGTTTTACCCCAAGAATGTTTTGCTTGCATGCGAATGGTCTCAGAAGTGCTGGATGCAGCTGGAGATGAATGCATGGATCTCGGCCCAGGAAAGAGGTAGGGAAGAATTCTAAGGAGCATTTTGACTGTCTCCAGAAGTTAGATCAGATGGCCAATGCAATGGGGTGCCAGGCTTTTCCCTATTGGTTTTACCCCAAGAATGTTTTGTTTCAATTGGAATGGTCTCAGAAGGGCTGGATGCAGCTGGAGATGAATGCATGGATCTCGGCCCAGGAAAGAGGTAGGGAAGAATTCTAAGGAGCATTTTGACTGTCTCCAGAAGTTAGATCAGATGGCCAATGCAATGGGGTGCCAGGCTTTTCCCTTTCGGTTTTACCCCAAGAATGTTTTGTTTCCATTCGAATGGTCTCAGAAGGTCTGGAAGCAGCTGGAGATGAATGCATGGATCTCGGCCCAGGAAAGAGGTAGGGAAGAATTCTAAGGAGCATTTTGACTGTCTCCAGAAGTTAGATCAGATGGCCAATGCAATGGGGCGCCAGGCTTTTCCCTTTCGGTTTTACCCCAAAAATGTTTTGCTTATATTTGTATTGTCTCAGAAGTGCTGGAAGCAGCTGGAGATGAATGCATGGATCTCGGCCCAGGAAAGAGGTAGGGAAGAATTCTAAGGAGCATTTTAACTGTCTCCAGAAGTTAGATCAGATGGCCAATGCAATGGGGTGCCAGGCTTTTCCCTTTCGGTTTTACCCCAAGAATGTTTTGCTTCCATGCGAATGGTCTCAGAAGTGCTGTATGCAGCTGGAGATGAATGCATGGATCTCGGCCCAGGAAAGAGGTAGGGAAGAATTCTAAGGAGCATTTTGACTTTCTCCAGAAGTTAGATCAGATGGCCAATGCAATGGGGTGCCAGGCTTTTCCCTTTTGGTTTTACCCCAAGAATGTTTTGCTTCCATGCAAATGGTCTCAGAAGTGCTGTATGCAGCTGGAGATGAATGCATGGATCTCGGCCCAGGAAAGAGGTAGGGAAGAATTCTAAGGAGCATTTTGACTGTCTCCAGAAGTTAGATCAGATGGCCAATGCAATGGGGTGCCAGGCTTTTCCCTTTTGGTTTTACCCCAAGAATGTTTTGCTTCCATGCGAATGGTCTCAGAAGTGCTGTATGCAGCTGGAGATGAATGCATGGATCTCGGCCCAGGAAAGAGGTAGGGAAGAATTCTAAGGAGCATTTTGACTGTCTCCAGAAGTTAGATCAGATGGCCAATGCAATGGGGTGCCAGGCTTTTCCCTTTCGGTTTTACCCCAAGAATGTTTTGCTTCCATGCGAATGGTCTCAGAAGTGCTCTATGCTACTGGAGATGAATGCATGGATCTCGGCCCAGGAAAGAGGTAGGGAAGAATTCTAAGGAGCATTTTGACTGTCTCCAGAAGTTAGATCAGATGGCCAATGCAATGGGGTGCCAGGCTTTTCCCTGTTGGTTTTACCCCAAGAATGTTTTGCTTCCATGCGAATGGTCTCAGAAGTGCTCTATGCTACTGGAGATGAATGCATGGATCTCAGCCCAGGAAAGAGGTAGGGAAGAATTCTAAGGAGCATTTTGACTGTCTCCAGAAGTTAGATCAGATGGCCAATGCAATGGGGTGCCAGGCTTTTCCCTTTCGGTTTTACCCCAAGAATGTTTTGCTTCCATTCGAATGGTCTCAGAATTGCTGGAAGCAGCTGGAGATGAATGCATGGATCTCGGCCCAGGAAAGAGGTAGGGAAGAATTCTAAGGAGCATTTTGACTGTCTCCAGAAGTTAGATGAGATGGCCAATGCAATTGGGTGCCAGGCTTTTCCCTTTCGGTTTTACCCCAAGAATGTTTTGCTTCCATTCGAATGGTCTCAGAAGGGCTGGATGCAGCTGTAGATGAATGCATGGATCTCGGCCCAGGAAAGAGGTAGGGAAGAATTCTAAGGAGCATTTTGACTGTCTCCAGAAGTTAGATCAGAGGGCCAATGCAATGGGGTGCCAGGCTTTTCCCTTTCGGTTTTACCCCAAGAATGTTTTGCTTGCATGCGAATGGTCTCAGAAGTGCTGGATGCAGCTGGAGATGAATGCATGGATCTCGGCCCAGGAAAGAGGTAGGGAAGAATTCTAAGGAGCATTTTGACTGTCTCCAGAAGTTAGATCAGATGGCCAATGCAATGGGGTGCCAGCCTTTTCCCTATTGGTTTTACCCTAAGAATGTTTTGTTTCAATTGGAATGGTCTCAGAAGGGCTGGATGCAGCTGGAGATGAATGCATGGATCTCGGCCCAGGAAAGAGGTAGGGAAGAATTCTAAGGAGCATTTTGACTGTCTCTAGAACTTAGATCAGATGGCCAATGCAATGGGGTGCCAGGCTTTTCCCTTTCGGTTTTACCCCAAGAATGTTTTGCTTCCATGCGAATGGTCTCAGAAGTGCTGGATGCAGCTGGAGATGAATGCATGGATCTCGGCCCAGGAAAGAGGTAGGGAAGAATTCTAAGGAGCATTTTGACTGTCTCCAGAAGTTAGATCAGATGGCCAATGCAATGGGGTGCCAGGCTTTTCCCTTTTGGTTTGTCCCTAGGAATGTTTTGTTTCCATTCGAATGGTCTCAGAAGGGCTGTATGCAGCTGGAGATGAATGCATGGATCTCGGCCCAGGAAAGAGGTAGGGAAGAATTCTAAGGAGCATTTTGACTGTCTCCAGAAGTTAGATCAGATGGCCAATGCAATGGGGCGCCAGGCTTTTCCCTTTCGGTTTTACCCCAAGAATGTTTTGCTTCCATGCGAATGGTCTCAGAAGTGATCTATACTACTGGAGATGAATGCATGGATCTCGGCCCAGGAAAGAGGTAGGGAAGAATTCTAAGGAGCATTTTGACTGTCTCCAGAAGTTAGATCAGATGGCCAATGCAATGGGGTGCCAGGCTTTTCCCTTTCGGTTTTACCCCAAGAATGTTTTGCTTCCATGCGAATGGTCTCAGAAGTGCTCTATGCTACTGGAGATGAATGCATGGATCTCGGCCCAGGAAAGAGGTAGGGAAGAATTCTAAGGAGCATTTTGACTGTCTCCACAAGTTAGATCAGATGGCCAATGCAATGGGGTGCCAGGCTTTTCCCTTTCGGTTTTACCCCAAGAATGTTTTGCTTCCATGCGAATGGTCTCAGAAGTGCTCTATGCTACTGGAGATGAATGCATGGATCTCGGCCCAGGAAAGAGGTAGGGAAGAATTCTAAGGAGCATTTTGACTGTCTCCAGAAGTTAGATCAGATGGCCAATGCAATGGGGTGCCAGGCTTTTCCCTTTTGGTTTTTCCCTAAGAATGATTTGTTTCCATTCGAATGGTCTCAGAAGGGCTGGATGCAGCTGGAGATGAATGCATGGATCTTGGCCCAGGAAAGAGGTAGGGAAGAATTCTAAGGAGCATTTTGACTGTCTCCAGAAGTTAGATCAGATGGCCAATGCAATGGGGTGCCAGGCTTTTCCCTTTCGGTTTTACCCCAAAAATGTTTTGCTTATATTTGAATTGTCTCAGAAGTGCTGGAAGCAGCTGGAGATGAATGCATGGATCTCGGCCCAGGAAAGAGGTAGGGAAGAATTCTAAGGAGCATTTTGACTGTCTCCACAAGTTAGATCAGATGGCCAATGCAATGGGGTGCCAGGCTTTTCCCTTTCGGTTTTACCCCAAGAATGTTTTGCTTCCATGCGAATGGTCTCAGAAGTGCTGGATGCAGCTGGAGATGAATGCATGGATCTCGGCCCAGGAAAGAGGTAGGGAAGAATTCTAAGGAGCATTTTGACTGTCTCCAGAAGTTAGATCAGATGGCCAATGCAATGGGGTGCCAGGCTTTTCCCTTTCGGTTTTACCCCAAGAATGTTTTGCTTCCATGCGAATAGTCTCAGAAGTGCTGGGTGCAGCTGCAGATGAATGCATGGATCTCGGCCCAGGAAAGAGGTAGGGAAGAATTCTAAGGAGCATTTTGACTGTCTCCAGAAGTTAGATCAGATGGCCAATGCAATGGGGTGCCAGGCTTTTCCCTTTTGGTTTGTCCCTAGGAATGTTTTGTTTCCATTCGAATGGTCTCAGAACTGCTGTATGCAGCTGGAGATGAATGCATGGATCTCGGCCCAGGAAAGAGGTAGGGAAGAATTCTAAGGAGCATTTTGACTGTCTCCAGAAGTTAGATCAGATGGCCAATGCAATGGGGTGCCAGGCTTTTCCCTTTCGGTTTTACCCCAAAAATGTTTTGCTTATATTTGAATTGTCTCAGAAGTTCTGGAAGCAGCTGGAGATGAATGCATGGATCTCGGCCCAGGAAAGAGGTAGGGAAGAATTCTAAGGAGCATTTTAACTGTCTCCAGAAGTTAGATCAGATGGCCAATGCAATGGGGTGCCAGGCTTTTCCCTTTCAGTTTTACCCCAAGAATATTTTGCTTCCATGCGAATGGTCTCAGAAGTGATCTATACTGCTGGAGATGAATGCATGGATCTCGGCCCAGGAAAGAGGTAGGGAAGAATTCTAAGGAGCATTTTGACTGTCTCCAGAAGTTAGATCAGATGGCCAATGCAATGGGGTGCCAGGCTTTTCCCTTTCGGTTTTACCCCAAGAATGTTTTGCTTCCATGGGAATGGTCTCAGAAGTGCTCTATGCTACTGGAGATGAATGCATGGATCTCGGCCCAGGAAAGAGGTAGGGAAGAATTCTAAGGAGCATTTTGACTGTCTCCAGAAGTTAGATCAGATGGCCAATGCAATGTGGTGCCAGGCTTTTCCCTTTTGGTTTTTCCCTAAGAATGATTTGTTTCCATTCGAATGGTCTCAGAAGGGCTGGATGCAGCTGGAGATGAATGCATGGATCTCGGCCCAGGAAAGAGGTAGGGAAGAATTCTAAGGAGCATTTTGACTGTCTCCAGAAGTTAGATCAGATGGCCAATGCAATGGGGGTGCCAGGCTTTTCCCTGTTGGTTTTACCCCAAGAATGTTTTGCTTGCATGCGAATGGTCTCAGAAGTGCTGGATGAAGCTGGAGATGAATGCATGGATCTCGGCCCAGGAAAGAGGTAGGGAAGAATTCTAAGGAGCATTTTGACTGTCTCCACAAGTTAGATCAGATGGCCAATGCAATGGGGGTGCCAGGCTTTTCCCTTTTGGTTTGTCCCTAGGAATGTTTTGTTTCCATTCGAATGGTCTCAGACGTGCTGTATGCAGCTGTAGATGAATGCATGGATCTCGGCCCAGGAAAGAGGTAGGGAAGAATTCTAAGGAGCATTTTGACTGTCTCCAGAAGTTAGATCAGATGGCCAATGCAATGGGGTGCCAGGCTTTTCCCTTTCGGTTTTACCCCAAAAATGTTTTGCTTATATTTGAATTGTCTCAGAAGTTCTGGAAGCAGCTGGAGATGAATGCATGGATCTCGGCCCAGGAAAGAGGTAGGGAAGAATTCTAAGGAGCATTTTAACTGTCTCCAGAAGTTAGATCAGATGGCCAATGCAATGGGGTGCCAGGCTTTTCCCTTTCGGTTTTACCCCAAGAATGTTTTGCTTCATGCGAATGGTCTCAGATGTGCTGGATGCAGCTGGAGATGAATGCATGGATCTCGGCCCAGGAAAGAGGTAGGGAAGAATTCTAAGGAGCATTTTGACTGTCTCCAGAAGTTAGATCAGATGGCCAATGCAATGGGGGTGCCAGGCTTTTCCCTTTTGGTTTTACCCCAAAAATGTTTTGTTTCCATTCGAATGGTCTCAGAAGTGCTGTATGCAGCTGGAGATGAATGCATGGATCTCGGCCCAGGGAAAGAGGTAGGGAAGAATTCTAAGGATCATTTTGACTGTCTCCAGAAGTTAGATCAGATGGCCAATGCAATGGGGTGCCAGGCTTTTCCCTTTCGGTTTTACCCCAAGAATGTTTTGCTTCCATGCGAATGGTCTCAGAAGTGATCTATACTACTGGAGATGAATGCATGGATCTCGGCCCAGGAAAGAGGTAGGGAAGAATTCTAAGGAGCATTTTGACTGTCTCCAGAAGTTAGATCAGATGGCCAATGCAATGGGGGTGCCAGGCTTTTCCCTTTCGGTTTTACCCCAAGAATGTTTTGCTTCCATGCGAATGGTCTCAGAAGTGCTCTATGCTACTGGAGATGAATGCATGGATCTCGGCCCAGGAAAGAGGTAGGGAAGAATTCTAAGGAGCATTTTGACTGTCTCCAGAAGTTAGATCAGATGGCCAATGCAATGGGGTGCCAGGCTTTTCCCTTTTGGTTTTTCCCTAAGAATGATTTGTTTCCATTCGAATGGTCTCAGAAGGGCTGGATGCAGCTGGAGATGAATGCATGGATCTCGGCCCAGGAAAGAGGTAGGGAAGAATTCTAAGGAGCATTTTGACTGTCTCCGGAAGTTAGATCAGATGGCCAATGCAATGGGGTGCCAGGCTTTTCCCTTTCGGTTTTACCCCAAGAATGTTTTGCTTCCATGCGAATGGTCTCAGAAGTGCTCTATGCTACTGGAGATGAATGCATGGATCTCGGCCCAGGAAAGAGGTAGGGAAGAATTCTAAGGAGCATTTTGACTGTCTCCAGAAGTTAGATCAGATGGCCAATGCAATGGGGGGTGCCAGGCTTTTCCCTGTTGGTTTTACCCCAAGAATGTTTTGCTTGCATGCGAATGGTCTCAGAAGTGCTGTATGCAGCTGGAGATGAATGCATGGATCTCGGCCCAGGAAAGAGGTAGGGAAGAATTCTAAGGAGCATTTTGACTGTCTCCAGAAGTTAGATCAGATGGCCAATGCAATGGGGTGCCAGGCTTTTCCCTTTCGGTTTTACCCCAAAAATGTTTTGCTTATATTTGAATTGTCTCAGAAGTTCTGGAAGCAGCTGGAGATGAATGCATGGATCTCGGCCCAGGAAAGAGGTAGGGAAGAATTCTAAGGAGCATTTTAACTGTCTCCAGAAGTTAGATCAGATGGCCAATGCAATGGGGTGCCAGGCTTTTCCCTTTCGGTTTTACCCCAAGAATGTTTTGCTTCCATGCGAATGGTCTCAGAAGTGCTGTATGCAGCTGGAGATGAATGCATGGATCTCGGCCCAGGGAAGAGGTAGGGAAGAATTCTAAGGAGCATTTTGACTGTCTCCAGAAGTTAGATCAGATGGCCAATGCAATGGGGTGCCAGGCTTTTCCCTTTTGGTTTTACCCCAAGAATGTTTTGCTTCCATGCAAATGGTCTCAGAAGTGCTGTATGCAGCTGGAGATGAATGCATGGATCTCGGCCCAGGAAAGAGGTAGGGAAGAATTCTAAGGAGCATTTTGACTGTCTCCAGAAGTTAGATCAGATGGCCAATGCAATGGGGTGCCAGGCTTTTCCCTTTCGGTTTTACCCCAAGAATGTTTTGCTTCCATGCGAATGGTCTCAGAAGTGATCTATACTACTGGAGATGAATGCATGGATCTCGGCCCAGGAAAGAGGTAGGGAAGAATTCTAAGGAGCATTTTGACTGTCTCCAGAAGTTAGATCAGATGGCCAATGCAATGGGGTGCCAGGCTTTTCCCTTTCGGTTTTACCCCAAGAATGTTTTGCTTCCATGCGAATGGTCTCAGAAGTGCTCTATGCTACTGGAGATGAATGCATGGATCTAGGCCCAGGAAAGAGGTAGGGAAGAATTCTAAGGAGCATTTTGACTGTCTCCACAAGTTAGATCAGATGGCCAATGCAATGGGGTGCCAGGCTTTTCCCTTTCGGTTTTACCCCAAGAATGTTTTGCTTCCATGCGAATGGTCTCAGAAGTGCTCTATGCTACTGGAGATGAATGCATGGATCTCGGCCCAGGAAAGAGGTAGGGAAGAATTCTAAGGAGCATTTTGACTGTCTCCAGAAGTTAGATCAGATGGCCAATGCAATGGGGTGCCAGGCTTTTCCCTTTTGGTTTTTCCCTAAGAATGATTTGTTTCCATTCGAATGGTCTCAGAAGGGCTGGATGCAGCTGGAGATGAATGCATGGATCTCGGCCCAGGAAAGAGGTAGGGAAGAATTCTAAGGAGCATTTTGACTGTCTCCAGAAGTTAGATCAGATGGCCAATGCAATGGGGTGCCAGGCTTTTCCCTTTCGGTTTTACCCCAAGAATGTTTTGCTTCCATGCGAATGGTCTCAGAAGTGCTCTATGCTACTGGAGATGAATGCATGGATCTCGGCCCAGGAAAGAGGTAGGGAAGAATTCTAAGGAGCATTTTGACTGTCTCCAGAAGTTAGATCAGATGGCCAATGCAATGGGGGTGCCAGGCTTTTCCCTTTTGGTTTTACCCCAAGAATGTTTTGCTTCCATGCAAATGGTCTCAGAAGTGCTGTATGCAGCTGGAGATGAATGCATGGATCTCGGCCCAGGAAAGAGGTAGGGAAGAATTCTAAGGATCATTTTGACTGTCTCCAGAAGTTAGATCAGATGGCCAATGCAATGGGGTGCCAGGCTTTTCCCTTTTGGTTTTTCCCTAAAAATGATTTGTTTCCATTCGAATGGTCTCAGAAGGGCTGGATGCAGCTGGAGATGAATGCATGGATCTTGGCCCAGGAAAGAGGTAGGGAAGAATTCTAAGGAGCATTTTGACTGTCTCCAGAAGTTAGATCAGATGGCCAATGCAATGGGGTGCCAGGCTTTTCCCTTTCGGTTTTACCCCCAAAAATGTTTTGCTTATATTTGAATTGTCTCAGAAGTGCTGGAAGCAGCTGGAGATGAATGCATGGATCTCGGCCCAGGAAAGAGGTAGGGAAGAATTCTAAGGAGCATTTTAACGGTCTCCAGAAGTTAGATCAGATGGCCAATGCAATGGGGTGCCAGGCTTTTCCCTTTCGGTTTTACCCGAATAATGGTTTGATTCCATTCCACAGGTCTCGGAAGGGCTGGAAGCAGCTGGGAGATGAATGCATGGATCTCGGCCCAGGAAAGAGGTAGGGAAGAATTCTAAGGAGCATTTTAACTGTCTCCAGAAGTTAGATCAGATGGCCAATGCAATGGGGTGCCAGGCTTTTCCCTTTCGGTTTTACCCCAAGAATGTTTTGCTTCCATGCGAATGGTCTCAGAAGTGCTGTATGCAGCTGGAGATGAATGCATGGATCTCGGCCCAGGAAAGAGGTAGGGAAGAATTCTAAGGAGCATTTTGACTGTCTCCAGAAGTTAGATCAGATGGCCAATGCAATGGGGTGCCAGGCTTTTCCCTTTTGGTTTTACCCCAAAAATGTTTTGCTTGCATGCGAATGGTCTCAGAAGTGCTGGATGAAGCTGGAGATGAATGCATGGATCTCGGCCCAGGAAAGAGGTAGGGAAGAATTCTAAGGAGCATTTTGACTGTCTCCAGAAGTTAGATCAGATGGCCAATGCAATGGGGTGCCAGGCTTTTCCCTTTCGGTTTTACCCCAAGAAAGTTTTGCTTCCATGCGAATGGTGTCAGAAGTGATGTATGCTACTGGAGATGAATGAATGGATCTCTGCCCAGGAAAGAGGTAGGGAAGAATTCTAAGGAGCATTTTGACTGTCTCCAGAAGTTAGATCAGATGGCCAATGCAATGGGGTGCCAGGCTTTTCCCTTTCGGTTTTACCCCAAGAATGTTTTGCTTCCATTCGAATGGTCTCAGAATTGCTGGAAGCAGCTGGAGATGAATGCATGGATCTCGGCCCAGGAAAGTGGTAGGGAAGAATTCTAAGGAGCATTTTGACTGTCTCCAGAAGTTAGATCAGAGGGCCAATGCAATGGGGTGCCAGGCTTTTCCCTTTCGGTTTTACCCCAAGAATGTTTTGCTTGCATGCGAATGGTCTCAGAAGTGCTGGATGCAGCTGGAGATGAATGCATGGATCTCGGCCCAGGAAAGAGGTAGGGAAGAATTCTAAGGAGCATTTTGACTGTCTCCAGAAGTTAGATCAGATGGCCAATGCAATGGGGTGCCAGGCTTTTCCCTATTGGTTTTACCTTAAGAATGTTTTGTTTCAATTGGAATGGTCTCAGAAGGGCTGGATGCAGCTGGAGATGAATGCATGGATCTCGGCCCAGGAAAGAGGTAGGGAAGAATTCTAAGGAGCATTTTGACTGTCTCCAGAAGTTAGATCAGATGGCCAATGCAATGGGGTGCCAGGCTTTTCCCTTTCGGTTTTACCCCAAGAATGTTTTGCTTCCATGCGAATGGTCTCAGAACTGCTGTATGCAGCTGGAGATGAATGCATGGATCTCGGCCCAGGAAAGAGGTAGGGAAGAATTCTAAGGAGCATTTTGACTGTCTCCAGAAGTTAGATCAGATGGCCAATGCAATGGGGTGCCAGGCTTTTCCCTTTTGGTTTTACCCCAAATATGTTTTGCTTGCATGCGAATGGTCTCAGAAGTGCTGTATGCAGCTGGAGATGAATGCATGGATCTCGGCCCAGGAAAGAGGTAGGGAAGAATTCTAAGGAGCATTTTGACTGTCTCCTGAAGTTAGATCAGATGGCCAATGCAATGGGGTGCCAGGCTTTTCCCTTTCGGTTTTACCCCAAGAAAGTTTTGCTTCCATGCAAATGGTGTCAGAAGTGATCTATGCTACTGGAGATGAATGAATGGATCTCGGCCCAGGAAAGAGGTAGGGAAGAATTCTAAGGAGCATTTTGACTGTCTCCAGAAGTTAGATCAGATGGCCAATGCAATGGGGTGCCAGGCTTTTCCCTTTCGGTTTTACCCCAAGAATGTTTTGCTTCCATTCGAATGGTCTCAGAATTGCTGGAAGCAGCTGGAGATGAATGCATGGATCTCGACCCAGGAAAGAGGTAGGGAAGAATTCTAAGGAGCATTTTGACTGTCTCCAGAAGTTAGATGAGATGGCCAATGAAATCGGGTGCCAGACTTTTCCCTTTCGGTTTTACCCCAAGAATGTTTTGCTTCCATTCGAATGGTCTCAGAAGGGCTGGATGCAGCTGTAGATGAATGCAAGGATCTCGGCCCAGGAAAGAGGTAGGGAAGAATTCTAAGGAGCATTTTGACTGTCTCCAGAAGTTAGATCAGAGGGCCAATGCAATGGGGTGCCAGGCTTTTCCCTTTCGGTTTTACCCCAAGAATGTTTTGCTTGCATGCGAATGGTCTCAGAAGTGCTGGATGCAGCTGGAGATGAATGCATGGATCTCGGCCCAGGAAAGAGGTAGGGAAGAATTCTAAGGAGCATTTTGACTGTCTCCAGAAGTTAGATCAGATGGCCAATGCAATGGGGTGCCAGGCTTTTCCCTATTGGTTTTACCTTAAGAATGTTTTGTTTCAATTGGAATGGTCTCAGAAGGGCTGGATGCAGCTGGAGATGAATGCATGGATCTCGGCCCAGGAAAGAGGTAGGGAAGAATTCTAAGGAGCATTTTGACTGTCTCCAGAAGTTAGATCAGATGGCCAATGCAATGGGGTGCCAGGCTTTTCCCTTTCGGTTTTACCCCAAGAATGTTTTGCTTCCATGCGAATGGTCTCAGAAGTGCTGGATGCAGCTGTAGATGAATGCATGGATCTCGGCCCAGGAAAGAGGTAGGGAAGAATTCTAAGGATCATTTTGACTGTCTCCAGAAGTTAGATCAGATGGCCAATGCAATGGGGTGCCAGGCTTTTCCCTTTTGGTTTTACCCCAAAAATGTTTTGCTTATATTTGAATTGTCTCAGAAGTGCTGGAAGCAGCTGGAGATGAATGCATGGATCTCGGCCCAGGAAAGAGGTAGGGAAGAATTCTAAGGAGCATTTTAACTGTCTCCAGAAGTTAGATCAGATGGCCAATGCAATGGGGTGCCAGGCTTTTCCCTTTCGGTTTTACCCCAAGAATGTTTTGCTTCCATGTGAATGGTCTCAGAAGTGCTGTATGCAGCTGGAGTTGAATGCATGGATCTCGGCCCAGGAAAGAGGTAGGGAAGAATTCTAAGGAGCATTTTGACTGTCTCCAGAAGTTAGATCAGATGGCCAATGCAATGGGGTGCCAGGCTTTTCCCTTTTGGTTTTACCCCAAGAATGTTTTGCTTCCATGCAAATGGTCTCAGAAGGGCTGGATGCAGCTGGAGATGAATGCATGGATCTCGGCCCAGGAAAGAGGTAGGGAAGAATTCTAAGGAGCATTTTGACTGTCTCCAGAAGTTAGATCAGATGGCCAATGCAATGGGGTGCCAGGCTTTTCCCTTTTGGTTTTACCCCAAGAATGTTTTGCTTCCATGCGAATGGTCTCAGAAGTGATCTATGATACTGGAGATGAATGCATGGATCTCGGCCCAGGAAAGAGGTAGGGAAGAATTCTAAGGAGCATTTTGACTGTCTCCAGAAGTTAGATCAGATGGCCAATGCAATGGGGTGCCAGGCTTTTCCCTTTCGGTTTTACCCCAAGAATGTTTTGCTTCCATGCGAATGGTCTCAGAAGTGCTCTATGCTACTGGAGATGAATGCATGGATCTCGGCCCAGGAAAGAGGTAGGGAAGAATTCTAAGGAGCATTTTGACTGTCTCCAGAAGTTAGATCAGATGGCCAATGCAATGGGGTGCCAGGCTTTTCCCTTTTGGTTTTTCCCTAAGAATGATTTGTTTCCATTCGAATGGTCTCAGAAGGGCTGGATGCAGCTGGAGATGAATGCATGGATCTCGGCCCAGGAAAGAGGTAGGGAAGAATTCTAAGGAGCATTTTGACTGTCTCCAGAAGTTAGATCAGATGGCCAATGCAATGGGGTGCCAGGCTTTTCCCTTTCGGTTTTACCCCAAGAATGTTTTGCTTCCATGCGAATGGTCTCAGAAGTGCTCTATGCTACTGGAGATGAATGCATGGATCTCGGCCCAGGAAAGAGGTAGGGAAGAATTCTAAGGAGCATTTTGACTGTCTCCAGAAGTTAGATCAGATGGCCAATGCAATGGGGTGCCAGGCTTTTCCCTGTTGGTTTTACCCCAAGAATGTTTTGCTTGCATGCGAATGGTCTCAGAAGTGCTGTATGCAGCTGGAGATGAATGCATGGATCTCGGCCCAGGAAAGAGGTAGGGAAGAATTCTAAGGAGCATTTTGACTGTCTCCAGAAGTTAGATCAGATGGCCAATGCAATGGGGTGCCAGGCTTTTCCCTTTTGGTTTTTCCCTAAGAATGATTTGTTTCCATTCGAATGGTCTCAGAAGGGCTGGATGCAGCTGGAGATGAATGCATGGATCTCGGCCCAGGAAAGAGGTAGGGAAGAATTCTAAGGAGCATTTTGACTGTCTCCAGAAGTTAGATCAGATGGCCAATGCAATGGGGTGCCAGGCTTTTCCCTTTCGGTTTTACCCCAAAAATGTTTTGCTTATATTTGAATTGTCTCAGAAGTGCTGGAAGCAGCTGGAGATGAATGCATGGATCTCGGCCCAGGAAAGAGGTAGGGAAGAATTCTAAGGAGCATTTTAACTGTCTCCAGAAGTTAGATCACATGGCCAATGCAATGGGGTGCCAGGCTTTTCCCTTTCGGTTTTACCCGAAGACTGGTTTGATTCCATTCCACAGGTCTCGGAAGTGCTGTATGCAGCTGGAGATGAATGCATGGATCTCGGCCCAGGAAAGAGGTAGGGAAGAATTCTAAGGAGCATTTTGACTGTCTCCAGAAGTTAGATCAGATGGCCAATGCAATGGGGTGCCAGGCTTTTCCCTTTCGGTTTTACCCCAAGGATGTTTTGCTTATATTTGAATTGTCTCAGAAGTGCTGGAAGCAGCTGGAGATGAATGCATGGATCTCGGCCCAGGAAAGAGGTAGGGAAGAATTCTAAGGAGCATTTTGACTGTCTCCACAAGTTAGATCAGATGGCCAATGCAATGGGGTGCCAGGCTTTTCCCTTTCGGTTTTACCCCAAGAATGTTTTGCTTCCATGAGAATGGTCTCAGAAGTGCTCTATGCTGCTGGAGATGAATGCATGGATCTCGGCCCAGGAAAGAGGTAGGGAAGAATTCTAAGGAGCATTTTGACTGTCTCCAGAAGTTAGATCAGATGGCCAATGCAATGGGGTACCAGGCTTTTCCCTTTTGGTTTTTCCCTAAGAATGATTTGTTTCCATTCGAATGGTCTCAGAAGGGCTGGATGCAGCTGGAGATGAATGCATGGATCTCGGCCCAGGAAAGAGGTAGGGAAGAATTCTAAGGAGCATTTTGACTGTCTCCAGAAGTTAGATCAGATGGCCAATGCAATGGGGTGCCAGGCTTTTCCCTTTCGGTTTTACCCCAAGAATGTTTTGCTTCCATGCGAATGGTCTCAGAAGTGCTCTATGCTACTGGAGATGAATGCATGGATCTCGGGCCAGGAAAGAGGTAGGGAAGAATTCTAAGGAGCATTTTGACTGTCTCCAGAAGTTAGATCAGATGGCCAATGCAATGGGGTGCCAGGCTTTTCCCTTTTGGTTTTGCCCCAAGAATATTTTGCTTCCATGTGAATGGTCTCAGAAGTGCTGTATGCAGCTGGAGATGAATGCATGGATCTCGGCCCAGGAAAGAGGTAGGGAAGAATTCTAAGGAGCATTTTGACTGTCTCCAGAAGTTAGATCAGATGGCCAATGCAATGGGGTGCCAGGCTTTTCCCTTTCGGTTTTACCCCAAGGATGTTTTGCTTATATTTGAATTGTCTCAGAAGTGCTGGAAGCAGCTGGAGATGAATGCATGGATCTCGGCCCAGGAAAGAGGTAGGGAAGAATTCTAAGGAGCATTTTGACTGTCTCCAGAAGTTAGATCAGATGGCCAATGCAATGGGGTGCCAGGCTTTTCCCTTTCGGTTTTACCCCAAGAATGTTTTGCTTCCATGCGAATGGTCTCAGAAGTGCTCTATGCTACTGGAGATGAATGCATGGATCTCGGCCCAGGAAAGAGGTAGGGAAGAATTCTAAGGAGCATTTTGACTGTCTCCAGAAGTTAGATCAGATGGCCAATGCAATGGGGTGCCAGGCTTTTCCCTTTTGGTTTTTCCCTAAGAATGATTTGTTTCCATTCGAATGGTCTCAGAAGTGCTGTATGCAGCTGGAGATGAATGCATGGATCTCGGCCCAGGAAAGAGGTAGGGAAGAATTCTAAGGAGCATTTTGACTGTCTCCACAAGTTAGATCAGATGGCCAATGCAATGGGGTGCCAGGCTTTTCCCTTTCGGTTTTACCCCAAGAATGTTTTGCTTCCATGCGAATAGTCTCAGAAGTGCTGTATGCAACTGGAGATGAATGCATGGATCTCGGCCCAGGAAAGAGGTAGGGAAGAATTCTAAGGAGCATTTTGACTGTCTCCAGAAGTTAGATCAGATGGCCAATGCAATGGGGTGCCAGGCTTTTCCCTTTCGGTTTTACCCCAAGAATGGTTTGATTCCAATCCAAAGGTCTCAGAAGGGCTGGATGAAGCTGGAGATGAATGCATGGATCTCGGCCCAGGAAAGAGGTAGGGAAGAATTCTAAGGAGCATTTTGACTGTCTCCAGAAGTTAGATCAGATGGCCAATGCAATGGGGTGCCAGGCTTTCCCTTTCGGTTTTACCCCAAGAATGTTTTGCTTCCATTCGAAAGGTCTCAGAAGTGCTGTATGCAGCTGGAGATGAATGCATGGATCTCGGCCCAGGAAAGAGGTAGGGAAGAATTCTAAGGAGCATTTTGACTGTCTCCAGAAGTTAGATCAGATGGCCAATGCAATGGGGTGCCAGGCTTTTCCCTTTTGGTTTTTCCCTAAAAATGATTTGTTTCCATTCGAATGGTCTCAGAAGGGCTGGATGCAGCTGGAGATGAATGCATGGATCTTGGCCCAGGAAAGAGGTAGGGAAGAATTCTAAGGAGCATTTTGACTGTCTCCAGAAGTTAGATCAGATGGCCAATGCAATGGGGTGCCAGGCTTTTCCCTTTCGGTTTTACCCGAAGAATGGTTTGATTCCATTCCAAAGGTCTCAGAAGTTCTGGATGAAGCTGTAGATGAATGCATGGATCTCGGCCCAGGAAAGAGGTAGGGAAGAATTCTAAGGAGCATTTTGACTGTCTCCAGAAGTTAGATCAGATGGCCAATGCAGTCGGGTGCGAGGCTTTTCCCTTTCGGTTTTACCCCAAGAATGTTTTGCTTCCATGCGAATGGTCTCAGAAGTGCTGGATGAAGCTGGAGATGAATGCATGGATCTCGGCCCAGGAAAGAGGTAGGGAAGAATTCTAAGGAGCATTTTGACTGTCTCCAGAAGTTAGATCACATGGCCAATGCAATGGGGTGCCAGGCTTTTCCCTTTCGGTTTTACCCCAAGGATGTTTTGCGTATATTTGAATTGTCTCAGAAGTGCTGGAAGCAGCTGGAGATGAATGCATGGATCTCGGCCCAGGAAAGAGGTAGGGAAGAATTCTAAGGAGCATTTTGACTGTCTCCAGAAGTTAGATCAGATGGCCAATGCAATGGGGTGCCAGGCTTTTCCCTTTCGGTTTTACCCCAAGAATGTTTTGCTTCCATGAGAATGGTCTCAGAACTGCTCTATGCTACTGGAGATGAATGCATGGATCTCGGCCCAGGAAAGAGGTAGGGAAGAATTCTAAGGAGCATTTTGACTGTCTCCAGAAGTTAGATCAGATGGCCAATGCAATGGGGTGCCAGGCTTTTCCCTTTCGGTTTTACCCCAAGAATGTTTTGCTTGCATGCGGATTGTCTCAGAAGTGCTGGATGCAGCTGGAGATGAATGCATGGATCTCGGCCCAGGAAAGAGGTAGGGAAGAATTCTAAGGAGCATTTTGACTGTCTCCACAAGTTAGATCAGATGGCCAATGCAATGGGGTGCCAGGCTTTTCACTTTTGGTTTTACCCCAAGAATGTTTTGCTTCCATGTGAATGGTCTCAGAAGTGCTGTATGCAGCTGGTGATGAATGCATGGATCTCGGCCCAGGAAAGAGGTAGGGAAGAATTCTAAGGAGCATTTTGACTGTCTCCACAAGTTAGATCAGATGGCCAATGCAATGGGGTGCCAGGCTTTTCCCTTTCGGTTTTACCCCATGGATGTTTTGCTTATATTTGAATTGTCTCAGAAGTGCTCGAAGCAGCTGGAGATGAATGCATGGATCTCGGCCCAGGAAAGAGGTAGGGAAGAATTCTAAGGAGCATTTTGACTGTCTCCAGAAGTTAGATCAGATGGCCAATGCAATGGGGTGCCAGGCTTTTCCCTTTTGGTTTTACCCCAAGAATGTTTTGCTTCCATGCGAATGGTCTCAGAAGTTCTGGATGAAGCTGGAGATGAATGCATGGATCTCGGCCCAGGAAAGAGGTAGGGAAGAATTCTAAGGAGCATTTTGACTGTCTCCAGAAGTTAGATCAGATGGCCAATGCAATGGGGTGCCAGGCTTTTCCCTTTTGGTTTTACCCCAAGAATGTTTTGCCTCCATGTGAATGGTCTCAGAAGTGCTGTATGCAGCTGGAGATGAATGCATGGATCTCGGCCCAGGAAAGAGATAGGGAAGAATTTTAAGGAGCATTTTGACTGTCTCCAGAAGTTAGATCAGATGGCCAATGCAATGGGGTGCCAGGCTTTTCCCTTTCAGTTTTACCCCAAGAATGTTTTGCTTCCATTCGAATTGTCTCAGAAGTGCAGGATGCAGCTGGAGATGAATGCATGGATCTCGGCCCAGGAAAGAGGTAGGGAAGAATTCTAAGGAGCATTTTGACTGTCTCCAGAAGTTAGATCAGATGGCCAATGCAATGGGGTGCCAGGCTTTTCCCTTTTGGTTTTACCCCAAGAATGTTTTGCTTCCATGCGAATAGTCTCAGAAGTGCTGTATGCAACTGGAGATGAATGCATGGATCTCGGGCCAGGAAAGAGGTAGGGAAGAATTCTAAGGAGCATTTTGACTGTCTCCAGAAGTTAGATCAGATGGCCAATGCAATGGGGTGCCAGGCTTTTCCCTTTTGGTTTTGCCCCAAGAATATTTTGCTTCCATGTGAATGGTCTCAGAAGTGCTGTATGCAGCTGGAGATGAATGCATGGATCTCGGCCCAGGAAAGAGGTAGGGAAGAATTCTAAGGAGCATTTTGACTGTCTCCAGAAGTTAGATCAGATGGCCAATGCAATGGGGTGCCAGGCTTTTCCCTTTCGGTTTTACCCCAAGGATGTTTTGCTTATATTTGAATTGTCTCAGAAGTGCTGGAAGCAGCTGGAGATGAATGCATGGATCTCGGCCCAGGAAAGAGGTAGGGAAGAATTCTAAGGAGCATTTTGACTGTCTCCAGAAGTTAGATCAGATGGCCAATGCAATGGGGTGCCAGGCTTTTCCCTTTCGGTTTTACCCCAAGAATGTTTTGCTTCCATGAGAATGGTCTCAGAACTGCTCTATGCTACTGGAGATGAATGCATGGATCTCGGCCCAGGAAAGAGGTAGGGAAGAATTCTAAGGAGCATTTTGACTGTCTCCAGAAGTTAGATCAGATGGCCAATGCAATGGGGTGCCAGGCTTTTCCCTTTCGGTTTTACCCCAAGAATGTTTTGCTTGCATGCGGATTGTCTCAGAAGTGCTGGATGCAGCTGGAGATGAATGCATGGATCTCGGCCCAGGAAAGAGGTAGGGAAGAATTCTAAGGAGCATTTTGACTGTCTCCACAAGTTAGATCAGATGGCCAATGCAATGGGGTGCCAGGCTTTTCACTTTTGGTTTTACCCCAAGAATGTTTTGCTTCCATGTGAATGGTCTCAGAAGTGCTGTATGCAGCTGGTGATGAATGCATGGATCTCGGCCGAGGAAAGAGGTAGGGAAGAATTCTAAGGAGCATTTTGACTGTCTCCACAAGTTAGATCAGATGGCCAATGCAATGGGGTGCCAGGCTTTTCCCTTTCGGTTTTACCCCATGGATGTTTTGCTTATATTTGAATTGTCTCAGAAGTGCTCGAAGCAGCTGGAGATGAATGCATGGATCTCGGCCCAGGAAAGAGGTAGGGAAGAATTCTAAGGAGCATTTTGACTGTCTCCAGAAGTTAGATCAGATGGCCAATGCAATGGGGTGCCAGGCTTTTCCCTTTTGGTTTTACCCCAAGAATGTTTTGCTTCCATGCGAATGGTCTCAGAAGTTCTGGATGAAGCTGGAGATGAATGCATGGATCTCGGCCCAGGAAAGAGGTAGGGAAGAATTCTAAGGAGCATTTTGACTGTCTCCAGAAGTTAGATCAGATGGCCAATGCAATGGGGTGCCAGGCTTTTCCCTTTTGGTTTTACCCCAAGAATGTTTTGCCTCCATGTGAATGGTCTCAGAAGTGCTGTATGCAGCTGGAGATGAATGCATGGATCTCGGCCCAGGAAAGAGATAGGGAAGAATTTTAAGGAGCATTTTGACTGTCTCCAGAAGTTAGATCAGATGGCCAATGCAATGGGGTGCCAGGCTTTTCCCTTTCAGTTTTACCCCAAGAATGTTTTGCTTGCATGCGGATTGTCTCAGAAGTGCTGGATGCAGCTGGAGATGAATGCATGGATCTCGGCCCAGGAAAGAGGTAGGGAAGAATTCTAAGGAGCATTTTGACTGTCTCCAGAAGTTAGATCAGATGGCCAATGCAATGGGGTGCCAGGCTTTTCCCTTTTGGTTTTACCCCAAGAATGTTTTGCTTCCATGCGAATAGTCTCAGAAGTGCTGTATGCAACTGGAGATGAATGCATGGATCTCGGGCCAGGAAAGAGGTAGGGAAGAATTCTAAGGAGCATTTTGACTGTCTCCAGAAGTTAGATCAGATGGCCAATGCAATGGGGTGCCAGGCTTTTCCCTTTTGGTTTTGCCCCAAGAATATTTTGCTTCCATGTGAATGGTCTCAGAAGTGCTGGATGCAGCTGGAGATGAATGCATGGATCTCGGCCCAGGAAAGAGGTAGGGAAGAATTCTAAGGAGCATTTTGACTGTCTCCAGAAGTTAGATCAGATGGCCAATGCAATGGGGTGCCAGGCTTTTCCCTTTCGGTTTTACCCCAAGGATGTTTTGCTTATATTTGAATTGTCTCAGAAGTGCTGGAAGCAGCTGGAGATGAATGCATGGATCTCGGCCCAGGAAAGAGGTAGGGAAGAATTCTAAGGAGCATTTTGACTGTCTCCAGAAGTTAGATCAGATGGCCAATGCAATGGGGTGCCAGGCTTTTCCCTTTCGGTTTTACCCCAAGAATGTTTTGCTTCCATGCGAATGGTCTCAGAAGTGCTCTATGCTACTGGAGATGAATGCATGGATCTCGGCCCAGGAAAGAGGTAGGGAAGAATTCTAAGGAGCATTTTGACTGTCTCCAGAAGTTAGATCAGATGGCCAATGCAATGGGGTGCCAGGCTTTTCCCTTTTGGTTTTTCCCTAAGAATGATTTGTTTCCATTCGAATGGTCTCAGAAGTGCTGTATGCAGCTGGAGATGAATGCATGGATCTCGGCCCAGGAAAGAGGTAGGGAAGAATTCTAAGGAGCATTTTGACTGTCTCCAGAAGTTAGATCAGATGGCCAATGCAATGGGGTGCCAGGCTTTTCCCTTTCGGTTTTACCCCAAGAATGTTTTGCTTCCATGCGAATAGTCTCAGAAGTGCTGTATGCAACTGGAGATGAATGCATGGATCTCGGCCCAGGAAAGAGGTAGGGAAGAATTCTAAGGAGCATTTTGACTGTCTCCAGAAGTTAGATCAGATGGCCAATGCAATGGGGTGCCAGGCTTTTCCCTTTTGGTTTTACCCCAAGAATGGTTTGATTCCAATCCAAAGGTCTCAGAAGGGCTGGATGAAGCTGGAGATGAATGCATGGATCTCGGCCCAGGAAAGAGGTAGGGAAGAATTCTAAGGAGCATTTTGACTGTCTCCAGAAGTTAGATCAGATGGCCAATGCAATGGGGTGCCAGGCTTTCCCTTTCGGTTTTACCCCAAGAATGTTTTGCTTCCATTCGAAAGGTCTCAGAAGTGCTGTATGCAGCTGGAGATGAATGCATGGATCTCGGCCCAGGAAAGAGGTAGGGAAGAATTCTAAGGAGCATTTTGACTGTCTCCAGAAGTTAGATCAGATGGCCAATGCAATGGGGTGCCAGGCTTTTCCCTTTTGGTTTTTCCCTAAAAATGATTTGTTTCCATTCGAATGGTCTCAGAAGGGCTGGATGCAGCTGGAGATGAATGCATGGATCTTGGCCCAGGAAAGAGGTAGGGAAGAATTCTAAGGAGCATTTTGACTGTCTCCAGAAGTTAGATCAGATGGCCAATGCAGTCGGGTGCGAGGCTTTTCCCTTTCGGTTTTACCCCAAGAATGTTTTGCTTCCATGCGAATGGTCTCAGAAGTGCTGGATGAAGCTGGAGATGAATGCATGGATCTCGGCCCAGGAAAGAGGTAGGGAAGAATTCTAAGGAGCATTTTGACTGTCTCCAGAAGTTAGATCACATGGCCAATGCAATGGGGTGCCAGGCTTTTCCCTTTCGGTTTTACCCCAAGGATGTTTTGCGTATATTTGAATTGTCTCAGAAGTGCTGGAAGCAGCTGGAGATGAATGCATGGATCTCGGCCCAGGAAAGAGGTAGGGAAGAATTCTAAGGAGCATTTTGACTGTCTCCAGAAGTTAGATCAGATGGCCAATGCAATGGGGTGCCAGGCTTTTCCCTTTCGGTTTTACCCCAAGAATGTTTTGCTTCCATGAGAATGGTCTCAGAACTGCTCTATGCTACTGGAGATGAATGCATGGATCTCGGCCCAGGAAAGAGGTAGGGAAGAATTCTAAGGAGCATTTTGACTGTCTCCAGAAGTTAGATCAGATGGCCAATGCAATGGGGTGCCAGGCTTTTCCCTTTTGGTTTTACCCCAAGAATGTTTTGCCTCCATGTGAATGGTCTCAGAAGTGCTGTATGCAGCTGGAGATGAATGCATGGATCTCGGCCCAGGAAAGAGATAGGGAAGAATTTTAAGGAGCATTTTGACTGTCTCCAGAAGTTAGATCAGATGGCCAATGCAATGGGGTGCCAGGCTTTTCCCTTTCAGTTTTACCCCAAGAATGTTTTGCTTCCATTCGAATTGTCTCAGAAGTGCTGGATGCAGCTGGAGATGAATGCATGGATCTCGGCCCAGGAAAGAGGTAGGGAAGAATTCTAAGGAGCATTTTGACTGTCTCCAGAAGTTAGATCAGATGGCCAATGCAATGGGGTGCCAGGCTTTTCCCTTTTGGTTTTACCCCAAGAATGTTTTGCTTCCATGCGAATAGTCTCAGAAGTGCTGTATGCAACTGGAGATGAATGCATGGATCTCGGGCCAGGAAAGAGGTAGGGAAGAATTCTAAGGAGCATTTTGACTGTCTCCAGAAGTTAGATCAGATGGCCAATGCAATGGGGTGCCAGGCTTTTCCCTTTTGGTTTTGCCCCAAGAATATTTTGCTTCCATGTGAATGGTCTCAGAAGTGCTGTATGCAGCTGGAGATGAATGCATGGATCTCGGCCCAGGAAAGAGGTAGGGAAGAATTCTAAGGAGCATTTTGACTGTCTCCAGAAGTTAGATCAGATGGCCAATGCAATGGGGTGCCAGGCTTTTCCCTTTCGGTTTTACCCCAAGGATGTTTTGCTTATATTTGAATTGTCTCAGAAGTGCTGGAAGCAGCTGGAGATGAATGCATGGATCTCGGCCCAGGAAAGAGGTAGGGAAGAATTCTAAGGAGCATTTTGACTGTCTCCAGAAGTTAGATCAGATGGCCAATGCAATGGGGTGCCAGGCTTTTCCCTTTCGGTTTTACCCCAAGAATGTTTTGCTTCCATGCGAATGGTCTCAGAAGTGCTCTATGCTACTGGAGATGAATGCATGGATCTCGGCCCAGGAAAGAGGTAGGGAAGAATTCTAAGGAGCATTTTGACTGTCTCCAGAAGTTAGATCAGATGGCCAATGCAATGGGGTGCCAGGCTTTTCCCTTTTGGTTTTTCCCTAAGAATGATTTGTTTCCATTCGAATGGTCTCAGAAGTGCTGTATGCAGCTGGAGATGAATGCATGGATCTCGGCCCAGGAAAGAGGTAGGGAAGAATTCTAAGGAGCATTTTGACTGTCTCCAGAAGTTAGATCAGATGGCCAATGCAATGGGGTGCCAGGCTTTTCCCTTTCGGTTTTACCCCAAGAATGTTTTGCTTCCATGCGAATAGTCTCAGAAGTGCTGTATGCAACTGGAGATGAATGCATGGATCTCGGCCCAGGAAAGAGGTAGGGAAGAATTCTAAGGAGCATTTTGACTGTCTCCAGAAGTTAGATCAGATGGCCAATGCAATGGGGTGCCAGGCTTTTCCCTTTCGGTTTTACCCCAAGAATGGTTTGATTCCAATCCAAAGGTCTCAGAAGGGCTGGATGAAGCTGGAGATGAATGCATGGATCTCGGCCCAGGAAAGAGGTAGGGAAGAATTCTAAGGAGCATTTTGACTGTCTCCAGAAGTTAGATCAGATGGCCAATGCAATGGGGTGCCAGGCTTTCCCTTTCGGTTTTACCCCAAGAATGTTTTGCTTCCATTCGAAAGGTCTCAGAAGTGCTGTATGCAGCTGGAGATGAATGCATGGATCTCGGCCCAGGAAAGAGGTAGGGAAGAATTCTAAGGAGCATTTTGACTGTCTCCAGAAGTTAGATCAGATGGCCAATGCAATGGGGTGCCAGGCTTTTCCCTTTTGGTTTTTCCCTAAAAATGATTTGTTTCCATTCGAATGGTCTCAGAAGGGCTGGATGCAGCTGGAGATGAATGCATGGATCTTGGCCCAGGAAAGAGGTAGGGAAGAATTCTAAGGAGCATTTTGACTGTCTCCAGAAGTTAGATCAGATGGCCAATGCAGTCGGGTGCGAGGCTTTTCCCTTTCGGTTTTACCCCAAGAATGTTTTGCTTCCATGCGAATGGTCTCAGAAGTGCTGGATGAAGCTGGAGATGAATGCATGGATCTCGGCCCAGGAAAGAGGTAGGGAAGAATTCTAAGGAGCATTTTGACTGTCTCCAGAAGTTAGATCACATGGCCAATGCAATGGGGTGCCAGGCTTTTCCCTTTCGGTTTTACCCCAAGGATGTTTTGCGTATATTTGAATTGTCTCAGAAGTGCTGGAAGCAGCTGGAGATGAATGCATGGATCTCGGCCCAGGAAAGAGGTAGGGAAGAATTCTAAGGAGCATTTTGACTGTCTCCAGAAGTTAGATCAGATGGCCAATGCAATGGGGTGCCAGGCTTTTCCCTTTCGGTTTTACCCCAAGAATGTTTTGCTTCCATGAGAATGGTCTCAGAACTGCTCTATGCTACTGGAGATGAATGCATGGATCTCGGCCCAGGAAAGAGGTAGGGAAGAATTCTAAGGAGCATTTTGACTGTCTCCAGAAGTTAGATCAGATGGCCAATGCAATGGGGTGCCAGGCTTTTCCCTTTCGGTTTTACCCCAAGAATGTTTTGCTTGCATGCGGATTGTCTCAGAAGTGCTGGATGCAGCTGGAGATGAATGCATGGATCTCGGCCCGGGAAAGAGGTAGGGAAGAATTCTAAGGAGCATTTTGACTGTCTCCACAAGTTAGATCAGATGGCCAATGCAATGGGTTGCCAGGCTTTTCACTTTTGGTTTTACCCCAAGAATGTTTTGCTTCCATGTGAATGGTCTCAGAAGTGCTGTATGCAGCTGGTGATGAATGCATGGATCTCGGCCCAGGAAAGAGGTAGGGAAGAATTCTAAGGAGCATTTTGACTGTCTCCACAAGTTAGATCAGATGGCCAATGCAATGGGGTGCCAGGCTTTTCCCTTTCGGTTTTACCCCATGGATGTTTTGCTTATATTTGAATTGTCTCAGAAGTGCTCGAAGCAGCTGGAGATGAATGCATGGATCTCGGCCCAGGAAAGAGGTAGGGAAGAATTCTAAGGAGCATTTTGACTGTCTCCAGAAGTTAGATCAGATGGCCAATGCAATGGCGTGCCAGGCTTTTCCCTTTTGGTTTTACCCCAAGAATGTTTTGCTTCCATGCGAATGGTCTCAGAAGTTCTGGATGAAGCTGGAGATGAATGCATGGATCTCGGCCCAGGAAAGAGGTAGGGAAGAATTCTAAGGAGCATTTTGACTGTCTCCAGAAGTTAGATCAGATGGCCAATGCAATGGGGTGCCAGGCTTTTCCCTTTTGGTTTTACCCCAAGAATGTTTTGCCTCCATGTGAATGGTCTCAGAAGTGCTGTATGCAGCTGGAGATGAATGCATGGATCTCGGCCCAGGAAAGAGATAGGGAAGAATTCTAAGGAGCATTTTGACTGTCTCCAGAAGTTAGATCAGATGGCCAATGCAATGGGGTGCCAGGCTTTTCCCTTTCAGTTTTACCCCAAGAATGTTTTGCTTCCATTCGAATTGTCTCAGAAGTGCTGGATGCAGCTGGAGATGAATGCATGGATCTCGGCCCAGGAAAGAGGTAGGGAAGAATTCTAAGGAGCATTTTGACTGTCTCCAGAAGTTAGATCAGATGGCCAATGCAATGGGGTGCCAGGCTTTTCCCTTTTGGTTTTACCCCAAGAATGTTTTGCTTCCATGCGAATAGTCTCAGAAGTGCTGTATGCAACTGGAGATGAATGCATGGATCTCGGCCCAGGAAAGAGGTAGGGAAGAATTCTAAGGAGCATTTTGACTGTCTCCAGAAGTTAGATCAGATGGCCAATGCAATGGGGTGCCAGGCTTTTCCCTTTCGGTTTTACCCGAAGAATGGTTTGATTCCAATCCAAAGGTCTCAGAAGGGCTGGATGAAGCTGGAGATGAATGCATGGATCTCGGCCCAGGAAAGAGGTAGGGAAGAATTCTAAGGAGCATTTTGACTGTCTCCAGAAGTTAGATCAGATGGCCAATGCAATGGGGTGCCAGGCTTTCCCTTTCGGTTTTACCCCAAGAATGTTTTGCTTCCATTCGAAAGGCCTCAGAAGCGCTGTATGCAGCTGGAGATGAATGCATGGATCTCGGCCCAGGAAAGAGGTAGGGAAGAATTCTAAGGAGCATTTTGACTGTCTCCAGAAGTTAGATCAGATGGCCAATGCAATGGGGTGCCAGGCTTTTCCCTTTTGGTTTTTCCCTAAAAATGATTTGTTTCCATTCGAATGGTCTCAGAAGGGCTGGATGCAGCTGGAGATGAATGCATGGATCTTGGCCCAGGAAAGAGGTAGGGAAGAATTCAAAGGAGCATTTTAACTGTCTCCAGAAGTTAGATCAGATGGCCAATGCAATGGGGTGCCAGGCTTTTCCCTTTCGGTTTTACCCGAAGAATGGTTTGATTCCATTCCAAAGGTCTCAGAAGTTCTGGATGAAGCTGTAGATGAATGCATGGATCTCGGCCCAGGAAAGAGGTAGGGAAGAATTCTAAGGAGCATTTTGACTGTCTCCAGAAGTTAGATCAGATGGCCAATGCAGTCGGGTGCGAGGCTTTTCCCTTTCGGTTTTACCCCAAGAATGTTTTGCTTCCATGCGAATGGTCTCAGAAGTGCTGGAAGCAGCTGGAGATGAATGCATGGATCTCGGCCCAGGAAAGAGGTAGGGAAGAATTCTAAGGAGCATTTTGACTGTCTCCAGAAGTTAGATCAGATGGCCAATGCAATGGGGTGCCAGGCTTTTCCCTTTCGGTTTTACCTCAAGAATGTTTTGCTTCCATGCGAATGGTCTCAGAACTGCTCTATGCTACTGGAGATGAATGCATGGATCTCGGCCCAGGAAAGAGGTAGGGAAGAATTCTAAGGAGCATTTTGACTGTCTCCACAAGTTAGATCAGATGGCCAATGCAATGGGGTGCCAGGCTTTTCCCTTTCGGTTTTACCCCAAGAATGTTTTGCTTCCATGTGAATGGTCTCAGAAGTGCTCTATGCTACTGGAGATGAATGCATGGATCTCGGCCCAGGAAAGAGGTAGGGAAGAATTCTAAGGAGCATTTTGACTGTCTCCAGAAGTTAGATCAGATGGCCAATGCAATGGGGTGCCAGGCTTTTCCCTTTCGGTTTTACCCCAAGAATGTTTTGCTTGCATGCGGATTGTCTCAGAAGTGCTGTATGCAGCTGGAGATGAATGCATGGATCTCGGCCCAGGAAAGAGGTAGGGAAGAATTCTAAGGAGCATTTTGACTGTCTCCAGAAGTTAGATCAGATGGCCAATGCAATGGGGTGCCAGGCTTTTCCCTTTTGGTTTTACCCCAAGAATGTTTTGCTTCCATGCGAATGGTCTCAGAAGTGCTGTATGCAGCTGGAGATGAATGCATGGATCTCGGCCCAGGAAAGAGGTAGGGAAGAATTCTAAGGAGCATTTTGACTGTCTCCAGAACTTAGATCAGATGGCCAATGCAATGGGGTGCCAGGCTTTTCCCTTTCGGTTTTTACCCGAGAATGGTTTGCTTCCATGCGAATTGTCTCAGAAGTGCTGTATGCAGCTGGAGATGAATGCATGGATCTCGGCCCAGGAAAGAGGTAGGGAAGAATTCTAAGGAGCATTTTGACAGTCTCCACAAGTTAGATCAGATGGCCAATGCAATGGGGTGCCAGGCTTTTCCCTTTCGGTTTTACCCCAAGAATGTTTTTCTTCCATGCGAATGGTCTCAGAAGTTCTGGATGAAGCTGGAGATGAATGCATGGATCTCGGCCCAGGAAAGAGGTAGGGAAGAATTCTAAGGAGCATTTTGACTGTCTCCAGAAGTTAGATCAGATGGCCAATGCAATGGGGTGCCAGGCTTTTCCCTTTTGGTTTTACCCCAAGAATGTTTTGCTTCCATGCGAATGGTCTCAGAAGTTCTGGATGAAGCTGGAGATGAATGCATGGATCTCGGCCCAGGAAAGAGGTAGGGAAGAATTCTAAGGAGCATTTTGACTGTCTCCAGAAGTTAGATCAGATGGCCAATGCAATGGGGTGCCAGGCTTTTCCCTTTTGGTTTTACCCCAAGAATGTTTTGCCTCCATGTGAATGGTCTCAGAAGTGCTGTATGCAGCTGGAGATGAATGCATGGATCTCGGCCCAGGAAAGAGGTAGGGAAGAATTCTAAGGAGCATTTTGACTGTCTCCAGAAGTTAGATCAGATGGCCAATGCAATGGGGTGCCAGGCTTTTCCCTTTCGGTTTTACCCCAAGAATGTTTTGCTTCCATTCGAATTGTCTCAGAAGTGCTGTATGCAGCTGGAGATGAATGCATGGATCTCGGCCCAGGAAAGAGGTAGGGAAGAATTCTAAGGAGCATTTTGACTGTCTCCAGAAGTTAGATCAGATGGCCAATGCAATGGGGTGCCAGGCTTTTCCCTTTCGGTTTTACCCCAAGGATGTTTTGCTTATATTTGAATTGTCTCAGAAGTGCTGGAAGCAGCTGGAGATGAATGCATGGATCTCGGCCCAGGAAAGAGGTAGGGAAGAATTCTAAGGAGCATTTTGACTGTCTCCAGAAGTTAGATCAGATGGCCAATGCAATGGGGTGCCAGGCTTTTCCCTTTTGGTTTTACCCCAAGAATGTTTTGCCTCCATGTGAATGGTCTCAGAAGTGCTGCATGCAGCTGGAGATGAATGCATGGATCTCGGCCCAGGAAAGAGATAGGGAAGAATTTTAAGGAGCATTTTGTCTGTCTCCAGAAGTTAGATCAGATGGCCAATGCAATGGGGTGCCAGGCTTTTCCCTTTCGGTTTTACCCCTGGAATGTTTTGCTTCCATTCGAATTGTCTCAGAAGTGCTGTATGCAGCTGGAGATGAATGCATGGATCTCGGCCCAGGAAAGAGGTAGGGAAGAATTCTAAGGAGCATTTTGACTGTCTCCAGAAGTTAGATCAGATGGCCAATGCAATGGGGTGCCAGGCTTTTCCCTTTCGGTTTTACCCCAAGAATGTTTTGCTTCCATGCGAATAGTCTCAGAAGTGCTGTATGCAACTGGAGATGAATGCATGGATCTCGGCCCAGGAAAGAGGTAGGGAAGAATTCTAAGGAGCATTTTGACTGTCTCCAGAAGTTAGATCAGATGGCCAATGCAATGGGGTGCCAGGCTTTTCCCTTTCGGTTTTACCCCAAGAATGGTTTGATTCCAATCCAAAGGTCTCAGAAGGGCTGGATGCAGCTGGAGATGAATGCATGGATCTCGGCCCAGGAAAGAGGTAGGGAAGAATTCTAAGGAGCATTTTGACTGTCTCCAGAAGTTAGATCAGATGGCCAATGCAATGGGGTGCCAGGCTTTTCCCTTTTGGTTTTACCCCAAGAATGTTTTGCTTCCATTCGAAAGGTCTCAGAAGTGCTGTATGCAGCTGGAGATGAATGCATGGATCGCGGCCCAGGAAAGAGGTAGGGAAGAATTCTAAGGAGCATTTTGACTGTCTCCAGAAGTTAGATCAGATGGCCAATGCAATGGGGTGCCAGGCTTTTCCCTTTCGGTTTTACCCCAAGAATGTTTTGCTTCCATGCGAATTGTCTCAGAAGTGCTCGATGCAGCTGGAGATGAATGCATGGATCTCGGCCCAGGAAAGAGGTAGGGAAGAATTCTAAGGAGCATTTTGACTGTCTCCAGAAGTTAGATCAGATGGCCAATGCAATGGGGTGCCAGGCTTTTCCCTTTTGGTTTTTCCCTAAAAATGATTTGTTTCCATTCGAATGGTCTCAGAAGGGCTGGATGCAGTTGGAGATGAATGCATGGATCTCGGCCCAGGAAAGAGGTAGGGAAGAATTCTAAGGAGCATTTTGACTGTCTCCAGAAGTTAGATCAGATGGCCAATGCAATGGGGTGCCAGGCTTTTCCCTTTCGGTTTTACCCGAAGAATGGTTTGATTCCATTCCAAAGGTCTCAGAAGGGCTGGATGAAGCTGTAGATGAATGCATGGATCTCGGCCCAGGAAAGAGGTAGGGAAGAATTCTAAGGAGCATTTTGACTGTCTCCAGAAGTTAGATCAGATGGCCAATGCAGTCGGGTGCGAGGCTTTTCCCTTTCGGTTTTACCCCAAGAATGTTTTGCTTCCATGCGAATGGTCTCAGAAGTGCTGGATGAAGCTGGAGATGAATGCATGGATCTCGGCCCAGGAAAGAGGTAGGGAAGAATTCTAAGGAGCATTTTGACTGTCTCCAGAAGTTAGATCAGATGGCCAATGCAATGGGGTGCCAGGCTTTTCCCTTTCGGTTTTACCCCAAGGATGTTTTGCGTATATTTGAATTGTCTCAGAAGTGCTGGAAGCAGCTGGAGATGAATGCATGGATCTCGGCCCAGGAAAGAGGTAGGGAAGAATTCTAAGGAGCATTTTGACTGTCTCCAGAAGTTAGATCAGATGGCCAATGCAATGGGGTGCCAGGCTTTTCCCTTTCGGTTTTACCCCAAGAATGTTTTGCTTCCATGCGAATGGTCTCAGAAGTGCTCTATGCTACTGGAGATGAATGCATGGATCTCGGCCCAGGAAAGAGGTAGGGAAGAATTCTAAGGAGCATTTTGACTGTCTCCACAAGTTAGATCAGATGGCCAATGCAATGGGGTGCCAGGCTTTTCCCTTTCGGTTTTACCCCAAGAATGTTTTGCTTCCATGCGAATGGTCTCAGAACTGCTCTATGCTACTGGAGATGAATGCATGGATCTCGGCCCAGGAAAGAGGTAGGGAAGAATTCTAAGGAGCATTTTGACTGTCTCCACAAGTTAGATCAGATGGCCAATGCAATGGGGTGCCAGGCTCTTCCCTTTCGGTTTTACCCCAAGAATGTTTTGCTTCCATGTGAATGGTCTCAGAAGTGCTGTGTGCACCTGGAGATGAATGCATGGATCTCGGCCCAGGAAAGAGGTAGGGAAGAATTCTAAGGAGCATTTTGACTGTCTCCAGAAGTTAGATCAGATGGCCAATGCAATGGGGTGCCAGGCTTTTCCCTTTCGGTTTTACCCCAAGAATGTTTTGCTTCCATGTGAATGGTCTCAGAAGTGCTGTATGCAGCTGGAGATGAATGCATGGATCTCGGCCCAGGAAAGAGGTAGGAAAGAATTCTAAGGAGCATTTTGACTGTCTCCAGAACTTAGATCAGATGGCCAATGCAATGGGGTGCCACGCTTTTCCCTTTCGGTTTTTACCCAAGAATGGTTTGCTTCCATGCGAATTGTCTCAGAAGTGCTGTATGCAGCTGGAGATGAATGCATGGATCTCGGCCCAGGAAAGAGGTAGGGAAGAATTCTAAGGAGCATTTTGACAGTCTCCACAAGTTAGATCAGATGGCCAATGCAATGGGGTGCCAGGCTTTTCCCTTTTGGTTTTACCCCAAGAATGTTTTGCTTGCATGCGAATGGTCTCAGAAGTGCTGTATGCAGCTGGAGATGAATGCATGGATCTCGGCCCAGGAAAGAGGTAGGGAAGAATTCTAAGGAGCATTTTGACTGTCTCCAGAAGTTAGATCAGATGGCCAATGCAATGGGGTGCCAGGCTTTTCCCTTTCGGTTTTACCCCAAGAATGTTTTGCTTCCATGCGAATGGTCTCAGAAGTTCTGGATGAAGCTGGAGATGAATGCATGGATCTTGGCCCAGGAAAGAGGTAGGAAAGAATTCTAAGGAGCATTTTGACTGTCTCCAGAAGTTAGATCAGATGGCCAATGCAATGGGGTGCCAGGCTTTTCCCTTTTGGTTTTACCCCAAGAATGTTTTGCTTCCATGTGAATGGTCTCAGAAGTGCTGGATGCAGCTGGAGATGAATGCATGGATCTCGGCCCAGGAAAGAGGTAGGGAAGAATTCTAAGGAGCATTTTGACTGTCTCCAGAAGTTAGATCAGATGGCCAATGCAATGGGGTGCCAGGCTTTTCCCTTTCGGTTTTACCCCAAGAATGTTTTGCTTCCATGCGAATGGTCTCAGAAGTGCTGTATGCAGCTGAAGATGAATGCATGGATCTCGGCCCAGGAAAGAGGTAGGGAAGAATTCTAAGGAGCATTTTGACTGTCTCCAGAAGTTAGATCAGATGGCCAATGCAATGGGTTGCCAGGCTTTTCCCTTTCGGTTTTACCCCAAGAATGTTTTGCTTGCATGCGAATGGTCTCAGAAGTGCTGGATGAAGCTGGAGATGAATGCATGGATCTCGGCCCAGGAAAGAGGTAGGGAAGAATTCTAAGGAGCATTTTGACTGTCTCCAGAAGTTAGATCAGATGGCCAATGCAATGGGGTGCCAGGCTTTTCCCTTTTGGTTTTTCCCCAAGAATGTTTTGCTTCCATGTGAATGGTCTCAGAAGTGCTGTATGCAGCTGGAGATGAATGCATGGATCTCGGCCCAGGAAAGAGGTAGGGAAGAATTCTAAGGAGCATTTTGACTGTCTCCAGAACTTAGATCAGATGGCCAATGCAATGGGGTGAGACGCTTTTCCCTTTCGGTTTTTACCCAAGAATGGTTTGCTTCCATGCGAATTGTCTCAGAAGTGCTGTATGCAGCTGGAGATGAATGCATGGATCTCGGCCCAGGAAAGAGGTAGGGAAGAATTCTAAGGAGCATTTTGACTGTCTCCAGAAGTTAGATCAGATGGCCAATGCAATGGGGTGCCAGGCTTTTCCCTTTCGGTTTTACCCCAAGAATGTTTTGCTTCCATGCGAATGGTCTCAGAAGTTCTGGATGAAGCTGGAGATGAATGCATGGATCTTGGCCCAGGAAAGAGGTAGGAAAGAATTCTAAGGAGCATTTTGACTGTCTCCAGAAGTTAGATCAGATGGCCAATGCAATGGGGTGCCAGGCTTTTCCCTTTTGGTTTTACCCCAAGAATGTTTTGCTTCCATGTGAATGGTCTCAGAAGTGCTGTATGCAGCTGGAGATGAATGCATGGATCTCGGCCCAGGAAAGAGGTAGGGAAGAATTCTAAGGAGCATTTTGACTGTCTCCAGAAGTTAGATCAGATGGCCAATGCAATGGGGTGCCAGGCTTTTCCCTTTCGGTTTTACCCCAAGAATGTTTTGCTTCCATGCGAATGGTCTCAGAAGTGCTGTATGCAGCTGGAGATGAATGCATGGATTTCGGCCCAGGAAAGAGGTAGGGAAGAATTCTAAGGAGCATTTTGACTGTCTCCAGAAGTTAGATCAGATGGCCAATGCAATGGGTTGCCAGGCTTTTCCCTGTTGGTTTTACCCCAAGAATGTTTTGCTTGCATGCGAATGGTCTCAGAAGTGCTGGATGAAGCTGGAGATGAATGCATGGATCTCGGCCCAGGAAAGAGGTAGGGAAGAATTCTAAGGAGCATTTTGACTGTCTCCAGAAGTTAGATGAGATGGCCAATGCAATGGGGTGCCAGGCTTTTCCCTTTTGGTTTTTCCCTAAGAATGATTTGTTTCCATTCGAATGGTCTCAGAAGGGCTGGATGCAGCTGGAGATGAATGCATGGATCTCGGCCCAGGAAAGAGGTAGGGAAGAATTCTAAGGAGCATTTTGGCTGTCTCCAGAAGTTAGATCAGATGGCCAATGCAATGGGGTGCCAGGCTTTTCCCTTTCGGTTTTACCCCAAAAATGTTTTGCTTATATTTGAATTGTCTCAGAAGTGCTGGAAGCAGCTGGAGATGAATGCATGGATCTCGGCCCAGGAAAGAGGTAGGGAAGAATTCTAAGGAGCATTTTAACTGTCTCCAGAAGTTAGATCAGATGGCCAATGCAATGGGGTGCCAGGCTTTTCCCTTTCGGTTTTACCCGAAGAATGGTTTGATTCCATTCCACAGGTCTCAGAAGTGGTGTATGCAGCTGGAGATGAATGCATGGATCTCGGCCCAGGAAAGAGGTAGGGAAGAATTCTAAGGAGCATTTTGACTGTCTCCAGAAGTTAGATCAGATGGCCAATGCAATGGGGTGCCAGGCTTTTCCCTTTTGGTTTTACCCCAAGAATGTTTTGCTTCCATGTGAATGGTCTCAGAAGTGCTGTATGCAGCTGGAGATGAATGCATGGATCTCGGCCCAGGAAAGAGGTAGGGAAGAATTCTAAGGAGGATTTTGACTGTCTCCAGAACTTAGATCAGATGGCCAATGCAATGGGGTGCCAGGCTTTTCCCTTTCGGTTTTACCCCAAGGATGTTTTGCTTATATTTGAATTGTCTCAGAAGTGCTTGAAGCAGCTGGAGATGAATGCATGGATCTCGGCCCAGGAAAGAGGTAGGGAAGAATTCTAAGGAGCATTTTGACTGTCTCCAGAAGTTAGATCAGATGGCCAATGCAATGGGGTGCCAGGCTTTTCCCTTTCGGTTTTACCCCAAGAATGTTTTGCCTCCATGCGAATGGTCTCAGAAGTGATCTATGCTACTGGAGATGAATGCATGGATCTCGGCCCAGGAAAGAGGTAGGGAAGAATTCTAAGGAGCATTTTGACTGTCTCCAGAAGTTAGATCAGATGGCCAATGCAAGGGGATGCCAGGCTTTTCCCTTTCGGTTTTACCCCAAGAATGTTTTGCTTCCATTCGAATTGTCTCAGAAGTGCTGTATGCAACTGGAGATGAATGCATGGATCTCGGCCCAGGAAAGAGGTAGGGAAGAATTCTATGGAGGATTTTGACTGTCTCCAGAACTTAGATCAGATGGCCAATGCAATGGGGTGCCAGGCTTTTCCCTTTCGGTTTTACCCCAAGGATGTTTTGCTTATATTTGAATTGTCTCAGAAGTGCTGGAAGCAGCTGGAGATGAATGCATGGATCTCGGCCCAGGAAAGAGGTAGGGAAGAATTCTAAGGAGCATTTTGACTGTCTCCAGAAGTTAGATCAGATGGCCAATGCAATGGGGTGCCAGGCTTTTCCCTTTTGGTTTTACCCCAAGAATGTTTTGCTTCCATGCGAATGGTCTCAGAAGTTCTGTATGCAGCTGGAGATGAATGCATGGATCTCGGCCCAGGAAAGAGGTAGGGAAGAATTCTAAGGAGCATTTTGACTGTCTCCAGAAGTTAGATCAGATGGCCAATGCAATGGGGTGCCAGGCTTTTCCCTTTTGGTTTTACCCCAAGAATGTTTTGCCTCCATGTGAATGGTCTCAGAAGTGCTGTATGCAGCTGGAGATGAATGCATGGATCTCGGCCCAGGAAAGAGGTAGGGAAGAATTCTAAGGAGCATTTTGACTGTCTCCAGAAGTTAGATCAGATGGCCAATGCAATGGGGTGCCAGGCTTTTCCCTTTCGGTTTTACCCCAAGAATGTTTTGCTTCCATTCGAATTGTCTCAGAAGTGCTGTATGCAGCTGGAGATGAATGCATGGATCTCGGCCCAGGAAAGAGGTAGGGAAGAATTCTAAGGAGCATTTTGACTGTCTCCAGAAGTTAGATCAGATGGCCAATGCAATGGGGTGCCAGGCTTTTCCCTTTCGGTTTTACCCCAAGAATGTTTTGCTTCCATGCGAATAGTCTCAGAACTGCTGTATGCAACTGGAGATGAATGCATGGATCTCGGCCCAGGAAAGAGGTAGGGAAGAATTCTAAGGAGCATTTTGACTGTCTCCAGAACTTAGATCAGATGGCCAATGCAATGGGGTGCCAGGCTTTTCCCTTTCGGTTTTACCCCAAGGATGTTTTGCTTATATTTGAATTGTCTCAGAAGTGCTGGAAGCAGCTGGAGATGAATGCATGGATCTCGGCCCAGGAAAGAGGTAGGGAAGAATTCTAAGGAGCATTTTGACTGTCTCCAGAAGTTAGATCAGATGGCCAATGCAATGGGGTGCCAGGCTTTTCCCTATTGGTTTTACCCCAAGAATGTTTTGCTTCCATGCGAATGGTCTCAGAAGTTCTGGATGAAGCTGGAGATGAATGCATGGATCTCGGCCCAGGAAAGAGGTAGGGAAGAATTCTAAGGAGCATTTTGACTGTCTCCAGAAGTTAGATCAGATGGCCAATGCAATGGGGTGCCAGGCTTTTCCCTTTTGGTTTTACCCCAAGAATGTTTTGCCTCCATGTGAATGGTCTCAGAAGTGCTGTATGCAGCTGGAGATGAATGCATGGATCTCGGCCCAGGAAAGAGGTAGGGAAGAATTTTAAGGAGCATTTTGACTGTCTCCAGAAGTTAGATCAGATGGCCAATGCAATGGGGTGCCAGGCTTTTCCCTTTCGGTTTTACCCCAAGAATGTTTTGTTTCCATTCGAATTGTCTCAGAAGTGCTGTATGCAGCTGGAGATGAATGCATGGATCTCGGCCCAGGAAAGAGGTAGGGAAGAATTCTAAGGAGCATTTTGACTGTCTCCAGAAGTTAGATCAGATGGCCAATGCAATGGGGTGCCAGGCTTTTCCCTTTCGGTTTTACCCCAAAAATGTTTTGCTTATATTTGAATTGTCTCAGAAGTGCTGGGTGCAGCTGGAGATGAATGCATGGATCTCGGCCCAGGAAAGAGGTAGGGAAGAATTCTAAGGAGCATTTTAACTGTCTCCAGAAGTTAGATCACATGGCCAATGCAATGGGGGTGCCAGGCTTTTCCCTTTCGGTTTTACCCGAAGAATGGTTTGATTCCATTCCACAGGTCTCGGAAGGGCTGGAAGCAGCTGGAGATGAATGCATGGATCTCGGCCCAGGAAAGAGGTAGGGAAGAATTCTAAGGAGCATTTTGACTGTCTCCAGAAGTTAGATCAGATGGCCAATGCAATGGGGTGCCAGGCTTTTCCCTTTTGGTTTTACCCCAAGAATGTTTTGCTTCCATGTGAATGGTCTCAGAAGTGCTCGATGCAGCTGGAGATGAATGCATGGATCTCGGCCCAGGAAAGAGGTAGGGAAGAATTCTAAGGAGCATTTTGACTGTCTCCAGAAGTTAGATCAGATGGCCAATGCAATGGGGTGCCAGGCTTTTCCCTTTCGGTTTTACCCCAAGGATGTTTTGCTTATATTTGAATTGTCTCAGAAGTGCTGGAAGCAGCTGGAGATGAATGCATGGATCTCGGCCCAGGAAAGAGGTAGGGAAGAATTCTAAGGAGCATTTTGACTGTCTCCAGAAGTTAGATCAGATGGCCAATGCAATGGGGTGCCAGGCTTTTCCCTTTCGGTTTTACCCCAAGGATGTTTTGCTTATATTTGAATTGTCTCAGAAGTGCTGGAAGCAGCTGGAGATGAATGCATGGATCTCGGCCCAGGAAAGAGGTAGGGAAGAATTCTAAGGAGCATTTTGACTGTCTCCAGAAGTTAGATCAGATGGCCAATACAATGGGGTGCCAGGCTTTTCCCTTTTGGTTTTACCCCAAGAATGTTTTGCTTCCATGCGAATAGTCTCAGAAGTGCTGTATGCAACTGGAGATGAATGCATGGATCTCGGCCCAGGAAAGAGGTAGGGAAGAATTCTAAGGAGCATTTTGACTGTCTCCAGAAGTTAGATCAGATGGCCAATGCAATGGGGTGCCAGGCTTTTCCCTTTCGGTTTTACCCCAAGAATGGTTTGATTCCAATCCAAAGGTCTCAGAAGTGCTGGATGCAGCTGGAGATGAATGCATGGATCTCGGCCCAGGAAAGAGGTAGGGAAGAATTCTAAGGAGCATTTTAACTGTCTCCAGAAGTTAGATCACATGGCCAATGCAATGGGGTGCCAGGCTTTTCCCTTTCGGTTTTACCCGAAGAATGGTTTGATTCCATTCCACAGGTCTCGGAAGGGCTGGAAGCAGCTGGAGATGAATGCATGGATCTCGGCCCAGGAAAGAGGTAGGGAAGAATTCTAAGGAGCATTTTGACTGTCTCCAGAAGTTAGATCAGATGGCCAATGCAATGGGGTGCCAGGCTTTTCCCTTTTGGTTTTACCCCAAGAATGTTTTGCTTCCATGTGAATGGTCTCAGAAGTGCTGTATGCAGCTGGAGATGAATGCATGGATCTCGGCCCAGGAAAGAGGTAGGGAAGAATTCTAAGGAGCATTTTAACTGTCTCCAGAAGTTAGATCAGATGGCCAATGCAATGGGGTGCCAGGCTTTTCCCTTTCGGTTTTACCCCAAGGATGTTTTGCTTATATTTGAATTGTCTCAGAAGTGCTGGAAGCAGCTGGAGATGAATGCATGGATCTCGGCCCAGGAAAGAGGTAGGGAAGAATTCTAAGGAGCATTTTGACTGTCTCCAGAAGTTAGATCAGATGGCCAATGCAATGGGGTGCCAGGCTTTTCCCTTTCGGTTTTACCCCAAGAATGTTTTGCTTCCATTCGAAAGGTCTCAGAAGTGCTGTATGCAGCTGGAGATGAATGCATGGATCTCGGCCCAGGAAAGAGGTAGGGAAGAATTCTAAGGAGCATTTTGACTGTCTCCAGAAGTTAGATCAGATGGCCAATGCAATGGGGTGCCAGGCTTTTCCCTTTCGGTTTTACCCCAAGAATGTTTTGCTTATATGCGAATTGTCTCAGAAGTGCTGGATGCAGCTGGAGATGAATGCATGGATCTCGGCCCAGGAAAGAGGTAGGGAAGAATTCTAAGGAGCATTTTGACTGTCTCCAGAAGTTAGATCAGATGGCCAATGCAATGGGGTGCCAGGCTTTTCCCTTTTGGTTTTTCCCTAAAAATGATTTGTTTCCATTCGAATGGTCTCAGAAGGGCTGGATGCAGCTGGAGATGAATGCATGGATCTCGGCCCAGGAAAGAGGTAGGGAAGAATTCTAAGGAGCATTTTGACTGTCTCCAGAAGTTAGATCAGATGGCCAATGCAATGGGGTGCCAGGCTTTTCCCTTTCGGTTTTATCCGAATAATGGTTTGATTCCATTCCAAAGGTCTCAGAAGGGCTGGATGAAGCTGTAGATGAATGCATGGATCTCAACCCAGGAAAGAGGTAGGGAAGAATTCTAAGGAGCATTTTGACTGTCTCCAGAAGTTAGATCAGATGGCCAATGCAGTCGGGTGCGAGGCTTTTCCCTTTCGGTTTTACCCCAAGAATGTTTTGCTTGCATGCGAATGGTCTCAGAAGTGCTGGATGAAGCTGGAGATGAATGCATGGATCTCGGCCCAGGAAAGAGGTAGGGAAGAATTCTAAGGAGCATTTTGACTGTCTCCAGAAGTTAGATCAGATGGCCAATGCAATGGGGTGCCAGGCTTTTCCCTTTCGGTTTTACCCCAAGAATGTTTTGCTTCCATGCGAATGGTCTCAGAACTGCTCTATGCTACTGGAGATGAATGCATGGATCTTGGCCCAGGAAAGAGGTAGGGAAGAATTCTAAGGAGCATTTTGACTGTCTCCACAAGTTAGATCAGATGGCCAATGCAATGGGGTGCCAGGCTTTTCCCTTTCGGTTTTACCCCAAGAATGTTTAGCTTCCATGTGAATGGGCTCAGAAGTGCTGGATGCAGCTGGAGATGAATGCATGGATCTCGGCCCAGGAAAGAGGTAGGGAAGAATTCTAAGGAGCATTTTGACTGTCTCCAGAAGTTAGATCAGATGGCCAATGCAATGGGGTGCCAGGCTTTTCCCTTTCGGTTTTACCCCAAGAATGTTTTGCTTGCATGCGAATTGTCTCAGAAGTGCTGTATGCAGCTGGAGATGAATGCATGGATCTCGGCCCAGGAAAGAGGTAGGGAAGAATTCTAAGGAGCATTTTGACTGTCTCCACAAGTTAGATCAGATGGCCAATGCAATGGGGTGCCAGGCTTTTCCCTTTTGGTTTTACCCCAAGAATGTTTTGCTTCCATGTGAATGGTGTCAGAAGTGCTGTATGCAGCTGGAGATGAATGCATGGATCTCGGCCCAGGAAAGAGGTAGGGAAGAATTCTAAGGAGCATTTTGACTGTCTCCAGAACTTAGATCAGATGGCCAATGCAATGGGGTGCCACGCTTTTCCCTTTCGGTTTTTACCCAAAATGGTTTGCTTCCATGCGAATGGTCTCAGAAGTGCTGTATGCAGCTGGAGATGAATGCATGGATCTCGGCCCAGGAAAGAGGTAGGGAAGAATTCTAAGGAGCATTTTGACAGTCTCCACAAGTTAGATCAGATGGCCAATGCAATGGGGTGCCAGGCTTTTCCCTTTTGGTTTTACCCCAAGAATGTTTTGCTTGCATGCGAATGGTGTCAGAAGTGCTGTATGCAGCTGGAGATGAATGCATGGATCTCGGCCCAGGAAAGAGGTAGGGAAGAATTCTAAGGAGCATTTTGACTGTCTCCAGAAGTTAGATCAGATGGCCAATGCAATGGGGTGCCAGGCTTTTCCCTTTCGGTTTTACCCCAAGAATGTTTTGCTTCCATGCGAATGGTCTCAGAAGTTCTGGATGAAGCTGGAGATGAATGCATGGATCTCGGCCCAGGAAAGAGGTAGGAAAGAATTCTAAGGAGCATTTTGACTGTCTCCAGAAGTTAGATCAGATGGCCAATGCAATGGGGTGCCAGGCTTTTCCCTTTTGGTTTTACCCCAAGAATGTTTTGCTTCCATGTGAATGGTCTCAGAAGTGCTGTGTGCACCTGGAGATGAATGCATGGATCTCGGCCCAGGAAAGAGGTAGGGAAGAATTCTAAGGAGCATTTTGACTGTCTCCAGAAGTTAGATCAGATGGCCAATGCAATGGGGTGCCAGGCTTTTCCCTTTCGGTTTTACCCCAAGAATGTTTTGCTTCCATGCGAATGGTCTCAGAAGTGCTGTATGCAGCTGGAGATGAATGCATGGATCTCGGCCCAGGAAAGAGGTAGGGAAGAATTCTAAGGAGCATTTTGACTGTCTCCAGAAGTTAGATCAGATGGCCAATGCAATGGGTAGCCAGGCTTTTCCCTTTTGGTTTTACCCCAAGAATGTTTTGCTTGCATGCGAATGGTCGCAGAAGTGCTGGATGAAGCTGAAGATGAATGCATGGATCTCGGCCCAGGAAAGAGGTAGGGAAGAATTCTAAGGAGCATTTTGACTGTCTCCAGAAGTTAGATCAGATGGCCAATGCAATGGGGTGCCAGGCTTTTCCCTTTCGGTTTTACCCCAAGAATGTTTTGCTTCCATGCGAATAGTCTCAGAAGTGCTGTATGCAGCTGGAGATGAATGCATGGATCTCGGCCCAGGAAAGAGGTAGGGAAGAATTCTAAGGAGCATTTTGACTGTCTCCACAAGTTAGATCAGATGGCCAATGCAATGGGGTGCCAGGCTTGTCCCTTTCTGTTTTACCCGAAGAATGGTTTGATTCCATTCCAAAGGTCTCAGAAGGCCTGGATGAAGCTGGAGATGAATGCATGGATCTCGGCCCAGGAAAGAGGTAGGGAAGAATTCTAAGGAGCATTTTGACTGTCTCCAGAAGTTAGATCAGATGGCCAATGCAATGGGGTGCCAGGCTTTTCCCTTTCGGTTTTACCCCAAAAATGTTTTGCTTATATTTGAATTGTCTCAGAAGTGCTGGATGCAGCTGGAGATGAATGCATGGATCTCGGCCCAGGAAAGAGGTAGGGAAGAATTCTAAGGAGCATTTTAACTGTCTCCAGAAGTTAGATCACATGGCCAATGCAATGGGGTGCCAGGCTTTTCCCTTTCGGTTTTACCCGAAGAATGGTTTGATTCCATTCCACAGGTCTCGGAAGGGCTGGAAGCAGCTGGAGATGAATGCATGGATCTCGGCCCAGGAAAGAGGTAGGGAAGAATTCTAAGGAGCATTTTGACTGTCTCCAGAAGTTAGATCAGATGGCCAATGCAATGGGGTGCCAGGCTTTTCCCTTTCGGTTTTACCCCAAGGATGTTTTGCTTATATTTGAATTGTCTCAGAAGTGCTGGAAGCAGCTGGAGATGAATGCATGGATCTCGGCCCAGGAAAGAGGTAGGGAAGAATTCTAAGGAGCATTTTGACTGTCTCCAGAAGTTAGATCAGATGGCCAATGCAATGGGGTGCCAGGCTTTTCCCTTTCGGTTTTACCCCAAGAATGGTTTGATTCCAATCCAAAGGTCTCAGAAGGGCTGGATGCAGCTGGAGATGAATGCATGGATCTCGGCCCAGGAAAGAGGTAGGGAAGAATTCTAAGGAGCATTTTGACTGTCTCCACAAGTTAGATCAGATGGCCAATGCAATGGGGTGCCAGGCTTTTCCCTTTCGGTTTTACCCCAAGAATGTTTTGTTTCCATTCGAATTGTCTCAGAAGTGTTGTATGCAGCTGGAGATGAATGCATGGATCTCGGCCCAGGAAAGAGGTAGGGAAGAATTCTAAGGAGCATTTTGACTGTCTCCAGAAGTTAGATCAGATGGCCAATGCAATGGGGTGCCAGGCTTTTCCCTTTCGGTTTTACCCCAAAAATGTTTTGCTTATATTTGAATTGTCTCAGAAGTGCTGTATGCAGCTGGAGATGAATGCATGGATCTCGGCCCAGGAAAGAGGTAGGGAAGAATTCTAAGGAGCATTTTAACTGTCTCCAGAAGTTAGATCAGATGGCCAATGCAATGGGGTGCCAGGCTTTTCCCTTTTGGTTTTTCCCTAAAAATGATTTGTTTCCATTCGAATGGTCTCAGAAGGGCTGGATGCAGCTGGAGATGAATGCATGGATCTCGGCCCAGGAAAGAGGTAGGGAAGAATTCTAAGGAGCATTTTGACTGTCTCCAGAAGTTAGATCAGATGGCCAATGCAATGGGGTGCCAGGCTTTTCCCTTTCGGTTTTATCCGAATAATGGTTCGATTCCATTCCAAAGGTCTCAGAAGGGCTGGATGAAGCTGTAGATGAATGCATGGATCTCGGCCCAGGAAAGAGGTAGGGAAGAATTCTAAGGAGCATTTTGACTGTCTCCAGAAGTTAGATCAGATGGCCAATGCAGTCGGGTGCGAGGCTTTTCCCTTTCGGTTTTACCCCAAGAATGTTTTGCTTCCATGCGAATGGTCTCAGAAGTGCTGGATGAAGCTGGAGATGAATGCATGGATCTCGGCCCAGGAAAGAGGTAGGGAAGAATTCTAAGGAGCATTTTGACTGTCTCCAGAAGTTAGATCAGATGGCCAATGCAATGGGGTGCCAGGCTTTTCCCTTTCGGTTTTACCCCAAGGATGTTTTGCGTATATTTGAATTGTCTCAGAAGTGCTGGAAGCAGCTGGAGATGAATGCATGGATCTCGGCCCAGGAAAGAGGTAGGGAAGAATTCTAAGGAGCATTTTGACTGTCTCCAGAAGTTAGATCAGATGGCCAATGCAATGGGGTGCCAGGCTTTTCCCTTTCGGTTTTACCCCAAGAATGTTTTGCTTCCATGCGAATGGTCTCAGAACTGCTCTATGCTACTGGAGATGAATGCATGGATCTCGGCCCAGGAAAGAGGTAGGGAAGAATTCTAAGGAGCATTTTGACTGTCTCCACAAGTTAGATCAGATGGCCAATGCAATGGGGTGCCAGGCTTTTCCCTTTCGGTTTTACCCCAAGAATGTTTAGCTTCCATGTGAATGGTCTCAGAAGTTCTGGATGCAGCTGGAGATGAATGCATGGATCTCGGCCCAGGAAAGAGGTAGGGAAGAATTCTAAGGAGCATTTTGACTGTCTCCAGAAGTTAGATCAGATGGCCAATGCAATGGGGTGCCAGGCTTTTCCCTTTCGGTTTTTACCCAAAATGGTTTGCTTCCATGCGAATGGTCTCAGAAGTGCTGTATGCAGCTGGAGATGAATGCATGGATCTCGGCCCAGGAAAGAGGTAGGGAAGAATTCTAAGGAGCATTTTGACAGTCTCCACAAGTTAGATCAGATGGCCAATGCAATGGGGTGCCAGGCTTTTCCCTTTTGGTTTTACCCCAAGAATGTTTTGCTTGCATGCGAATGGTCTCAGAAGTGCTGTATGCAGCTGGAGATGAATGCATGGATCTCGGCCCAGGAAAGAGGTAGGGAAGAATTCTAAGGAGCATTTTGACTGTCTCCAGAAGTTAGATCAGATGGCCAATGCAATGGGGTGCCAGGCTTTTCCCTTTCGGTTTTACCCCAAGAATGTTTTGCTTCCATGCGAATGGTCTCAGAAGTTCTGGATGAAGCTGGAGATGAATGCATGGATCTCGGCCCAGGAAAGAGGTAGGAAAGAATTCTAAGGAGCATTTTGACTGTCTCCAGAAGTTAGATCAGATGGCCAATGCAATGGGGTGCCAGGCTTTTCCCTTTTGGTTTTACCCCAAGAATGTTTTGCTTCCATGTGAATGGTCTCAGAAGTGCTGTGTGCACCTGGAGATGAATGCATGGATCTCGGCCCAGGAAAGAGGTAGGGAAGAATTCTAAGGAGCATTTTGACTGTCTCCAGAAGTTAGATCAGATGGCCAATGCAATGGGGTGCCAGGCTTTTCCCTTTCGGTTTTACCCCAAGAATGTTTTGCTTATATGCGAATTGTCTCAGAAGTGCTGGATGCAGCTGGAGATGAATGCATGGATCTCGGCCCAGGAAAGAGGTAGGGAAGAATTCTAAGGAGCATTTTGACTGTCTCCAGAAGTTAGATCAGATGGCCAATGCAATGGGGTGCCAGGCTTTTCCCTTTTGGTTTTTCCCTAAAAATGATTTGTTTCCATTCGAATGGTCTCAGAAGGGCTGGATGCAGCTGGAGATGAATGCATGGATCTCGGCCCAGGAAAGAGGTAGGGAAGAATTCTAAGGAGCATTTTGACTGTCTCCAGAAGTTAGATCAGATGGCCAATGCAATGGGGTGCCAGGCTTTTCCCTTTCGGTTTTATCCGAATAATGGTTCGATTCCATTCCAAAGGTCTCAGAAGGGCTGGATGAAGCTGTAGATGAATGCATGGATCTCGGCCCAGGAAAGAGGTAGGGAAGAATTCTAAGGAGCATTTTGACTGTCTCCAGAAGTTAGATCAGATGGCCAATGCAGTCGGGTGCGAGGCTTTTCCCTTTCGGTTTTACCCCAAGAATGTTTTGCTTCCATGCGAATGGTCTCAGAAGTGCTGGATGAAGCTGGAGATGAATGCATGGATCTCGGTCCAGGAAAGAGGTAGGGAAGAATTCTAAGGAGCATTTTGACTGTCTCCAGAAGTTAGATCAGATGGCCAATGCAATGGGGTGCCAGGCTTTTCCCTTTCGGTTTTACCCCAAGGATGTTTTGCGTATATTTGAATTGTCTCAGAAGTGCTGGAAGCAGCTGGAGATGAATGCATGGATCTCGGCCCAGGAAAGAGGTAGGGAAGAATTCTAAGGAGCATTTTGACTGTCTCCAGAAGTTAGATCAGATGGCCAATGCAATGGGGTGCCAGGCTTTTCCCTTTCGGTTTTACCCCAAGAATGTTTAGCTTCCATGTGAATGGTCTCAGAAGTTCTGGATGCAGCTGGAGATGAATGCATGGATCTCGGCCCAGGAAAGAGGTAGGGAAGAATTCTAAGGAGCATTTTGACTGTCTCCAGAAGTTAGATCAGATGGCCAATGCAATGGGGTGCCAGGCTTTTCCCTTTCGGTTTTTACCCAAAATGGTTTGCTTCCATGCGAATGGTCTCAGAAGTGCTGTATGCAGCTGGAGATGAATGCATGGATCTCGGCCCAGGAAAGAGGTAGGGAAGAATTCTAAGGAGCATTTTGACAGTCTCCACAAGTTAGATCAGATGGCCAATGCAATGGGGTGCCAGGCTTTTCCCTTTTGGTTTTACCCCAAGAATGTTTTGCTTGCATGCGAATGGTCTCAGAAGTGCTGTATGCAGCTGGAGATGAATGCATGGATCTCGGCCCAGGAAAGAGGTAGGGAAGAATTCTAAGGAGCATTTTGACTGTCTCCAGAAGTTAGATCAGATGGCCAATGCAATGGGGTGCCAGGCTTTTCCCTTTTGGTTTTACCCCAAGAATGTTTTGCTTCCATGTGAATGGTCTCAGAAGTGCTGTGTGCACCTGGAGATGAATGCATGGATCTCGGCCCAGGAAAGAGGTAGGGAAGAATTCTAAGGAGCATTTTGACTGTCTCCAGAAGTTAGATCAGATGGCCAATGCAATGGGGTGCCAGGCTTTTCCCTTTCGGTTTTACCCCAAGAATGTTTTGCTTATATGCGAATTGTCTCAGAAGTGCTGGATGCAGCTGGAGATGAATGCATGGATCTCGGCCCAGGAAAGAGGTAGGGAAGAATTCTAAGGAGCATTTTGACTGTCTCCAGAAGTTAGATCAGATGGCCAATGCAATGGGGTGCCAGGCTTTTCCCTTTTGGTTTTTCCCTAAAAATGATTTGTTTCCATTCGAATGGTCTCAGAAGGGCTGGATGCAGCTGGAGATGAATGCATGGATCTCGGCCCAGGAAAGAGGTAGGGAAGAATTCTAAGGAGCATTTTGACTGTCTCCAGAAGTTAGATCAGATGGCCAATGCAATGGGGTGCCAGGCTTTTCCCTTTCGGTTTTATCCGAATAATGGTTTGATTCCATTCCAAAGGTCTCAGAAGGGTTGGATGAAGCTGTAGATGAATGCATGGATCTCGGCCCAGGAAAGAGGTAGGGAAGAATTCTAAGGAGCATTTTGACTGTCTCCAGAAGTTAGATCAGATGGCCAATGCAGTCGGGTGCGAGGCTTTTCCCTTTCGGTTTTACCCCAAGAATGTTTTGCTTCCATGCGTATGGTCTCAGAAGTGCTGGATGAAGCTGGAGATGAATGCATGGATCTCGGCCCAGGAAAGAGGTAGGGAAGAATTCTAAGGAGCATTTTGACTGTCTCCAGAAGTTAGATCAGATGGCCAATGCAATGGGGTGCCAGGCTTTTCCCTTTCGGTTTTACCCCAAGGATGTTTTGCGTATATTTGAATTGTCTCAGAAGTGCTGGAAGCAGCTGGAGATGAATGCATGGATCTCGGCCCAGGAAAGAGGTAGGGAAGAATTCTAAGGAGCATTTTGACTGTCTCCAGAAGTTAGATCAGATGGCCAATGCAATGGGGTGCCAGGCTTTTCCCTTTCGGTTTTACCCCAAGAATGTTTTGCTTCCATGCGAATGGTCTCAGAACTGCTCTATGCTACTGGAGATGAATGCATGGATCTCGGCCCAGGAAAGAGGTAGGGAAGAATTCTAAGGAGCATTTTGACTGTCTCCACAAGTTAGATCAGATGGCCAATGCAATGGGGTGCCAGGCTTTTCCCTTTCGGTTTTACCCCAAGAATGTTTAGCTTCCATGTGAATGGTCTCAGAAGTGCTGTATGCAGCTGGAGATGAATGCATGGATCTCGGCCCAGGAAAGAGGTAGGGAAGAATTCTAAGGAGCATTTTGACTGTCTCCAGAAGTTAGATCAGATGGCCAATGCAATGGGGTGCCAGGCTTTTCCCTTTCGGTTTTACCCCAAGAATGTTTTGCTTGCATGCGAATTGTCTCAGAAGTGCTGTATGCAGCTGGAGATGAATGCATGGATCTCGGCCCAGGAAAGAGGTAGGGAAGAATTCTAAGGAGCATTTTGACTGTCTCCACAAGTTAGATCAGATGGCCAATGCAATGGGGTGCCAGGCTTTTCCCTTTTGGTTTTACCCCAAGAATGTTTTGCTTCCATGTGAATGGTGTCAGAAGTGCTGTATGCAGCTGGAGATGAATGCATGGATCTCGGCCCAGGAAAGAGGTAGGGAAGAATTCTAAGGAGCATTTTGACTGTCTCCAGAACTTAGATCAGATGGCCAATGCAATGGGGTGCCACGCTTTTCCCTTTCGGTTTTTACCCAAAATGGTTTGCTTCCATGCGAATGGTCTCAGAAGTGCTGTATGCAGCTGGAGATGAATGCATGGATCTCGGCCCAGGAAAGAGGTAGGGAAGAATTCTAAGGAGCATTTTGACAGTCTCCACAAGTTAGATCAGATGGCCAATGCAATGGGGTGCCAGGCTTTTCCCTTTTGGTTTTACCCCAAGAATGTTTTGCTTGCATGCGAATGGTCTCAGAAGTGCTGTATGCAGCTGGAGATGAATGCATGGATCTCGGCCCAGGAAAGAGGTAGGGAAGAATTCTAAGGAGCATTTTGACTGTCTCCAGAAGTTAGATCAGATGGCCAATGCAATGGGGTGCCAGGCTTTTCCCTTTCGGTTTTACCCCAAGAATGTTTTGCTTCCATGCGAATGGTCTCAGAAGTTCTGGATGAAGCTGGAGATGAATGCATGGATCTCGGCCCAGGAAAGAGGTAGGAAAGAATTCTAAGGAGCATTTTGACTGTCTCCAGAAGTTAGATCAGATGGCCAATGCAATGGGGTGCCAGGCTTTTCCCTTTTGGTTTTACCCCAAGAATGTTTTGCTTCCATGTGAATGGTCTCAGAAGTGCTGTGTGCACCTGGAGATGAATGCATGGATCTCGGCCCAGGAAAGAGGTAGGGAAGAATTCTAAGGAGCATTTTGACTGTCTCCAGAAGTTAGATCAGATGGCCAATGCAATGGGGTGCCAGGCTTTTCCCTTTCGGTTTTACCCCAAGAATGTTTTGCTTCCATGCGAATGGTCTCAGAAGTGCTGTATGCAGCTGGAGATGAATGCATGGATCTCGGCCCAGGAAAGAGGTAGGGAAGAATTCTAAGGAGCATTTTGACTGTCTCCAGAAGTTAGATCAGATGGCCAATGCAATGGGTAGCCAGGCTTTTCCCTTTTGGTTTTACCCCAAGAATGTTTTGCTTGCATGCGAATGGTCGCAGAAGTGCTGGATGAAGCTAAAGATGAATGCATGGATCTCGGCCCAGGAAAGAGGTAGGGAAGAATTCTAAGGAGCATTTTGACTGTCTCCAGAAGTTAGATCAGATGGCCAATGCAATGGGGTGCCAGGCTTTTCCCTTTCGGTTTTACCCCAAGAATGTTTTGCTTCCATGCGAATAGTCTCAGAAGTGCTGTATGCAGCTGGAGATGAATGCATGGATCTCGGCCCAGGAAAGAGGTAGGGAAGAATTCTAAGGAGCATTTTGACTGTCTCCACAAGTTAGATCAGATGGCCAATGCAATGGGGTGCCAGGCTTGTCCCTTTCTGTTTTACCCGAAGAATGGTTTGATTCCATTCCAAAGGTCTCAGAAGGCCTGGATGAAGCTGGAGATGAATGCATGGATCTCGGCCCAGGAAAGAGGTAGGGAAGAATTCTAAGGAGCATTTTGACTGTCTCCAGAAGTTAGATCAGATGGCCAATGCAATGGGGTGCCAGGCTTTTCCCTTTCGGTTTTACCCCAAAAATGTTTTGCTTATATTTGAATTGTCTCAGAAGTGCTGGATGCAGCTGGAGATGAATGCATGGATCTCGGCCCAGGAAAGAGGTAGGGAAGAATTCTAAGGAGCATTTTAACTGTCTCCAGAAGTTAGATCACATGGCCAATGCAATGGGGTGCCAGGCTTTTCCCTTTCGGTTTTACCCGAAGAATGGTTTGATTCCATTCCACAGGTCTCGGAAGGGCTGGAAGCAGCTGGAGATGAATGCATGGATCTCGGCCCAGGAAAGAGGTAGGGAAGAATTCTAAGGAGCATTTTGACTGTCTCCAGAAGTTAGATCAGATGGCCAATGCAATGGGGTGCCAGGCTTTTCCCTTTTGGTTTTACCCCAAGAATGTTTTGCTTCCATGTGAATGGTCTCAGAAGTGCTGTATGCAGCTGGAGATGAATGCATGGATCTCGGCCCAGGAAAGAGGTAGGGAAGAATTCTAAGGAGCATTTTGACTGTCTCCAGAAGTTAGATCAGATGGCCAATGCAATGGGGTGCCAGGCTTTTCCCTTTCGGTTTTACCCCAAGGATGTTTTGCTTATATTTGAATTGTCTCAGAAGTGCTGGAAGCAGCTGGAGATGAATGCATGGATCTCGGCCCAGGAAAGAGGTAGGGAAGAATTCTAAGGAGCATTTTGACTGTCTCCAGAAGTTAGATCAGATGGCCAATGCAATGGGGTGCCAGGCTTTTCCCTTTCGGTTTTACCCCAAGAATGTTTTGCTTCCATTCGAATTGTCTCAGAAGTGCTGTATGCAGCTGGAGATGAATGCATGGATCTCGGCCCAGGAAAGAGGTAGGGAAGAATTCTAAGGAGCATTTTGACTGTCTCCAGAAGTTAGATCAGATGGCCAATGCAATGGGGTGCCAGGCTTTTCCCTTTCGGTTTTACCCCAAGGATGTTTTGCTTATATTTGAATTGTCTCAGAAGTGCTGTATGCAGCTGGAGATGAATGCATGGATCTCGGCCCAGGAAAGAGGTAGGGAAGAATTCTAAGGAGCATTTTAACTGTCTCCAGAAGTTAGATCACATGGCCAATGCAATGGGGTGCCAGGCTTTTCCCTTTCGGTTTTACCCGAAGAATGGTTTGATTCCATTCCACAGGTCTCGGAAGGGCTGGAAGCAGCTGGAGATGAATGCATGGATCTCGGCCCAGGAAAGAGGTAGGGAAGAATTCTAAGGAGCATTTTGACTGTCTCCAGAAGTTAGATCAGATGGCCAATGCAATGGGGTGCCAGGCTTTTCCCTTTTGGTTTTTCCCTAAAAATGATTTGTTTCCATTCGAATGGTCTCAGAAGGGCTGGATGCAGCTGGAGATGAATGCATGGATCTCGGCCCAGGAAAGAGGTAGGGAAGAATTCTAAGGAGCATTTTGACTGTCTCCAGAAGTTAGATCAGATGGCCAATGCAATGGGGTGCCAGGCTTTTCCCTTTCGGTTTTATCCGAATAATGGTTTGATTCCATTCCAAAGGTCTCAGAAGGGCTGGATGAAGCTGTAGATGAATGCATGGATCTCGGCCCAGGAAAGAGGTAGGGAAGAATTCTAAGGAGCATTTTGACTGTCTCCAGAAGTTAGATCAGATGGCCAATGCAGTCGGGTGCGAGGCTTTTCCCTTTCGGTTTTACCCCAAGAATGTTTTGCTTCCATGCGAATGGTCTCAGAAGTGCTGGATGAAGCTGGAGATGAATGCATGGATCTCGGCCCAGGAAAGAGGTAGGGAAGAATTCTAAGGAGCATTTTGACTGTCTCCAGAAGTTAGATCAGATGGCCAATGCAATGGGGTGCCAGGCTTTTCCCTTTTGGTTTTACCCCAAGGATGTTTTGCGTATATTTGAATTGTCTCAGAAGTGCTGGAAGCAGCTGGAGATGAATGCATGGATCTCGGCCCAGGAAAGAGGTAGGGAAGAATTCTAAGGAGCATTTTGACTGTCTCCAGAAGTTAGATCAGATGGCCAATGCAATGGGGTGCCAGGCTTTTCCCTTTCGGTTTTACCCCAAGAATGTTTTGCTTCCATGCGAATGGTCTCAGAACTGCTCTATGCTACTGGAGATGAATGCATGGATCTCGGCCCAGGAAAGAGGTAGGGAAGAATTCTAAGGAGCATTTTGACTGTCTCCACAAGTTAGATCAGATGGCCAATGCAATGGGGTGCCAGGCTTTTCCCTTTCGGTTTTACCCCAAGAATGTTTAGCTTCCATGTGAAAGGGCTCAGAAGTGCTGGATGCAGCTGGAGATGAATGCATGGATCTCGGCCCAGGAAAGAGGTAGGGAAGAATTCTAAGGAGCATTTTGACTGTCTCCACAAGTTAGATCAGATGGCCAATGCAATGGGGTGCCAGGCTTTTCCCTTTTGGTTTTACCCCAAGAATGTTTTGCTTCCATGTGAATGGTGTCAGAAGTGCTGTATGCAGCTGGAGATGAATGCATGGATCTCGGCCCAGGAAAGAGGTAGGGAAGAATTCTAAGGAGCATTTTGACTGTCTCCAGAACTTAGATCAGATGGCCAATGCAATGGGGTGCCACGCTTTTCCCTTTCGGTTTTTACCCAAAATGGTTTGCTTCCATGCGAATGGTCTCAGAAGTGCTGTATGCAGCTGGAGATGAATGCATGGATCTCGGCCCAGGAAAGAGGTAGGGAAGAATTCTAAGGAGCATTTTGACAGTCTCCACAAGTTAGATCAGATGGCCAATGCAATGGGGTGCCAGGCTTTTCCCTTTTGGTTTTACCCCAAGAATGTTTTGCTTGCATGCGAATGGTCTCAGAAGTGCTGTATGCAGCTGGAGATGAATGCATGGATCTCGGCCCAGGAAAGAGGTAGGGAAGAATTCTAAGGAGCATTTTGACTGTCTCCAGAAGTTAGATCAGATGGCCAATGCAATGGGGTGCCAGGCTTTTCCCTTTCGGTTTTACCCCAAGAATGTTTTGCTTCCATGCGAATGGTCTCAGAAGTTCTGGATGAAGCTGGAGATGAATGCATGGATCTCGGCCCAGGAAAGAGGTAGGAAAGAATTCTAAGGAGCATTTTGACTGTCTCCAGAAGTTAGATCAGATGGCCAATGCAATGGGGTGCCAGGCTTTTCCCTTTTGGTTTTACCCCAAGAATGTTTTGCTTCCATGTGAATGGTCTCAGAAGTGCTGTGTGCAGCTGGAGATGAATGCATGGATCTCGGCCCAGGAAAGAGGTAGGGAAGAATTCTAAGGAGCATTTTGACTGTCTCCAGAAGTTAGATCAGATGGCCAATGCAATGGGGTGCCAGGCTTTTCCCTTTCGGTTTTACCCCAAGAATGTTTTGCTTCCATGCGAATGGTCTCAGAAGTGCTGTATGCAGCTGGAGATGAATGCATGGATCTCGGCCCAGGAAAGAGGTAGGGAAGAATTCTAAGGAGCATTTTGACTGTCTCCAGAAGTTAGATCAGATGGCCAATGCAATGGGTAGCCAGGCTTTTCCCTTTTGGTTTTACCCCAAGAATGTTTTGCTTGCATGCGAATGGTCGCAGAAGTGCTGGATGAAGCTGAAGATGAATGCATGGATCTCGGCCCAGGAAAGAGGTAGGGAAGAATTCTAAGGAGCATTTTGACTGTCTCCAGAAGTTAGATCAGATGGCCAATGCAATGGGGTGCCAGGCTTTTCCCTTTCGGTTTTACCCCAAGAATGTTTTGCTTCCATGCGAATAGTCTCAGAAGTGCTGTATGCAGCTGGAGATGAATGCATGGATCTCGGCCCAGGAAAGAGGTAGGGAAGAATTCTAAGGAGCATTTTGACTGTCTCCACAAGTTAGATCAGATGGCCAATGCAATGGGGTGCCAGGCTTGTCCCTTTCTGTTTTACCCGAAGAATGGTTTGATTCCATTCCAAAGGTCTCAGAAGGCCAGGATGAAGCTGGAGATGAATGCATGGATCTCGGCCCAGGAAAGAGGTAGGGAAGAATTCTAAGGAGCATTTTGACTGTCTCCAGAAGTTAGATCAGATGGCCAATGCAATGGGGTGCCAGGCTTTTCCCTTTCGGTTTTACCCCAAAAATGTTTTGCTTATATTTGAATTGTCTCAGAAGTGCTGGATGCAGCTGGAGATGAATGCATGGATCTCGGCCCAGGAAAGAGGTAGGGAAGAATTCTAAGGAGCATTTTAACTGTCTCCAGAAGTTAGATCACATGGCCAATGCAATGGGGTGCCAGGCTTTTCCCTTTCGGTTTTACCCGAAGAATGGTTTGATTCCATTCCACAGGTCTCGGAAGGGCTGGAAGCAGCTGGAGATGAATGCATGGATCTCGGCCCAGGAAAGAGGTAGGGAAGAATTCTAAGGAGCATTTTGACTGTCTCCAGAAGTTAGATCAGATGGCCAATGCAATGGGGTGCCAGGCTTTTCCCTTTCGGTTTTACCCCAAAAATGTTTTGCTTATATTTGAATTGTCTCAGAAGTGCTGTATACAGCTGGAGATGAATGCATGGATCTCGGCCCAGGAAAGAGGTAGGGAAGAATTCTAAGGAGCATTTTGACTGTCTCCAGAACTTAGATCAGATGGCCAATGCAATGGGGTGCCACGCTTTTCCCTTTCGGTTTTTACCCAAAATGGTTTGCTTCCATGCGAATGGTCTCAGAAGTGCTGTATGCAGCTGGAGATGAATGCATGGATCTCGGCCCAGGAAAGAGGTAGGGAAGAATTCTAAGGAGCATTTTGACAGTCTCCACAAGTTAGATCAGATGGCCAATGCAATGGGGTGCCAGGCTTTTCCCTTTTGGTTTTACCCCAAGAATGTTTTGCTTGCATGCGAATGGTCTCAGAAGTGCTGTATGCAGCTGGAGATGAATGCATGGATCTCGGCCCAGGAAAGAGGTAGGGAAGAATTCTAAGGAGCATTTTGACTGTCTCCAGAAGTTAGATCAGATGGCCAATGCAATGGGGTGCCAGGCTTTTCCCTTTCGGTTTTACCCCAAGAATGTTTTGCTTCCATGCGAATGGTCTCAGAAGTTCTGGATGAAGCTGGAGATGAATGCATGGATCTCGGCCCAGGAAAGAGGTAGGAAAGAATTCTAAGGAGCATTTTGACTGTCTCCAGAAGTTAGATCAGATGGCCAATGCAATGGGGTGCCAGGCTTTTCCCTTTTGGTTTTACCCCAAGAATGTTTTGCTTCCATGTGAATGGTCTCAGAAGTGCTGTGTGCAGCTGGAGATGAATGCATGGATCTCGGCCCAGGAAAGAGGTAGGGAAGAATTCTAAGGAGCATTTTGACTGTCTCCAGAAGTTAGATCAGATGGCCAATGCAATGGGGTGCCAGGCTTTTCCCTTTCGGTTTTACCCCAAGAATGTTTTGCTTCCATGCGAATGGTCTCAGAAGTGCTGTATGCAGCTGGAGATGAATGCATGGATCTCGGCCCAGGAAAGAGGTAGGGAAGAATTCTAAGGAGCATTTTGACTGTCTCCAGAAGTTAGATCAGATGGCCAATGCAATGGGTAGCCAGGCTTTTCCCTTTTGGTTTTACCCCAAGAATGTTTTGCTTGCATGCGAATGGTCGCAGAAGTGCTGGATGAAGCTGAAGATGAATGCATGGATCTCGGCCCAGGAAAGAGGTAGGGAAGAATTCTAAGGAGCATTTTGACTGTCTCCAGAAGTTAGATCAGATGGCCAATGCAATGGGGTGCCAGGCTTTTCCCTTTCGGTTTTACCCCAAGAATGTTTTGCTTCCATGCGAATAGTCTCAGAAGTGCTGTATGCAGCTGGAGATGAATGCATGGATCTCGGCCCAGGAAAGAGGTAGGGAAGAATTCTAAGGAGCATTTTGACTGTCTCCACAAGTTAGATCAGATGGCCAATGCAATGGGGTGCCAGGCTTGTCCCTTTCTGTTTTACCCGAAGAATGGTTTGATTCCATTCCAAAGGTCTCAGAAGGCCTGGATGAAGCTGGAGATGAATGCATGGATCTCAGCCCAGGAAAGAGGTAGGGAAGAATTCTAAGGAGCATTTTGACTGTCTCCAGAAGTTAGATCAGATGGCCAATGCAATGGGGTGCCAGGCTTTTCCCTTTCGGTTTTACCCCAAAAATGTTTTGCTTATATTTGAATTGTCTCAGAAGTGCTGGATGCAGCTGGAGATGAATGCATGGATCTCGGCCCAGGAAAGAGGTAGGGAAGAATTCTAAGGAGCATTTTAACTGTCTCCAGAAGTTAGATCACATGGCCAATGCAATGGGGTGCCAGGCTTTTCCCTTTCGGTTTTACCCGAAGAATGGTTTGATTCCATTCCACAGGTCTCGGAAGGGCTGGAAGCAGCTGGAGATGAATGCATGGATCTCGGCCCAGGAAAGAGGTAGGGAAGAATTCTAAGGAGCATTTTGACTGTCTCCAGAAGTTAGATCAGATGGCCAATGCAATTGGGTGCCAGGCTTTTCCCTTTTGGTTTTACCCCAAGAATGTTTTGCTTCCATGTGAATGGTCTCAGAAGTGCTGTATGCAGCTGGAGATGAATGCATGGATCTCGGCCCAGGAAAGAGGTAGGGAAGAATTCTAAGGAGCATTTTGACTGTCTCCAGAAGTTAGATCAGATGGCCAATGCAATGGGGTGCCAGGCTTTTCCCTTTCGGTTTTACCCCAAGGATGTTTTGCTTATATTTGAATTGTCTCAGAAGTGCTGGAAGCAGCTGGAGATGAATGCATGGATCTCGGCCCAGGAAAGAGGTAGGGAAGAATTCTAAGGACCATTTTGACTGTCTCCAGAAGTTAGATCAGATGGCCAATGCAATGGGGTGCCAGGCTTGTCCCTTTCTGTTTTACCCGAAGAATGGTTTGATTCCAATCCAAAGGTCTCAGAAGGGCTGGATGCAGCTGGAGATGAATGCATGGATCTCGGCCCAGGAAAGAGGTAGGGAAGAATTCTAAGGAGCATTTTGACTGTCTCCACAAGTTAGATCAGATGGCCAATGCAATGGGGTGCCAGGCTTTTCCCTTTCGGTTTTACCCCAAGAATGTTTTGTTTCCATTCGAATTGTCTCAGAAGTGTTGTATGCAGCTGGAGATGAATGCATGGATCTCGGCCCAGGAAAGAGGTAGGGAAGAATTCTAAGGAGCATTTTGACTGTCTCCAGAAGTTAGATCAGATGGCCAATGCAATGGGGTGCCAGGCTTTTCCCTTTCGGTTTTACCCCAAAAATGTTTTGCTTATATTTGAATTGTCTCAGAAGTGCTGTATGCAGCTGGAGATGAATGCATGGATCTCGGCCCAGGAAAGAGGTAGGGAAGAATTCTAAGGAGCATTTTAACTGTCTCCAGAAGTTAGATCACATGGCCAATGCAATGGGGTGCCAGGCTTTTCCCTTTCGGTTTTACCCGAATAATGGTTTGATTCCATTCCACAGGTCTCGGAAGGGCTGGAAGCAGCTGGAGATGAATGCATGGATCTCGGCCCAGGAAAGAGGTAGGGAAGAATTCTAAGGAGCATTTTGACTGTCTCCAGAAGTTAGATCAGATGGCCAATGCAATGGGGTGCCAGCCTTTTTCCTTTCGGTTTTACCTCAAGAATGTTTTGCTTCCATGCGAATTTTCTCAGAATCGCTGGATGCAGCTGGAGATGAATGCATGGATCTCGGCCCAGGAAAGAGGTAGGGAAGAATTCTAAGGAGCATTTTGACTGTCTCCAGAAGTTAGATCAGATGGCCAATGCAATGGGGTGCCAGCCTTTTTCCTTTCGGTTTTACCTCAAGAATGTTTTGCTTCCATGGGAATTGTCTCAGAATCGCTGGATGCAGCTGGAGATGAATGCATGGATCTTGGCCCAGGAAAGAGGTAGGGAAGAATTCTAAGGAGCATTTTGACTGTCTCCAGAAGTTAGATCAGATGGCCAATGCAATGGGGTGCCAGCCTTTTTCCTTTCGGTTTTACCCCAAGAATGTTTTGCTTCCATGCGAATTGTCTCAGAAGCGCTGGATGCAGCTGGAGATGAATGCATGGATCTCGGCCCAGGAAAGAGGTAGGGAAGAATTCTAAGGAGCATTTTGACTGTCTCCAGAAGTTAGATCAGATGGCCAATGCAATGGGGTGCCAGGCTTTTCCCTTTCGTTTTTACCCCAAGAATGTATTGCATGCATGCGAAAGGTCTCAGAAGTGCTGGATGCAGCTGGAGATGAATGCATGGATCTCGGCCCAGGAAAGAGGTAGGGAAGAATGCTAAGGTGCATTTTGACTGTCTCCAGAAGTTAGATCAGATGGCCAATGCAATGGGGTGCCAGGCTTTTCCCTTTCGGTTTTACCCCAAGAATGGTTTGATTGCATTCCAAAGGTCTCAGAAGGCCTGGATGAAGCTGGAGATGAATGCATGGATCTCGGCCCAGGAAAGAGGTAGGGAAGAATTCTAAGGAGCATTTTGACTGTCTCTAGAACTTAGATCAGATGGCCAATGCAATGGGGTGCCAGGCTTTTCCCTTTCGGTTTTACCCCAAGAATGTTTTGCTTGCATGCGAATGGTCTCAGAAGTGCTGTATGCTACTGGAGATGAATGCATGGATCTCGGCCCAGGAAAGAGGTAGGGAAGAATTCTAAGGACCATTTTGACTGTCTCCAGAAGTTAGATCAGATGGCCAATGCAATGGGGTGCCAGGCTTTTCCTTTTCGGTTTTGCCCAAGAATGTTTTGCTTCCATGCGAATGGTCTCAGAAGTGCTGTATGCTACTGGAGATGAATGCATGGATCTCGGCCCAGGAAAGAGGTAGGGAAGAATTTTAAGGAGCATTTTGACTGTCTCCAGAAGTTAGATCAGATGGCCAATGCAATGGGGTGCCAGGCTTTTCTCTTTCGGTTTTACCCCAAGAATGTTTTGCTTCCATGCGAATTGTCTCAGAATTGCTGTATGCAGCTGGAGATGAATGCATGGATCTCGGCCCAGGAAAGAGGTAGGGAAGAATTCTAAGGAGCATTTTGACTGTCTCCAGAAGTTAGATCAGACGGCCAATGCAATGGGGTGCCAGGCTTTTCCCTTTCGGTTTTACCTCAAGAATGTTTTGCTTCCATGCGAATTGTCTCAGAAGTGCTGTATGCAGCTGGAGATGAATGCATGGATCTCGGCCCAGGAAAGAGGTAGGGAAGAATTCTAAGGAGCATTTTGACTGTCTCCAGAAGTTAGATCAGATGGCCAATGCAATGGGGTGCCAGGCTTTTCCCTCTTGGTTTTACCCCAAGAATGTTTTGCTTCCTTGTGAAAGGTCTCAGAAGTGCTGTATGCAGCTGGAGATGAATGCATGGATCTCGGCCCAGGAAAGAGGTAGGGAAGAATTCTAAGGAGCATTTTGACTGTCTCCACAAGTTAGATCAGATGGCCAATGCAATGGGGTGCCAGGCTTTTCCCTTTCGGTTTTACCCCAAGAATGTTTTGCTTCCATTCGAAAGGTCTCAGAAGTGCTGGATGCAGCTGGAGATGAATGCATGGATCTCGGCCCAGGAAAGAGGTAGGGAAGAATTCTAAGGAGCATTTTGACTGTCTCCAGAAGTTAGATCAGATGGTCAATGCAATGGGGTGCCAGGCTTTTCCCTTTCGGTTTGACCCCAAGAATGTTTTGCTTCCATGCGAATAGTCTCAGAAGTGCTGTATGCAGCTGGAGATGAATGCATGGATCTCGGCCCAGGAAAGAGGTAGGGAAGAATTCTAAGGAGCATTTTGACTGTCTCCAGAAGTTAGATCAGATGGCCAATGCAATGGGGTGCCAGGCTTTTCCCTTTCGGTTTTACCCCAAGAATGTTTTGCTTCCATGCGAATGGTCTCAGAAGTGCTCTATGCTACTGGAGATGAATGCATGGATCTCGGCCCAGGAAAGAGGTAGGGAAGAATTCTAAGGAGCATTTTGACTGTCTCCACAAGTTAGATGAGATGGCCAATGCAATGGGGTGCCAGGCTTTTCCCTTTCGGTTTTACCCCAAGAATGTTTCGCTTCCATGCGAATTTTCTCAGAATCGCTGGATGCAGCTGGAGATGAATGCATGGATCTCGGCCCAGGAAAGAGGTAGGGAAGAATTCTAAGGAGCATTTTGACTGTCTCCAGAAGTTAGATCAGATGGCCAATGCAATGGGGTGCCAGACTTTTTCCTTTGGGTTTTACCTCAAGAATGTTTTGCTTCCATTCGAATGGTCTCAGAAGTGCTGGATGCAGCTGGAGATGAATGCATGGATCTTGGCCCAGGAAAGAGGTAGGGAAGAATTCTAAGGAGCATTTTGACTGTCTCCAGAAGTTAGATCAGATGGCCAATGCAATGGGGTGCCAGCCTTTTTCCTTTCGGTTTTACCCCAAGAATGTTTTGCTTCCATGCGAATGGTCTCAGAAGTGCTGCATGCAGCTGGAGATGAATGCATGGATCTCGGCCCAGGAAAGAGGTAGGGAAGAATTCTAAGGAGCATTTTGACTGTCTCCAGAAGTTAGATCAGATGGCCAATGCAATGGGGTGCCAGGCTTTTCCCTTTCGGTTTTAACCCAAGAATGGTTTGCTTCCATGCGAATTGTCTCAGAAGTGCTGGATGCAGCTGGAGATGAATGCATGGATCTCGGCCCAGGAAAGAGGGAGGGAAGAATTCTAAGAAGCATTTTAACTGTCTCCAGAAGTTAGATCAGATGGCCAATGCAATGGGGTGCCAGGCTTTTCCCTTTCGGTTTTACCCCAAGAATGTTTTGCTTCCATGCGAATAGTCTCAGAAGTGCTCTATGCTACTGGAAATGAATGCATGGATCTCGGCCCAGGAAAGAGGTAGGGAAGAATTCTAAGGAGCATTTTGACTGTCTCCACAAGTTAGATCAGATGGCCAATGCAATGGGGTGCCAGGCTTTTCCCTTTCGGTTTTACCCCAAGAATGTTTTGCTTCCATGCGAATTGTCTCAGAAGTGCTGTATGCAGCTGGAGATGAATGCATGGATCTCGGCCCAGGAAAGAGGTAGGGAAGAATTCTAAGGAGCATTTTGACTGTCTCCACAAGTTAGATCAGATGGCCAATGCAATGAGGTGCCAGCCTTTTTCCTTTCGGTTTTACCCCAAGAATGTTTTGCTTCCATGCGAATTGTCTCAGAATCGCTGTATGCAGCTGGAGATGAATGCATGGATCTCGGCCCAGGAAAGAGGTAGGGAAGAATTCTAAGGAGCATTTTGACTGTCTCCAGAAGTTAGATCAGATGGCCAATGCAATGGGGTGCCAGCCTTTTTCCTTTCGGTTTTACCCCAAGAAAGTTTTGCTTCCATGCGAATTGTCTCAGAAGCGCTGGATGCAGCTGGAGATGAATGCATGGATCTCGGCCCAGGAAAGAGGTAGGGAAGAATTCTAAGGAGCATTTTGACTGTCTCCAGAAGTTAGATCAGATGGCCAATGCAATGGGGTGCCAGGCTTTTCCCTTTCGGTTTTACCCCAAGAATGTTTTGCTTGCATGGGAGTGGTCTCAGAAGTGCTGCATGCAGCTGGAGATGAATGCATGGATCTCGGCCCAGGAAAGAGGTAGGGAAGAATTCTAAGGAGCATTTTGACTGTCTCCAGAAGTTAGATCAGATGGCCAATGCAATGGGGTGCCAGGCTTTTCCCTTTCGATTTTACCCCAAGAATGTTTTGCTTCCACGCGAATTGTCTCAGAAGTGCTGGATGCAGCTGGAGATGAATGCATGGATCTCGGCCCAGGAAAGAGGTAGGGAAGAATTCTAAGGAGCATTTTGACTGTCTCCACAAGTTAGATCAGATGGCCAATGCAATGGGGTGCCAGGCTTTTCCCTTTCGGTTTTACCCCAGGAATGTTTTGCTTGCATGGGAGTGGTCTCAGAAGTGCTGCATGCAGCTGGAGATGAATGCATGGATCTCGGCCCAGGAAAGAGGCAGGGAAGAGTTCTAAGGAGCATTTTGACTGTCTCCAGAAGTTAGATCAGATGGCCAATGCAATGGGGTGCCAGGCTTTTCCCTTTCGGTTTTACCCCAAGAATGTTTTGCTTCCATGCGAATTGTCTCAGAAGTGCTGTATGCAGCTGGAGATGAATGCATGGATCTCGGCCCAGGAAAGAGGTAGGGAAGAATTCTAAGGAGCATTTTGACTGTCTCCAGAAGTTAGATCTGATGGCCAACGCAATGGGGTGCCAGGCTTTTCCCTTTCGGTTTTACCCCAAGAATGGTTTGCTTCCATGCGAATTGTCTCAGAAGCGCTGGATGCAGCTGGATATGAATGCATGGATCTCGGCCCAGGAAAGAGGTAGGGAAGAATTCTAAGGAGCATTTTGACTGTCTCCAGAAGTTAGATCAGGTGGACAATGCAATGGGGTGCCAGGCTTTTCCCTTCAGGTTTTACCCCTAGAATGTTTTGCTTCCATTCGAATTGTCTCAGAAGTGCTGTATGCAGCTGGAGATGAATGCATGGATCTCGGCCCAGGAAAGAGGTAGGGAAGAATTCTAAGGAGCATTTTGACTGTCTCCAGAAGTTAGATCAGATGGCCAATGCAATGGGGTGCCAGGCTTTTCCCTTTCGGTTTTACCCCAAAAATGTTTTGCTTCCATGCGTATTGTCTCAGAAGTGCTGGAAGCAGCTGGAGATGAAAGCATGGATCTCGGCCCAGGAAAGAGGTAGGGAAGAATTCTAAGGAGCATTTTGACTGTCTCCACAAGTTAGATCAGATGGCCAATGCAATGGGGTGCCAGGCTTTTCCCTTCAGGTTTTATCCCAAGAATGTTTTGCTTCCATTCGAATTGTCTCAGAAGTGCTGGGTGCAGCTGGAGATGAATGCATGGATCTCTGCCCAGGAACGAGGTAGGGAAGAATTCTAAGGAGCATTTTGACTGTCTCCAGAAGTTAGATCAGATGGCCAATGCAATGGGGTGCCAGGCTTTTCCCTTTAGGTTTTAACCCAAGAATGGTTTGCTTCCATTCGAATTGTCTGAGAAGTGCTGTATGCAGCTGGAGATGAATGCATGGATCTCGGCCCAGGAAAGAGGTAGGGAAGAGTTCTAAGGAGCATTTTGACTGTCTCCAGAAGTTAGATCAGATGGCCAATGCAATGGGGTGCCAGGCTTTTTCCTTTCGGTTTTACCCCAAGAATGTTTTGCTTCCAGTCGAATTGTCTCAGAAGTGCTGTGTGCAGCTGGAGATGAATGCATGGATCTCGGCCCAGGAAAGAGGTAGGGAAGAATTCTAAGGAGCATTTTGACTGTCTCCAGAAGTTAGATGAGATGGCCAATGCAATGGGGTGCCAGGCTTTTCCCTTTCGGTTTTACCCCAAGAAAGTTTTGCTTCCATTCGTATTGTCTCAGAAGTGCTGTGTGCAGCTGGAGATGAATGCATGGATCTCGGCCCAGAAAAGAGGTAGGGAAGAATTCTAAGGAGCATTTTGACTGTCTCCAGAAGTTAGATCAGATGGCCAATGCAATGGGGTGCCAGGCTTTTCCCTTTCGGTTTTACCCCAAGAATATTTTGCTTCCATTCGAATGGTCTCAGAAGTGCTGGATGCAGCTGGAGATGAATGCATGGATCTCGGCCCAGGAAAGAGGTAGGGAAGAATTCTAAGGAGCATTTTGACTGTCTCCAGAAGTTAGATCAGATGGCCAATGCAATGGGGTGCCAGGCTTTTCCCTATTGGTTTTACCCCAAGAATGTTTTGCTTCCATGCGAATGGTCTCAGAAGTGCTGTATGCAGCTGGAGATGAATGCATGGATCTCGGCCCTGGAAAGAGGTAGGGAAGAATTCTAAGGAGCATTTTGACTGTCTCCAGAAGTTAGATCAGGTGGACAATGCAATGGGGTCCCAGGCTTTTCCCTTTCGGTTTTACCCCAAGAATGTTTTGCTTCCATGCGAATTGTCTCAGAAGTGCTTTATCCAGCTGCAGATGAATGCATGGATCTCGGCCCAGGAAAGAGTTAGGGAAGAATTCTAAGGAGCATTTTGACTGTCTCCAGAAGTCAGATCAGATGGCCAATGCAATGGGGTGCCAGGCTTTTCCCTTTCGGTTTTACCCCAAGAATGGTTTGCTTCCATGGGAATTGTCTCAGAAGTGCTGTGTGCAGCTGGATATGAATGCATGGATCAGAATGGCATCTGATCTATCTTCTGGAGGCAGTCAAAATGAGTATTTGAATTCTTCCCTACCTTATTCCTGTGCTGAGATACCGGCTGCTCCAACCTGCTGAAAAATGCTTGATTTCGAGAGTGAGCGAAACTAATGAAAAGATTGTTGGGGTAAAACCTAAAGGGAAAGGCCTAGCACCAAATTGCATTGGCCATCTGATCTAACTTCTGGAGGCCGTCAAAATGAGTATTTGAATTCTTCCCTACCTTATTCCTGTGCTGAGATACAGGCTGCTCCAACCTGCTGTAAAATGCTTGATTTCGAGAGTGAGCGAAACTAATGAAAACATTGTTGGGGTAAAACCTAAAGGGAAAGGCCTAGCACCAAATTGCATTGGCCATCTGTCGTAGTTTGGGCTGGGTGCCCTTCTGCTACAGGGGTGCTTCCTGTGTCCAGAAGTCCAGCCCAGTGGGTGGACACAGGAAATTAGGTTATTTCCTACCATGATCCCTTGCACCACTATAAGTTTTGCGGCGGGGTCTGGCACTACCTCTTTTCTTCTTCCTCCGTCAGTCGGTAACATGGGGGAGAGATCTCCTGGCCTTGGGCCTTGCTAGGCCCAAGGCCACGGGGGGGATGGGCAGTCTCAGATCTGGCCAGCTGAGACTAGCCTTGCAATGGGAGGGGGAAGAGGGAGCCCTGGGGGTCTCGGGTGTACCCCCAGGTAGGGATGGGTTTCTCTGGGTCTGTTTTGGGTTCTTTTCTCTCGTCACTGTATCTCTAGTTCTCTGCACGCACTCACTGTTCTATTTAAACTTTCCATCACTTTTGCAATCTGTTTGTCTGAGTCATTATTTTTTGCGCGTGGTGGGGAGGGGGTCTGCCCCAACCCATTACATTTTGGCGCACCAACGTGGGGCTGGCTGTTGTGCCCACTCTGCAGATCGATTGCAAAGGATGGAGAGTTTAAATTCAGTTCTGGGCGTCGGTTTGGGTTTGGCAGTTGGGGGCTCAAGTCATGTTGCTGGGGCGGCCGTGTAAGCTCTTGTGGATTGTGGGGGGATGACTGGTGCGCTGCCGGTGGCGCGGACCCTCTGCTATTTCAGGCAGGGGTGGTGCTCGACCATCGGTATTGGGGGTACCGCTTGAGAACGCGGAACCTGCCCCTCCTCCGCGGCGGGCAGTGAAGTGGGGGAGGGGCAGCGGCGAGCAGATCAGAGTCAGGTCCGTTCTCGCTGCGGGGATAGAGCCAGCCGCTGCGAGTGGGCGAGCTAGCTCCCGAAGCCCCGGGGGGCCGACGGGGACTCCAGCTGGAAAGCCGTTTTCAAGGGCTCTGAGAACGCGCGCATGGCTTTCGCTGGAGAAGCCGTTTGAGTGTCCGAGGGGTGGAGGTGATTTTGATTCTGCGCCGCGGCGGCAGAGGTGGGCGGAGCCCTGCTGCGGGCGAGCGGCGCCGGCGGACCCGGCCGTACGCTCGGGCTGTGGCGGGCCCGGCCCTAGTCTCTTCCCCGACTTTTTCGGACGAGTTCCGAAACTGGCGCCGAGCACCTGGCTCCACCTCCCTTCTTCTCAGTGAGCTGTGGTGCAGCCCCTCCCTTTCCAAGGGCGGGGTGTGCAGCCGGATGCTGTCTTGCCTTGGTACTGGTACGCCTAGTGGGGGGGCGGAGTACCTCGAACAAGCATCCGTGTAGTTGGACCGCAGTTGGAAGCTGTTGATTGCGGCACCCTGGATGGATTGAAAAAGGCAGTCGTGGGTTGGATGGTTTCGACTGGCCTGCCCCAGGGGTGGAGAATATGCCGCCGAGTGATTATTTGTGAAAAGTAAAGGCTTGGCTGAGAAGTCGTGAGGCTGTTCCAGGTGACCAGGATGCCCAACGGATCCATGGAGAACTTGCACCGCAGGAGAATGAGTTCTGCATCGCCGGGAGGTTCCACTGGATGAAGGAAGAAGAACTGGAATGAACAGACACTAGAGCCTGACTGAGAGACTGTTTGAGTGGACGACCAGATGAAGACACGGACTTCGACGGACATGTCATCAGTTTTCTGATTTGATGATGTGTTTGGGTGCAGGCATCATGGTTTGAAATAAAGGGGTGGCTCCTGTCGTAGTTTGGGCTGGGTGCCCTTCTGCTACAGGGGTGCTTCCTGTGTCCAGAAGTCCAGCCCAGTGGGTGGACACAGGAAATTAGGTTATTTCCTACCATGATCCCTTGCACCACTATAAGGTTTGCGGCGGGGTTCTGGCACTGCCTCTTTTCTTCCTCCTCCGTCAGTCGGTAACATGGGGGAGAGATCTCCTGGCCTTGGGCCTTGCTAGGCCCAAGGCCACGGGGGGGATGGGCAGTCTCAGATCTGGCCAGCTGAGACTAGCCTAGCAATGGGAGGGGGAAGAGGGAGCCCTGGGGGTCTCGGGTGTACCCCCAGGTAGGGATGGGTTTCTCTGGGTCTGTTTAGGGTTCTTTTCTCTCGTCACTGTATCTCTAGTTCTCTGCACGCACTCACTGTTCTATTTAAACTTTCCATCACTTTTGCAATCTGTTTGTCTGAGTCATTATTTTTTGCGCGTGGTGGGGAGGGGGTCTGCCCCAACCCATTACACCATCTGATCTAACTTCTGGAGGCAGTCAAAATGAGTATTTGAATTCTTCCCTACCTTATTCCTGTGCTGAGATACAGGCTGCTCCAACCTGCTGTAAAATGCTTGATTTCGAGAGTGAGCGAAACTAATTAAAACATTGTTGGGGTAAAACCTAAAGGGAAAGGCCTAGCACCAAATTGCATTGGCCATCTGATCTAACTTCTGGAGGCAGTCAAAATGAGTATTTGAATTCTTCCCTACCTTATTCCTGTGCTGAGATACAGGCTGCTCCAACCCGCTGTAAAATGCTTGATTTAGAGAATGATAGAAACTAATGAAAACATTGTTGGGGTAAAACCTAAAGGGAAAGGCCTAGCACCAAATTGCATTGGCCATCTGATCTAACTTCTGGAGGCAGTCAAAATGAGTATTTGAATTCTTCCCTACCTTATTCCTGTGCTGAGATACAGGCTGCTCCAACCTGCTGTAAAATGCTTGATTTCGAGAGTGAGCGAAACTAATGAAAACATTGTTGGGGTAAAACCTAAAGGGAAAGGCCTAGCACCAAATTGCATTGGCCATCTGATCTAACTTCTGGAGGCAGTCAAAATGAGTATTTGAATTCTTCCCTACCTTATTCCTCTGCTGAGATACAGGCTGCTCCAACCTGCTGTAAAATGCTTGATTTCGAGAGTGAGCGAAGCTAATGAAAACATTGTTGGGGTAAAAGCTAAAGGGAAAGGCCTAGCACCAAATTGCATTGGCCATCTGATCTAACTTCTGGAGGCAGTCAAAATGAGTATTTGAATTCTTCCCTACCTTATTCCTTTGCTGAGATACAGGCTGCTCCAACCTGCTGTAAAATGCTTGATTTCGAGAGTGAGCGAAACTAATGAAAACATTGTTGGGGTAAAACCTAAAGGGAAAGGCCTATCACCAAATACCATTTCCCATCTGATCTAACTTCTGGAGGCAGTCAAAATGAGTATTTGAATTCTTCCCTACCTTATTCCTGTGCTGAGATACAGGCTGCTCCAACCTGCTGTAAAATGCTTGATTTCGAGAGTGAGCGAAACTAATGAAAACATTGTTGGGGTAAAACCTAAAGGGAAAGGCCTAGCACCAAATTGCATTGGCCATCTGATCTAACTTCTGGAGGCAGTCAAAATGAGTATTTGAATTCTTCCCTACCTTATTCCTGTGCTGAGATACAGGCTGCTCCAACCTGCTGTAAAATGCTTGATTTCGAGAGTGAGCGAAACTAATGAAAACATTGTTGGGGTAAAACCTAAAGGGAAAGGCTTAGCACCAAATACCATTTCCCATCTGATCTAACTTCTGGAGGCAGTCAAAATGAGTATTTGAATTCTTCCCTACCTTATTCCTGTGCTGAGATACAGGGTGCTCCAACCTGCTGTAAAATGCTTGATTTCGAGAGTGAGCGAAACTAATGAAAACATTGTTGGGGTAAAACCTAAAGGGAAAGGCCTAGCACCAAATTGCATTGGCCATCTGATCTAACTTCTGGAGGCAGTCAAAATGAGTATTTGAATTCTTCCCTACCTTATTCCTGTGCTGAGATACAGGCTGCTCCAACCTGCTGTAAAATGCTTGATTTCGAGAGTGAGCGAAGCTAATGAAAACATTGTTGGGGTAAAAGCTAAAGGGAAAGGCCTAGCACCAAATTGCATTGGCCATCTGATCTAACTTCTGGAGGCAGTCAAAATGAGTATTTGAATTCTTCCCTACCTTATTCCTGTGCTGAGATACAGGCTGCTCCAACCTGCTGTAAAATGCTTGATTTCGAGAGTGAGCGAAAGTAATGAAAACATTGTTGGGGTAAAACCTAAAGGGAAAGGCCTAGCTCCAAATTGCATTGGCCATCTGATCTAACTTCTGGAGGCAGTCAAAATGAGTATTTGAATTCTTCCCTACCTTATTCCTGTGCTGAGATACAGGCTGCTCCAACCTGCTGTAAAATGCTTGATTTCGAGAGTGAGCGAAACTAATGAAAACATTGTTGGGGTAAAACCTAAAGGGAAAGGCCTAGCTCCAAATTGCATTGGCCATCTGATCTAACTTCTGGAGGCAGTCAAAATGAGTATTTGAATTCTTCCCTACCTTATTCCTGTGCTGAGATACAGGCTGCTCCAACCTGCTGTAAAATGCTTGATTTCGAGAGTGATCGAAACTAATGAAAACATTGTTGGGGTAAAACCTAAAGGGAAAGGCCTAGCTCCAAATTGCATTGGCCATCTGATCTAACTTCTGGAGGCAGTCAAAATGAGTATTTGAATTCTTCCCTACCTTATTCCTGTGCTGAGATACAGGCTGCTCCAACCTGCTGTAAAATGCTTGATTTCGAGAGTGAGCGAAACTAATGAAAACATTGTTGGGGTAAAACCTAAAGGGAAAGGCTTAGCACCAAATACCATTTCCCATCTGATCTAACTTCTGGAGGCAGTCAAAATGAGTATTTGAATTCTTCCCTACCTTATTCCTGTGCTGAGATACAGGCTGCTCCAACCTGCTGTAAAAAGCTTGATTTCGAGAGTGAGCGAAACTAATGAAAACATTGTTGGGGTAAAACCTAAAGGGAAAGGCCTAGCACCAAATTGCATTGGCCATCTGATCTAACTTCTGGAGGCAGTCAAAATGAGTATTTGAATTCTTCCCTACCTTATTCCTGTGCTGAGATACAGGCTGCTCCAACCTGCTGTAAAATGCTTGATTTCGAGAGTGAGCGAAACTAATGAAAACATTGTTGGGGTAAAACCTAAAGGGAAAGGCCTAGCTCCAAATTGCATTGGCCATCTGATCTAACTTCTGGAGGCAGTCAAAATGAGTATTTGAATTCTTCCCTACCTTATTCCTGTGCTGAGATACAGGCTGCTCCAACCTGCTGTAAAATGCTTGATTTCGAGAGTGATCGAAACTAATGAAAACATTGTTGGGGTAAAACCTAAAGGGAAAGGCCTAGCTCCAAATTGCATTTGCCATCTGATCTAACTTCTGGAGGCAGTCAAAATGAGTATTTGAATTCTTCCCTACCTTATTCCTCTGCTGAGATACAGGCTGCTCCAACCTGCTGTAAAATGCTTGATTTCGAGAGTGATCGAAACTAATGAAAACATTGTTGGGGTAAAACCTAAAGGGAAAGGCCTAGCTCCAAATTGCATTGGCCATCTGATCTAACTTCTGGAGGCAGTCAAAATGAGTATTTGAATTCTTCCCTACCTTATTCCTGTGCTGAGATACAGGCTGCTCCAACCTGCTGTAAAATGCTTGATTTCGAGAGTGATCGAAACTAATGAAAACATTGTTGGGGTAAAACCTAAAGGGAAAGGCCTAGCTCCAAATTGCATTGGCCATCTGATCTAACTTCTGGAGGCAGTCAAAATGAGTATTTGAATTCTTCCCTACCTTATTCCTGTGCTGAGATACAGGCTGCTCCAACCTGCTGTAAAATGCTTGATTTCGAGAGTGAGCGAAACTAATGAAAACATTGTTGGGGTAAAACCTAAAGGGAAAGGCCTAGCTCCAAATTGCATTGGCCATCTGATCTAACTTCTGGAGGCAGTCAAAATGAGTATTTGAATTCTTCCCTACCTTATTCCTGTGCTGAGATACAAGCTGCTCCAACCTGCTGTAAAATGCCTGATTTCGAGAGTGATCGAAACTAATGAAAACATTGTTGGGGTAAAACCTAAAGGGAAAGGCCTAGCACCAAATTGCATTGGCCATATGATCTAACTTCTGGAGGCAGTCAAAATGAGTATTTGAATTCTTCCCTACCTTATTCCTGTGCTGAGATACAGGCTGCTCCAACCTGCTGTAAAATGCTTGATTTCGCGAGTGAGCGAAACTAATGAAAACATTGCTGGGGTAAAACCTAAAGGGAAAGGCCTAGCACCAAATTGCATTGGCCATCTGATCTAACTTCTGGAGGCAGTCAAAATGAGTGTTTGAATTCTTCCCTACCTTATTCCTGTGCTGAGATGCAGGCTGCTCCAACCTGCTGTAAAATGCTTGATTTCGAGAGTGAGCGAAACTAATGAAAACATTGTTGGGGTAAAACCTAAAGGGAAAGGCCTAGCACCAAATTGCATTGGCCATCTGATCTAACTTCTGGAGGCAGTCAAAATGAGTATTTGAATTCTTCCCTACCTTATTCCTGTGCTGAGATACAGGCTGCTCCAACCTGCTGTAAAATGCTTGATTTCGAGAGTGAGCGAAACTAATGAAAACATTGTTGGGGTAAAACCTAAAGGGAAAGGCCTATCACCAAATTGCATTGGCCATCTGATCTAACTTCTGGAGGCAGTCAAAATGAGTATTTGAATTCTTCCCTACCTTATTCCTGTGCTGAGATACAGGCTGCTCCAACCTGCTGTAAAATGCTTGATTTCGAGAGTGAGCGAAGCTAATGAAAACATTGTTGGGGTAAAACCTAAAGGGAAAGGCCTAGCACCAAATTGCATTGGCCATCTGATCTAACTTCTGGAGGCAGTCAAAATGAGTATTTGAATTCTTCCCTACCTTATTCCTCTGCTGAGATACAGGCTGCTCCAACCTGCTGTAAAATGCTTGATTTCGAGAGTGAGCGAATCTAATGAAAACATTGTTGGGGTAAAACCTAAAGGGAAAGGCCTAGCACCAAATTGCATTGGCCATCTGATCTAACTTCTGGAGGCAGTCAAAATGAGTATTTGAATTCTTCCCTACCTTATTCCTGTGCTGAGATACAGGCTGCTCCAACCTGCTGTAAAATGCTTGATTTCGAGAGTGAGCGAAACTAATGAAAACATTGTTGGGGTAAAACCTAAAGGGAAAGGCCTAGCACCAAATTGCATTGGCCATCTGATCTAACTTCTGGAGGCAGTCAAAATGAGTATTTGAATTCTTCCCTACCTTATTCCTGTGCTGAGATACAGGCTGCTCCAACCTGCTGTAAAATGCTTGATTTCGAGAGTGAGCGAAGCTAATGAAAACATTGTTGGGGTAAAACCTAAAGGGAAAGGCCTAGTACCAAATTGCATTGGCCATCTGATCTAACTTCTGGAGGCAGTCAAAATGAGTATTTGAATTCTTCCCTACCTTATTCCTGTGCTGAGATACAGGCTGCTCCAACCTGCTGTAAAATGCTTGATTTCGAGAGTGAGCGAAACTAATTAAAACATTGTTGGGGTAAAACCTAAAGGGAAAGGCCTAGCACCAAATTGCATTGGCCATCTGATCTAACTTCTGGAGGCAGTCAAAATGAGTATTTGAATTCTTCCCTACCTTATTCCTGTGCTGAGATACAGGCTGCTCCAACCTGCTGTAAAATGCTTGATTTCGAGAGTGAGCGAAACTAATGAAAACATTGTTGGGGTAAAACCTAAAGGGAAAGGCCTATCACCAAATTGCATTGGCCATCTGATCTAACTTCTGGAGGCAGTCAAAATGAGTATTTGAATTCTTCCCTACCTTATTCCTGTGCTGAGATACAGGCTGCTCCAACCTGCTGTAAAATGCTTGATTTCGAGAGTGAGTGAAACTAATGAAAACATTGTTGGGGTAAAACCTAAAGGGAAAGGCCTAGCACCAAATTGCATTTAGCCATCTGATCTAACTTCTGGAGGCAGTCAAAATGAGTATTTGAATTCTTCCCTACCTTATTCCTCTGCTGAGATACAGGCTGCTCCAACCTGCTGTAAAATGCTTGATTTCGAGAGTGAGCGAATCTAATGAAAACATTGTTGGGGTAAAACCTAAAGGGAAAGGCCTAGCACCAAATTGCATTGGCCATCTGATCTAACTTCTGGAGGCAGTCAAAATGAGTATTTGAATTCTTCCCTACCTTATTCCTGTGCTGAGATACAGGCTGCTCCAACCTGCTGTAAAATGCTTGATTTCGAGATTGAGCGAAACTAATGAAAACATTGTTGGGGTAAAACCTAAAGGGAAAGGCCTAGCTCCAAATTGCATTGGCCATCTGATCTAACTTCTGGAGGCAGTCAAAATGAGTATTTGAATTCTTCCCTACCTTATTCCTGTGCTGAGATACAGGCTGCTCCAACCTGCTGTAAAATGCTTGATTTCGAGAGTGATCGAAACTAATGAAAACATTGTTGGGGTAAAACCTAAAGGGAAAGGCCTAGCACCAAATTGCGTTGGCCATCTGATCTAACTTCTGGAGGCAGCCAAAATGAGTATTTGAATTCTTCCCTACCTTATTCCTGTGCTGAGATACAGGCTGCTCCAACCTGCTGTAAAATGCTTGATTTCGAGAGTGAGCGAAACTAATGAAAACATTGTTGGGGTAAAACCTAAAGGGAAAGGCCTAGCACCAAATCGCATTGGCCATCTGATCTAACTTCTGGAGGCAGTCAAAATGAGTATTTGAATTCTTCCCTACCTTATCCCTGTGCTGAGATACAGCGTGCTCCAACCCGCTGTAAAATGCTTCATTTCGAGAATGATAGAAACTAATGAAAACATTGTTGGGGTAAAACCTAAAGGGAAAGGCCTAGCACCAAATTGCATTGGCCATCTTATCTAACTTCTGGAGGCAGTCAAAATGAGTATTTGAATTCTTCCCTACCTTATTCCTGTGCTGAGATACAGGCTGCTCCAACCTGCTGTAAAATGCTTGATTTCGAGAGTGATCGAAACTAATGAAAACATTGTTGGGGTAAAACCTAAAGGGAAAGGCCTAGCTCCAAATTGCATTGGCCATCTGATCTAACTTCTGGAGGCAGTCAAAATGAGTATTTGAATTCTTCCCTACCTTATTCCTGTGCTGAGATACAGGCTGCTCCAACCTGCTGTAAAATGCTTGATTTCGAGAGTGATCGAAACTAATGAAAACATTGTTGGGGTAAAACCTAAAGGGAAAGGCCTAGCTCCAAATTGCATTGGCCATCTGATCTAACTTCTGGAGGCAGTCAAAATGAGTATTTGAATTCTTCCCTACCTTATTCCTGTGCTGAGATACAGGCTGCTCCAACCTGCTGTAAAATGCTTGATTTCGAGAGTGAGCGAAACTAATTAAAACATTGTTGGGGTAAAACCTAAAGGGAAAGGCCTAGCACCAAATTGCATTGGCCATCTGATCTAACTTCTGGAGGCAGTCAAAATGAGTATTTGAATTCTTCCCTACCTTATTCCTGTGCTGAGATACAGGCTGCTCCAACCTGCTGTAAAATGCTTGATTTCGAGAGTGAGCGAAACTAATGAAAACATTGTTGGGGTAAAACCTAAAGGAAAAGGCCTAGCACCAAATTGCATTGGCCATCTGATCTAACTTCTGGAGGCAGTCAAAATGAGTATTTGAATTCTTCCCTACCTTATTCCTGTGCTGAGATACAGGCTGCTCCAACCTGCTGTAAAATGCTTGATTTCGAGAGTGAGCGAAACTAATGAAAACATTGTTGGGGTAAAAGCTAAAGGGAAAGGCCTAGCACCAAATTGCATTGGCCATCTGATCTAACTTCTGGAGGCAGTCAAAATGAGTATTTGAATTCTTCCCTACCTTATTCCTGTGCTGAGATACAGGCTGCTCCAACCTGCTGTAAAATGCTTGATTTCGAGAGTGAGCGAAGCTAATGAAAACATTGTTGGGGTAAAAGCTAAAGGGAAAGGCCTAGCACCAAATTGCATTGGCCATCTGATCTAACTTCTGGAGGCAGTCAAAATGAGTATTTGAATTCTTCCCTACCTTATTCCTCTGCTGAGATACAGGCTGCTCCAACCTGCTGTAAAATGCTTGATTTCGAGAGTGAGCGAAACTAATGAAAACATTGTTGGGGTAAAACCTAAAGGGAAAGGCCTAGCACCAAATTGCATTGGCCATCTGATCTAACTTCTGGAGGCAGTCAAAATGAGTATTTGAATTCTTCCCTACCTTATTCCTGTGCTGAGATACAGGCTGCTCCAACCTGCTGTAAAATGCTTGATTTCGAGAGTGAGCGAAACTAATTAAAACATTGTTGGGGTAAAACCTAAAGGGAAAGGCCTAGCACCAAATTGCATTGGCCATCTGATCTAACTTCTGGAGGCAGTCAAAATGAGTATTTGAATTCTTCCCTACCTTATTCCTGTGCTGAGATACAGGCTGCTCCAACCTGCTGTAAAATGCTTGATTTCGAGAGTGAGCGAAACTAATGAAAACATTGTTGGGGTAAAAGCTAAAGGGAAAGGCCTAGCACCAAATTGCATTGGCCATCTGATCTAACTTCTGGAGGCAGTCAAAATGAGTATTTGAATTCTTCCCTACCTTATTCCTGTGCTGAGATACAGGCTGCTCCAACCTGCTGTAAAATGCTTGATTTCGAGAGTGAGCGAAGCTAATGAAAACATTGTTGGGGTAAAAGCTAAAGGGAAAGGCCTAGCACCAAATTGCATTGGCCATCTGATCTAACTTCTGGAGGCAGTCAAAATGAGTATTTGAATTCTTCCCTACCTTATTCCTGTGCTGAGATACAGGCTGCTCCAACCTGCTGTAAAATGCTTGATTTCGAGAGTGAGCGAAACTAATGAAAACATTGTTGGGGTAAAACCTAAAGGGAAAGGCCTAGCACCAAATACCATTTCCCATCTGATCTAACTTCTGGAGGCAGTCAAAATGAGTATTTGAATTCTTCCCTACCTTATTCCTGTGCTGAGATACAGGCTGCTCCAACCTGCTGTAAAATGCTTGATTTCGAGAGTGAGCGAAACTAATGAAAACATTGTTGGGGTAAAACCTAAAGGGAAAGGCGTATCACCAAATACCATTTCCCATCTGATCTAACTTCTGGAGGCAGTCAAAATGAGTATTTGAATTCTTCCCTACCCTATTCCTGTGCTGAGATACAGGCTGCTCCAACCTGCTGTAAAATGCTTGATTTCGAGAGTGAGCGAAGCTAATGAAAACATTGTTGGGGTAAAACCTAAAGGGAAAGGCCTAGCTCCAAATTGCATTGGCCATCTGATCTAACTTCTGGAGGCAGTCAAAATGAGTATTTGAATTCTTCCCTACCTTATTCCTGTGCTGAGATACAGGCTGCTCCAACCTGCTGTAAAATGCTTGATTTCGAGAGTGATCGAAACTAATGAAAACATTGTTGGGGTAAAACCTAAAGGGAAAGGCCTAGCTCCAAATTGCATTGGCCATCTGATCTAACTTCTGGAGGCAGTCAAAATGAGTATTTGAATTCTTCCCTACCTTATTCCTGTGCTGAGATACAGGCTGCTCCAACCTGCTGTAAAATGCTTGATTTCGAGAGTGAGCGAAACTAATTAAAACATTGTTGGGGTAAAACCTAAAGGGAAAGGCCTAGCACCAAATTGCATTGGCCATCTGATCTAACTTCTGGAGGCAGTCAAAATGAGTATTTGAATTCTTCCCTACCTTATTCCTGTGCTGAGATACAGGCTGCTCCAACCTGCTGTAAAATGCTTGATTTCGAGAGTGATCGAAACTAATGAAAACATTGTTGGGGTAAAACCTAAAGGGAAAGGCCTAGCACCAAATTGCATTGGCCATCTGATCTAACTTCTGGAGGCAGTCAAAATGAGTATTTGAATTCTTCCCTACCTTATTCCTGTGCTGAGATACAGGCTGCTCCAACCTGCTGTAAAATGCTTGATTTCGAGAGTGAGCGAAACTAATGAAAACATTGTTGGGGTAAAACCTAAAGGGAAAGGCCTAGCACCAAATTGCATTGGCCATCTGATCTAACTTCTGGAGGCAGTCAAAATGAGTATTTGAATTCTTCCCTACCTTATTCCTGTGCTGAGATACAGGCTGCTCCAACCTGCTGTAAAATGCTTGATTTCGAGAGTGAGCGAAGCTAATGAAAACATTGTTGGGGTAAAAGCTAAAGGGAAAGGTCTAGCACCAAATTGCATTGGCCATCTGATCTAACTTCTGGAGGCAGTCAAAATGAGTATTTGAATTCTTCCCTACCTTATTCCTGTGCTGAGATACAGGCTGCTCCAACCTGCTGTAAAATGCTTGATTTCGAGAGTGAGCGAAACTAATGAAAACATTGTTGGGGTAAAACCTAAAGGGAAAGTCCTATCACCAAATACCATTTCCCATCTGATCTAACTTCTGGAGGCAGTCAAAATGAGTATTTGAATTCTTCCCTACCCTATTCCTGTGCTGAGATACAGGCTGCTCCAACCTGCTGTAAAATGCTTGATTTCGAGAGTGAGCGAAGCTAATGAAAACATTGCTGGGGTAAAACCTAAAGCGAAAGGCCTAGCACCAAATTGCATTGGCCATCTGATCTAACTTCTGGAGGCAGTCAAAATGAGTATTTGAATTCTTCCCTACCTTATTCCTCTGCTGAGATACAGGCTGCTCCAACCTGCTGTAAAATGCTTGATTTCGAGAGTGAGCGAAACTAATGAAAACATTGTTGGGGTAAAACCTAAAGGGAAAGGCTTAGCACCAAATACCATTTCCCATCTGATCTAACTTCTGGAGGCAGTCAAAATGAGTATTTGAATTCTTCCCTACCTTATTCCTGTGCTGAGATACAGGCTGCTCCAACCTGCTGTAAAAAGCTTGATTTCGAGAGTGAGCGAAACTAATGAAAACATTGTTGGGGTAAAACCTAAAGGGAAAGGCCTAGCACCAAATTGCATTGGCCATCTGATCTAACTTCTGGAGGCAGTCAAAATGAGTATTTGAATTCTTCCCTACCTTATTCCTGTGCTGAGATACAGGCTGCTCCAACCTGCTGTAAAATGCTTGATTTCGAGAGTGAGCGAAGCTAAAGAAAACATTGTTGGGGTAAAACCTAAAGGGAAAGGCCTAGCACCAAATTGCATTGGCCATCTGATCTAACTTCTGGAGGCAGTCAAAATGAGTATTTGAATTCTTCCCTACCTTATTCCTGTGCTGAGATACAGGCTGCTCCAACCTGCTGTAAAATGCTTGATTTCGAGAGTGAGCGAAACTAATGAAAACATTGCTGGGGTAAAACCTAAAGGGAAAGGCCTAGCACCAAATACCATTTCCCATCTGATCTAACTTCTGGAGGCAGTCAAAATGAGTATTTGAATTCTTCCCTACCCTATTCCTGTGCTGAGATACAGGCTGCTCCAACCTGCTGTAAAATGCTTGATTTCGAGAGTGAGCGAAGCTAATGAAAACATTGTTGGGGTAAAACCTAAAGGGAAAGGCCTAGCACCAAATTGCATTGGCCATCTGATCTAACTTCTGGAGGCAGTCAAAATGAGTATTTGAATTCTTCCCTACCTTATTCCTCTGCTGAGATACAGGCTGCTCCAACCTGCTGTAAAATGCTTGATTTCGAGAGTGAGCGAAACTAATGAAAACATTGTTGGGGTAAAACCTAAAGGGAAAGGCTTAGCACCAAATACCATTTCCCATCTGATCTAACTTCTGGAGGCAGTCAAAATGAGTATTTGAATTCTTCCCTACCTTATTCCTGTGCTGAGATACAGGCTGCTCCAACCTGCTGTAAAAAGCTTGATTTCGAGAGTGAGCGAAACTAATGAAAACATTGTTGGGGTAAAACCTAAAGGGAAAGGCCTAGCACCAAATTGCATTGGCCATCTGATCTAACTTCTGGAGGCAGTCAAAATGAGTATTTGAATTCTTCCCTACCTTATTCCTGTGCTGAGATACAGGCTGCTCCAAACTGCTGTAAAATGCTTGATTTCGAGAGTGAGCGAAACTAATGAAAACATTGTTGGGGTAAAACCTAAAGGGAAAGGCCTAGCTCCAAATTGCATTGGCCATCTGATCTAACTTCTGGAGGCAGTCAAAATGAGTATTTGAATTCTTCCCTACCTTATTCCTGTGCTGAGATACAGGCTGCTCCAACCTGCTGTAAAATGCTTGATTTCGAGAGTGATCGAAACTAATGAAAACATTGTTGGGGTAAAACCTAAAGGGAAAGGCCTAGCTCCAAATTGCATTGGCCATCTGATCTAACTTCTGGAGGCAGTCAAAATGAGTATTTGAATTCTTCCCTACCTTATTCCTGTGCTGAGATACAGGCTGCTCCAACCTGCTGTAAAATGCTTGATTTCGAGAGTGATCGAAACTAATGAAAACATTGTTGGGGTAAAACCTAAAGGGAAAGGCCTAGCTCCAAATTGCATTGGCCATCTGATCTAACTTCTGGAGGCAGTCAAAATGAGTATTTGAATTCTTCCCTACCTTATTCCTGTGCTGAGATACAGGCTGCTCCAACCTGCTGTAAAATGCTTGATTTCGAGAGTGATCGAAACTAATGAAAACATTGTTGGGGTAAAACCTAAAGGGAAAGGCCTAGCTCCAAATTGCATTGGCCATCTGATCTAACTTCTGGAGGCAGTCAAAATGAGTATTTGAATTCTTCCCTACCTTATTCCTGTGCTGAGATACAGGCTGCTCCAACCTGCTGTAAAATGCTTGATTTCGCGAGTGAGCGAAACTAATGAAAACATTGTTGGGGTAAAACCTAAAGGGAAAGGCCTAGCTCCAAATTGCATTGGCCATCTGATCTAACTTCTGGAGGCAGTCAAAATGAGTATTTGAATTCTTCCCTACCTTATTCCTGTGCTGAGATACAGGCTGCTCCAACCTGCTGTAAAATGCTTGATTTCGAGAGTGATCGAAACTAATGAAAACATTGTTGGGGTAAAACCTAAAGGGAAAGGTCTAGCACCAAATTGCATTGGCCATCTGATCTAACTTCTGGAGGCAGTCAAAATGATCCTTAGAATTCTTCCCTACCTTATTCCTGTGCTGAGATACAGGCTGCTCCAACCTGCTGTAAAATGCTTGATTTCGAGAGTGAGCGAAACTAATGAAAACATTGTTGGGGTAAAACCTAAAGGGAAAGGCCTAGCACCAAATTGCATTGGCCATCTGATCTAACTTCTGGAGGCAGTCAAAATGATCCTTAGAATTCTTCCCTACCTTATTCCTGTGCTGAGATACAGGCTGCTCCAACCTGCTGTAAAATGCTTGATTTCGAGAGTGAGCGAAACTAATGAAAACATTGTTGGGGTAAAACCTAAAGGGAAAGACCTAGCACCAAATTGCATTGGCCATCTGATCTAACTTCTGGAGGCAGTCAAAATGAGTATTTGAATTCTTCCCTACCTTATTCCTGTGCTGAGATACAGGCTGCTCCAACCTGCTGTAAAATGCTTGATTTCGAGAGTGAGCGAAACTAATGAAAACATTGTTGGGGTAAAACCTAAAGGGAAAGGCCTAGCACCAAATTGCATTAGCCATCTGATCTAACTTCTGGAGGCAGTCAAAATGAGTATTTGAATTCTTCCCTACCTTATTCCTGTGCTGAGATACAGGCTGCTCCAACCTGCTGTAAAATGCTTGATTTCGAGAGTGAGCGAAACTAATGAAAACATTGTTGGGGTAAAACCTAAAGGGAAAGGCCTAGCACCAAATTGCATTGGCCATCTGATCTAACTTCTGGAGGCAGTCAAAATGATCCTTAGAATTCTTCCCTACCTTATTCCTGTGCTGAGATACAGGCTGCTCCAACCTGCTGTAAAATGCTTGATTTCGAGAGTGATCGAAACTAATGAAAACATTGTTGGGGTAAAACCTAAAGGGAAAGGCCTAGCTCCAAATTGCATTGGCCATCTGATCTAACTTCTGGAGGCAGTCAAAATGAGTATTTGAATTCTTCCCTACCTTATTCCTGTGCTGAGATACAGGCTGCTCCAACCTGCTGTAAAATGCTTGATTTCGAGAGTGATCGAAACTAATGAAAACATTGTTGGGGTAAAACCTAAAGGGAAAGGCCTAGCTCCAAATTGCATTGGCCATCTGATCTAACTTCTGGAGGCAGTCAAAATGAGTATTTGAATTCTTCCCTACCTTATTCCTGTGCTGAGATACAGGCTGCTCCAACCTGCTGTAAAATGCTTGATTTCGCGAGTGAGCGAAACTAATGAAAACATTGTTGGGGTAAAACCTAAAGGGAAAGGCCTAGCTCCAAATTGCATTGGCCATCTGATCTAACTTCTGGAGGCAGTCAAAATGAGTATTTGAATTCTTCCCTACCTTATTCCTGTGCTGAGATACAGGCTGCTCCAACCTGCTGTAAAATGCTTGATTTCGAGAGTGATCGAAACTAATGAAAACATTGTTGGGGTAAAACCTAAAGGGAAAGGTCTAGCACCAAATTGCATTGGCCATCTGATCTAACTTCTGGAGGCAGTCAAAATGATCCTTAGAATTCTTCCCTACCTTATTCCTGTGCTGAGATACAGGCTGCTCCAACCTGCTGTAAAATGCTTGATTTCGAGAGTGAGCGAAACTAATGAAAACATTGTTGGGGTAAAACCTAAAGGGAAAGGCCTAGCACCAAATTGCATTGGCCATCTGATCTAACTTCTGGAGGCAGTCAAAATGATCCTTAGAATTCTTCCCTACCTTATTCCTGTGCTGAGATACAGGCTGCTCCAACCTGCTGTAAAATGCTTGATTTCGAGAGTGAGCGAAACTAATGAAAACATTGTTGGGGTAAAACCTAAAGGGAAAGACCTAGCACCAAATTGCATTGGCCATCTGATCTAACTTCTGGAGGCAGTCAAAATGAGTATTTGAATTCTTCCCTACCTTATTCCTGTGCTGAGATACAGGCTGCTCCAACCTGCTGTAAAATGCTTGATTTCGAGAGTGAGCGAAACTAATGAAAACATTGTTGGGGTAAAACCTAAAGGGAAAGGCCTAGCACCAAATTGCATTAGCCATCTGATCTAACTTCTGGAGGCAGTCAAAATGAGTATTTGAATTCTTCCCTACCTTATTCCTGTGCTGAGATACAGGCTGCTCCAACCTGCTGTAAAATGCTTGATTTCGAGAGTGAGCGAAACTAATGAAAACATTGTTGGGGTAAAACCTAAAGGGAAAGGCCTAGCACCAAATTGCATTGGCCATCTGATCTAACTTCTGGAGGCAGTCAAAATGATCCTTAGAATTCTTCCCTACCTTATTCCTGTGCTGAGATACAGGCTGCTCCAACCTGCTGTAAAATGCTTGATTTCGAGAGTGAGCGAAACTAATGAAAACATTGTTGGGGTAAAACCTAAAGGGAAAGACCTAGCACCAAATACAATTTGCCATCTGATCTAACTTCTGGAGGCAGTCAAAATGAGTATTTGAATTCGTCCCTACCTTATTCCTGTGCTGAGATACAGGCTGCTCCAACCTGCTGTAAAATGCTTGATTTCGAGAGTGAGCGAAACTAATGAAAACATTGTTGGGGTAAAACCTAAAGGGAAAGGCCTAGCACCAAATTGCATTGGCCATCTGATCTAACTTCTGGAGGCAGTCAAAATGAGTATTTGAATTCTTCCCTACCTTATTCCTGTGCTGAGATACAGGCTGCTCCAACCTGCTGTAAAATGCTTGATTTCGAGAGTGAGCGAAACTAATGAAAACATTGTTGGGGTAAAACCTAAAGGGAAAGGCCTAGCACCAAATTGCATTGGCCATCTGATCTAACTTCTGGAGGCAGTCAAAATGAGTATTTGAATTCTTCCCTACCTTATTCCTGTGCTGAGATACAGGCTGCTCCAACCTGCTGTAAAATGCTTGATTTCGAGAGTGAGCGAAACTAATGAAAACATTGTTGGGGTAAAACCTAAAGGGAAAGGCCTAGCACCAAATTGCATTGGCCATCTGATCTAACTTCTGGAGGCAGTCAAAATGATCCTTAGAATTCTTCCCTACCTTATTCCTGTGCTGAGATACAGGCTGCTCCAACCTGCTGTAAAATGCTTGATTTCGAGAGTGAGCGAAACTAATGAAAACATTGTTGGGGTAAAACCTAAAGGGAAAGGCCTAGCACCAAATTGCATTGGCCATCTGATCTAACTTCTGGAGGCAGTCAAAATGAGTATTTGAATTCTTCCCTACCTTATTCCTGTGCTGAGATACAGGCTGCTCCAACCTGCTGTAAAATGCTTGATTTCGAGAGTGAGCGAAACTAATGAAAACATTGTTGGGGTAAAACCTAAAGGGAAAGACCTAGTACCAAATTGCATTGGCCATCTGATCTAACTTCTGGAGGCAGTCAAAATGAGTATTTGAATTCTTCCCTACCTTATTCCTGTGCTGAGATACAGGCTGCTCCAACCTGCTGTAAAATGCTTGATTTCGAGAGTGAGCGAAACTAATGAAAACATTGTTGGGGTAAAACCTAAAGGGAAAGGCCTAGCACCAAATTGCATTGGCCATCTGATCTAACTTCTGGAGGCAGTCAAAATGAGTATTTGAATTCTTCCCTACCTTATTCCTGTGCTGAGATACAGGCTGCTCCAACCTGCTGTAAAATGCTTGATTTCGAGAGTGAGCGAAACTAATGAAAACATTGTTGGGGTAAAACCTAAAGGGAAAGGCCTAGCACCAAATTGCATTGGCCATCTGATCTAACTTCTGGAGGCAGTCAAAATGAGTATTTGAATTCTTCCCTACCTTATTCCTGTGCTGAGATACAGGCTGCTCCAACCTGCTGTAAAATGCTTGATTTCGAGAGTGAGCGAAACTAATGAAAACATTGTTGGGGTAAAACCTAAAGGGAAAGGCCTAGCACCAAATTGCATTGGCCATCTGATCTAACTTCTGGAGGCAGTCAAAATGATCCTTAGAATTCTTCCCTACCTTATTCCTGTGCTGAGATACAGGCTGCTCCAACCTGCTGTAAAATGCTTGATTTCGAGAGTGAGCGAAACTAATGAAAACATTGTTGGGGTAAAACCTAAAGGGAAAGGCCTAGCACCAAATTGCATTGGCCATCTGATCTAACTTCTGGAGGCAGTCAAAATGAGTATTTGAATTCTTCCCTACCTTATTCCTGTGCTGAGATACAGGCTGCTCCAACCTGCTGTAAAATGCTTGATTTCGAGAGTGAGCGAAACTAATGAAAACATTGTTGGGGTAAAACCTAAAGGGAAAGACCTAGTACCAAATTGCATTGGCCATCTGATCTAACTTCTGGAGGCAGTCAAAATGAGTATTTGAATTCTTCCCTACCTTATTCCTGTGCTGAGATACAGGCTGCTCCAACCTGCTGTAAAATGCTTGATTTCGAGAGTGAGCGAAACTAATGAAAACATTGTTGGGGTAAAACCTAAAGGGAAAGGCCTAGCACCAAATTGCATTGGCCATCTGATCTAACTTCTGGAGGCAGTCAAAATGAGTATTTGAATTCTTCCCTACCTTATTCCTGTGCTGAGATACAGGCTGCTCCAACCTGCTGTAAAATGCTTGATTTCGAGAGTGAGCGAAACTAATGAAAACATTGTTGGGGTAAAACCTAAAGGGAAAGACCTAGTACCAAATTGCATTGGCCATCTGATCTAACTTCTGGAGGCAGTCAAAATGAGTATTTGAATTCTTCCCTACCTTATTCCTGTGCTGAGATACAGGCTGCTCCAACCTGCTGTAAAATGCTTGATTTCGAGAGTGAGCGAAACTAATGAAAACATTGTTGGGGTAAAACCTAAAGGGAAAGGCCTAGCACCAAATTGCATTGGCCATCTGATCTAACTTCTGGAGGCAGTCAAAATGAGTATTTGAATTCTTCCCTACCTTATTCCTGTGCTGAGATACAGGCTGCTCCAACCTGCTGTAAAATGCTTGATTTCGAGAGTGAGCGAAACTAATGAAAACATTGTTGGGGTAAAACCTAAAGGGAAAGGCCTAGCACCAAATTGCATTGGCCATCTGATCTAACTTCTGGAGGCAGTCAAAATGAGTATTTGAATTCTTCCCTACCTTATTCCTGTGCTGAGATACAGGCTGCTCCAACCTGCTGTAAAATGCTTGATTTCGAGAGTGAGCGAAACTAATGAAAACATTGTTGGGGTAAAACCTAAAGGGAAAGGCCTAGCACCAAATTGCATTGGCCATCTGATCTAACTTCTGGAGGCAGTCAAAATGATCCTTAGAATTCTTCCCTACCTTATTCCTGTGCTGAGATACAGGCTGCTCCAACCTGCTGTAAAATGCTTGATTTCGAGAGTGAGCGAAACTAATGAAAACATTGTTGGGGTAAAACCTAAAGGGAAAGGCCTAGCACCAAATTGCATTGGCCATCTGATCTAACTTCTGGAGGCAGTCAAAATGAGTATTTGAATTCTTCCCTACCTTATTCCTGTGCTGAGATACAGGCTGCTCCAACCTGCTGTAAAATGCTTGATTTCGAGAGTGAGCGAAACTAATGAAAACATTGTTGGGGTAAAACCTAAAGGGAAAGACCTAGTACCAAATTGCATTGGCCATCTGATCTAACTTCTGGAGGCAGTCAAAATGAGTATTTGAATTCTTCCCTACCTTATTCCTGTGCTGAGATACAGGCTGCTCCAACCTGCTGTAAAATGCTTGATTTCGAGAGTGAGCGAAACTAATGAAAACATTGTTGGGGTAAAACCTAAAGGGAAAGGCCTAGCACCAAATTGCATTGGCCATCTGATCTAACTTCTGGAGGCAGTCAAAATGAGTATTTGAATTCTTCCCTACCTTATTCCTGTGCTGAGATACAGGCTGCTCCAACCTGCTGTAAAATGCTTGATTTCGAGAGTGAGCGAAACTAATGAAAACATTGTTGGGGTAAAACCTAAAGGGAAAGGCCTAGCACCAAATTGCATTGGCCATCTGATCTAACTTCTGGAGGCAGTCAAAATGATCCTTAGAATTCTTCCCTACCTTATTCCTGTGCTGAGATACAGGCTGCTCCAACCTGCTGTAAAATGCTTGATTTCGAGAGTGAGCGAAACTAATGAAAACATTGTTGGGGTAAAACCTAAAGGGAAAGACCTAGCACCAAATTGAATTGGCCATCTGATCTAACTTCCGGAGGCAGTCAAAATGATCCTTAGAATTCTTCCCTACCTTATTCCTGTGCTGAGATACAGGCTGCTCCAACCTGCTGTAAAATGCTTGATTTCGAGAGTGAGCGAAACTAATGAAAACATTGTTGGGGTAAAACCTAAAGGGAAAGGCCTAGCACCAAATTGCATTGGCCATCTGATCTAACTTCTGGAGGCAGTCAAAATGAGTATTTGAATTCTTCCCTACCTTATTCCTGTGCTGAGATACAGGCTGCTCCAACCTGCTGTAAAATGCTTGATTTCGAGAGTGAGCGAAACTAATGAAAACATTGTTGGGGTAAAACCTAAAGGGAAAGACCTAGCACCAAATACAATTTGCCATCTGATCTAACTTCTGGAGGCAGTCAAAATGAGTATTTGAATTCGTCCCTACCTTATTCCTGTGCTGAGATACAGGCTGCTCCAACCTGCTGTAAAATGCTTGATTTCGAGAGTGAGCGAAACTAATGAAAACATTGTTGGGGTAAAACCTAAAGGGAAAGGCCTAGCACCAAATTGCATTGGCCATCTGATCTAACTTCTGGAGGCAGTCAAAATGAGTATTTGAATTCTTCCCTACCTTATTCCTGTGCTGAGATACAGGCTGCTCCAACCTGCTGTAAAATGCTTGATTTCGAGAGTGAGCGAAACTAATGAAAACATTGTTGGGGTAAAACCTAAAGGGAAAGGCCTAGCACCAAATTGCATTGGCCATCTGATCTAACTTCTGGAGGCAGTCAAAATGAGTATTTGAATTCTTCCCTACCTTATTCCTGTGCTGAGATACAGGCTGCTCCAACCTGCTGTAAAATGCTTGATTTCGAGAGTGAGCGAAACTAATGAAAACATTGTTGGGGTAAAACCTAAAGGGAAAGGCCTAGCACCAAATTGCATTGGCCATCTGATCTAACTTCTGGAGGCAGTCAAAATGATCCTTAGAATTCTTCCCTACCTTATTCCTGTGCTGAGATACAGGCTGCTCCAACCTGCTGTAAAAAGCTTGATTTCGAGAGTGAGCGAAACTAATGAAAACATTGTTGGGGTAAAACCTAAAGGGAAAGGCCTAGCACCAAATTGCATTGGCCATCTGATCTAACTTCTGGAGGCAGTCAAAATGAGTATTTGAATTCTTCCCTACCTTATTCCTGTGCTGAGATACAGGCTGCTCCAACCTGCTGTAAAATGCTTGATTTCGAGAGTGAGCGAAACTAATGAAAACATTGTTGGGGTAAAACCTAAAGGGAAAGACCTAGCACCAAATTGCATTGGCCATCTGATCTAACTTCTGGAGGCAGTCAAAATGAGTATTTGAATTCTTCCCTACCTTATTCCTGTGCTGAGATACAGGCTGCTCCAACCTGCTGTAAAATGCTTGATTTCGAGAGTGAGCGAAACTAATGAAAACATTGTTGGGGTAAAACCTAAAGGGAAAGGCCTAGCACCAAATTGCATTGGCCATCTGATCTAACTTCTGGAGGCAGTCAAAATGATCCTTAGAATTCTTCCCTACCTTATTCCTGTGCTGAGATACAGGCTGCTCCAACCTGCTGTAAAATGCTTGATTTCGAGAGTGATCGAAACTAATGAAAACATTGTTGGGGTAAAACCTAAAGGGAAAGGCCTAGCACCAAATTGCATTGGCCATCTGATCTAACTTCTGGAGGCAGTCAAAATGAGTATTTGAATTCTTCCCTACCTTATTCCTGTGCTGAGATACAGGCTGCTCCAACCTGCTGTAAAATGCTTGATTTCGAGAGTGAGCGAAACTAATGAAAACATTGTTGGGTTAAAACCTAAAGGGAAAAGCCTAGCACCAAATTGCATTGGCCATGTGATCTAACTTCTGGAGGCAGTCAAAATGAGTATTTGAATTCTTCCCTACCTTATTCCTGTGCTGAGATACAGGCTGCTCCAACCTGCTGTAAAATGCTTGATTTCGAGAGTGAGCGAAACTAATGAAAACATTGTTGGGGTAAAACCTAAAGGGAAAGACCTAGCACCAAATTGCATTGGCCATCTGATCTAACTTCTGGAGGCAGTCAAAATGATCCTTACAATTCTTCCCTACCTTATTCCTGTGCTGAGATACAGGCTGCTCCAACCTGCTGTAAAATGCTTGATTTCGAGAGTGAGCGAAACTAATGAAAACATTGTTGGGGTAAAACCTAAAGGGAAAGACCTAGCACCAAATACAATTTGCCATCTGATCTAACTTCTGGAGGCAGTCAAAATGAGTATTTGAATTCTTCCCTACCTTATTCCTGTGCTGAGATACAGGCTGCTCCAACCTGCTGTAAAATGCTTGATTTCGAGAGTGATCGAAACTAATGAAAACATTGTTGGGGTAAAACCTAAAGGGAAAGGCCTAGCACCAAATTGCATTGGCCATCTGATCTAACTTCTGGAGGCAGTCAAAATGAGTATTTGAATTCTTCCCTACCTTATTCCTGTGCTGAGATACAGGCTGCTCCAACCTGCTGTAAAATGCTTGATTTCGAGAGTGAGCGAAACTAATGAAAACATTGTTGGGGTAAAACCTAAAGGGAAAGGTCTAGCACCAAATTGCATTGGCCATCTGATCTAACTTCTGGAGGCAGTCAAAATGATCCTTAGAATTCTTCCCTACCTTATTCCTGTGCTGAGATACAGGCTGCTCCAACCTGCTGTAAAATGCTTGATTTCGAGAGTGAGCGAAACTAATGAAAACATTGTTGGGGTAAAACCTAAAGGGAAAGGCCTAGCACCAAATTGCATTGGCCATCTGATCTAACTTCTGGAGGCAGTCAAAATGATCCTTAGAATTCTTCCCTACCTTATTCCTGTGCTGAGATACAGGCTGCTCCAACCTGCTGTAAAATGCTTGATTTCGAGAGTGAGCGAAACTAATGAAAACATTGTTGGGGTAAAACCTAAAGGGAAAGGCCTAGCACCAAATTGCATTGGCCATCTGATCTAACTTCTGGAGGCAGTCAAAATGAGTATTTGAATTCTTCCCTACCTTATTCCTGTGCTGAGATACAGGCTGCTCCAACCTGCTGTAAAATGCTTGATTTCGAGAGTGAGCGAAACTAATGAAAACATTGTTGGGGTAAAACCTAAAGGGAAAGACCTAGCACCAAATTGCATTGGCCATCTGATCTAACTTCTGGAGGCAGTCAAAATGAGTATTTGAATTCTTCCCTACCTTATTCCTGTGCTGAGATACAGGCTGCTCCAACCTGCTGTAAAATGCTTGATTTCGAGAGTGAGCGAAACTAATGAAAACATTGTTGGGGTAAAACCTAAAGGGAAAGGCCTAGCACCAAATTGCATTGGCCATCTGATCTAACTTCTGGAGGCAGTCAAAATGAGTATTTGAATTCTTCCCTACCTTATTCCTGTGCTGAGATACAGGCTGCTCCAACCTGCTGTAAAATGCTTGATTTCGAGAGTGAGCGAAACTAATGAAAACATTGTTGGGGTAAAACCTAAAGGGAAAGGCCTAGCACCAAATTGCATTGGCCATCTGATCTAACTTCTGGAGGCAGTCAAAATGATCCTTAGAATTCTTCCCTACCTTATTCCTGTGCTGAGATACAGGCTGCTCCAACCTGCTGTAAAATGCTTGATTTCGAGAGTGAGCGAAACTAATGAAAACATTGTTGGGGTAAAACCTAAAGGGAAAGACCTAGCACCAAATACAATTTGCCATCTGATCTAACTTCTGGAGGCAGTCAAAATGAGTATTTGAATTCGTCCCTACCTTATTCCTGTGCTGAGATACAGGCTGCTCCAACCTGCTGTAAAATGCTTGATTTCGAGAGTGAGCGAAACTAATGAAAACATTGTTGGGGTAAAACCTAAAGGGAAAGGCCTAGCACCAAATTGCATTGGCCATCTGATCTAACTTCTGGAGGCAGTCAAAATGAGTATTTGAATTCTTCCCTACCTTATTCCTGTGCTGAGATACAGGCTGCTCCAACCTGCTGTAAAATGCTTGATTTCGAGAGTGAGCGAAACTAATGAAAACATTGTTGGGGTAAAACCTAAAGGGAAAGGCCTAGCACCAAATTGCATTGGCCATCTGATCTAACTTCTGGAGGCAGTCAAAATGAGTATTTGAATTCTTCCCTACCTTATTCCTGTGCTGAGATACAGGCTGCTCCAACCTGCTGTAAAATGCTTGATTTCGAGAGTGAGCGAAACTAATGAAAACATTGTTGGGGTAAAACCTAAAGGGAAAGGCCTAGCACCAAATTGCATTGGCCATCTGATCTAACTTCTGGAGGCAGTCAAAATGATCCTTAGAATTCTTCCCTACCTTATTCCTGTGCTGAGATACAGGGTGCTCCAACCTGCTGTAAAATGCTTGATTTCGAGAGTGAGCGAAACTAATGAAAACATTGTTGGGGTAAAACCTAAAGGGAAAGGCCTAGCACCAAATTGCATTGGCCATCTGATCTAACTTCTGGAGGCAGTCAAAATGAGTATTTGAATTCTTCCCTACCTTATTCCTGTGCTGAGATACAGGCTGCTCCAACCTGCTGTAAAATGCTTGATTTCGAGAGTGAGCGAAACTAATGAAAACATTGTTGGGGTAAAACCTAAAGGGAAAGACCTAGTACCAAATTGCATTGGCCATCTGATCTAACTTCTGGAGGCAGTCAAAATGAGTATTTGAATTCTTCCCTACCTTATTCCTGTGCTGAGATACAGGCTGCTCCAACCTGCTGTAAAATGCTTGATTTCGAGAGTGAGCGAAACTAATGAAAACATTGTTGGGGTAAAACCTAAAGGGAAAGGCCTAGCACCAAATTGCATTGGCCATCTGATCTAACTTCTGGAGGCAGTCAAAATGAGTATTTGAATTCTTCCCTACCTTATTCCTGTGCTGAGATACAGGCTGCTCCAACCTGCTGTAAAATGCTTGATTTCGAGAGTGAGCGAAACTAATGAAAACATTGTTGGGGTAAAACCTAAAGGGAAAGGCCTAGCACCAAATTGCATTGGCCATCTGATCTAACTTCTGGAGGCAGTCAAAATGATCCTTAGAATTCTTCCCTACCTTATTCCTGTGCTGAGATACAGGCTGCTCCAACCTGCTGTAAAATGCTTGATTTCGAGAGTGAGCGAAACTAATGAAAACATTGTTGGGGTAAAACCTAAAGGGAAAGGCCTAGCACCAAATTGCATTGGCCATCTGATCTAACTTCTGGAGGCAGTCAAAATGATCCTTAGAATTCTTCCCTACCTTATTCCTGTGCTGAGATACAGGCTGCTCCAACCTGCTGTAAAATGCTTGATTTCGAGAGTGAGCGAAACTAATGAAAACATTGTTGGGGTAAAACCTAAAGGGAAAGACCTAGCACCAAATTGAATTGGCCATCTGATCTAACTTCCGGAGGCAGTCAAAATGATCCTTAGAATTCTTCCCTACCTTATTCCTGTGCTGAGATACAGGCTGCTCCAACCTGCTGTAAAATGCTTGATTTCGAGAGTGAGCGAAACTAATGAAAACATTGTTGGGGTAAAACCTAAAGGGAAAGGCCTAGCACCAAATTGCATTGGCCATCTGATCTAACTTCTGGAGGCAGTCAAAATGATCCTTAGAATTCTTCCCTACCTTATTCCTGTGCTGAGATACAGGCTGCTCCAACCTGCTGTAAAATGCTTGATTTCGAGAGTGAGCGAAACTAATGAAAACATTGTTGGGGTAAAACCTAAAGGGAAAGACCTAGCACCAAATACAATTTGCCATCTGATCTAACTTCTGGAGGCAGTCAAAATGAGTATTTGAATTCGTCCCTACCTTATTCCTGTGCTGAGATACAGGCTGCTCCAACCTGCTGTAAAATGCTTGATTTCGAGAGTGAGCGAAACTAATGAAAACATTGTTGGGGTAAAACCTAAAGGGAAAGGCCTAGCACCAAATTGCATTGGCCATCTGATCTAACTTCTGGAGGCAGTCAAAATGAGTATTTGAATTCTTCCCTACCTTATTCCTGTGCTGAGATACAGGCTGCTCCAACCTGCTGTAAAATGCTTGATTTCGAGAGTGAGCGAAACTAATGAAAACATTGTTGGGGTAAAACCTAAAGGGAAAGGCCTAGCACCAAATTGCATTGGCCATCTGATCTAACTTCTGGAGGCAGTCAAAATGAGTATTTGAATTCTTCCCTACCTTATTCCTGTGCTGAGATACAGGCTGCTCCAACCTGCTGTAAAATGCTTGATTTCGAGAGTGAGCGATACTAATGAAAACATTGTTGGGGTAAAACCTAAAGGGAAAGGCCTAGCACCAAATTGCATTGGCCATCTGATCTAACTTCTGGAGGCAGTCAAAATGATCCTTAGAATTCTTCCCTACCTTATTCCTGTGCTGAGATACAGGCTGCTCCAACCTGCTGTAAAATGCTTGATTTCGAGAGTGAGCGAAACTAATGAAAACATTGTTGGGGTAAAACCTAAAGGGAAAGGCCTAGCACCAAATTGCATTGGCCATCTGATCTAACTTCTGGAGGCAGTCAAAATGAGTATTTGAATTCTTCCCTACCTTATTCCTGTGCTGAGATACAGGCTGCTCCAACCTGCTGTAAAATGCTTGATTTCGAGAGTGAGCGAAACTAATGAAAACATTGTTGGGGTAAAACCTAAAGGGAAAGACCTAGTACCAAATTGCATTGGCCATCTGATCTAACTTCTGGAGGCAGTCAAAATGAGTATTTGAATTCTTCCCTACCTTATTCCTGTGCTGAGATACAGGCTGCTCCAACCTGCTGTAAAATGCTTGATTTCGAGAGTGAGCGAAACTAATGAAAACATTGTTGGGGTAAAACCTAAAGGGAAAGGCCTAGCACCAAATTGCATTGGCCATCTGATCTAACTTCTGGAGGCAGTCAAAATGAGTATTTGAATTCTTCCCTACCTTATTCCTGTGCTGAGATACAGGCTGCTCCAACCTGCTGTAAAATGCTTGATTTCGAGATTGAGCGAAACTAATGAAAACATTGTTGGGGTAAAACCTAAAGGGAAAGGCCTAGCACCAAATTGCATTGGCCATCTGATCTAACTTCTGGAGGCAGTCAAAATGATCCTTAGAATTCTTCCCTACCTTATTCCTGTGCTGAGATACAGGCTGCTCCAACCTGCTGTAAAATGCTTGATTTCGAGAGTGATCGAAACTAATGAAAACATTGTTGGGGTAAAACCTAAAGGGAAAGGCCTAGCACCAAATTGCATTGGCCATCTGATCTAACTTCTGGAGGCAGTCAAAATGAGTATTTGAATTCTTCCCTACCTTATTCCTGTGCTGAGATACAGGCTGCTCCAACCTGCTGTAAAATGCTTGATTTCGAGAGTGAGCGAAACTAATGAAAACATTGTTGGGTTAAAACCTAAAGGGAAAAGCCTAGCACCAAATTGCATTGGCCATGTGATCTAACTTCTGGAGGCAGTCAAAATGAGTATTTGAATTCTTCCCTACCTTATTCCTGTGCTGAGATACAGGCTGCTCCAACCTGCTGTAAAATGCTTGATTTCGAGAGTGAGCGAAACTAATGAAAACATTGTTGGGGTAAAACCTAAAGGGAAAGACCTAGCACCAAATTGCATTGGCCATCTGATCTAACTTCTGGAGGCAGTCAAAATGATCCTTACAATTCTTCCCTACCTTATTCCTGTGCTGAGATACAGGCTGCTCCAACCTGCTGTAAAATGCTTGATTTCGAGAGTGAGCGAAACTAATGAAAACATTGTTGGGGTAAAACCTAAAGGGAAAGACCTAGCACCAAATACAATTTGCCATCTGATCTAACTTCTGGAGGCAGTCAAAATGATCCTTAGAATTCTTCCCTACCTTATTCCTGTGCTGAGATACAGGCTGCTCCAACCTGCTGTAAAATGCTTGATTTCGAGAGTGAGCGAAACTAATGAAAACATTGTTGGGGTAAAACCTAAAGGGAAAGGCCTAGCACCAAATTGCATTGGCCATCTGATCTAACTTCTGGAGGCAGTCAAAATGAGTATTTGAATTCTTCCCTACCTTATTCCTGTGCTGAGATACAGGCTGCTCCAACCTGCTGTAAAATGCTTGATTTCGAGAGTGATCGAAACTAATGAAAACATTGTTGGGGTAAAACCTAAAGGGAAAGGCCTAGCACCAAATTGCGTTGGCCATCTGATCTAACTTCTGGAGGCAGTCAAAATGAGTATTTGAATTCTTCCCTACCTTATTCCTCTGCTGAGATACAGGCTGCTCCAACCTGCTGTAAAATGCTTGATTTCGAGAGTGAGCGAAACTAATGAAAACATTGTTGGGGTAAAACCTAAAGGGAAAGGTCTAGCACCAAATTGCATTGGCCATCTGATCTAACTTCTGGAGGCAGTCAAAATGAGTATTTGAATTCTTCCCTACCTTATTCCTGTGCTGAGATACAGGCTGCTCCAACCTGCTGTAAAATGCTTGATTTCGAGAGTGAGCGAAACTAATGAAAACATTGTTGGGGTAAAACCTAAAGGGAAAGGCCTAGCACCAAATTGCATTGGCCATCTGATCTAACTTCTGGAGGCAGTCAAAATGATCCTTAGAATTCTTCCCTACCTTATTCCTGTGCTGAGATACAGGCTGCTCCAACCTGCTGTAAAATGCTTGATTTCGAGAGTGAGCGAAACTAATGAAAACATTGTTGGGGTAAAACCTAAAGGGAAAGGCCTAGTACCAAATTGCATTGGCCATCTGATCTAACTTCTGGAGGCAGTCAAAATGAGTATTTGAAGTCTTCCCTACCTTATTCCTGTGCTGAGATACAGGCTGCTCCAACCTGCTGTAAAATGCTTGATTTCGAGAGTGAGCGAAACTAATGAAAACATTGTTGGGGTAAAACCTAAAGGGAAAGACCTAGCACCAAATTGCATTGGCCATCTGATCTAACTTCCGGAGGCAGTCAAAATGATCCTTAGAATTCTTCCCTCCCTTATTCCTGTGCTGAGATACAGGCTGCTCCAACCTGCTGTAAAATGCTTGATTTCGAGAGTGAGCGAAACTAATGAAAACATTGTTGGGGTAAAACCTAAAGGGAAAGACCTAGCACCAAATACAATTTGCCATCTGATCTAACTTCTGGAGGCAGTCAAAATGAGTATTTGAATTCTTCCCTACCTTATTCCTGTGCTGAGATACAGGCTGCTCCAACCTGCTGTAAAATGCTTGATTTCGAGAGTGATCGAAACTAATGAAAACATTGTTGGGGTAAAACCTAAAGGGAAAGGCCTAGCACCAAATTGCATTGGCCATCTGATCTAACTTCTGGAGGCTGTCAAAATGAGTATTTGAATTCTTCCCTACCTTATTCCTGTGCTGAGATACAGGCTGCTCCAACCTGCTGTAAAATGCTTGATTTCGAGAGTGAGCGAAACTAATGAAAACATTGTTGGGGTAAAACCTAAAGGGAAAGGTCTAGCACCAAATTGCATTGGCCATCTGATCTAACTTCTGGAGGCAGTCAAAATGATCCTTAGAATTCTTCCCTACCTTATTCCTGTGCTGAGATACAGGCTGCTCCAACCTGCTGTAAAATGCTTGATTTCGAGAGTGAGCGAAACTAATGAAAACATTGTTGGGGTAAAACCTAAAGGGAAAGGCCTAGCACCAAATTGCATTGGCCATCTGATCTAACTTCTGGAGGCAGTCAAAATGATCCTTAGAATTCTTCCCTACCTTATTCCTGTGCTGAGATACAGGCTGCTCCAACCTGCTGTAAAATGCTTGATTTCGAGAGTGAGCGAAACTAATGAAAACATTGTTGGGGTAAAACCTAAAGGGAAAGGCCTAGCACCAAATTGCATTGGCCATCTGATCTAACTTCTGGAGGCAGTCAAAATGAGTATTTGAATTCTTCCCTACCTTATTCCTGTGCTGAGATACAGGCTGCTCCAACCTGCTGTAAAATGCTTGATTTCGAGAGTGAGCGAAACTAATGAAAACATTGTTGGGGTAAAACCTAAAGGGAAAGACCTAGCACCAAATTGCATTGGCCATCTGATCTAACTTCTGGAGGCAGTCAAAATGAGTATTTGAATTCTTCCCTACCTTATTCCTGTGCTGAGATACAGGCTGCTCCAACCTGCTGTAAAATGCTTGATTTCGAGAGTGAGCGAAACTAATGAAAACATTGTTGGGGTAAAACCTAAAGGGAAAGGCCTAGCACCAAATTGCATTGGCCATCTGATCTAACTTCTGGAGGCAGTCAAAATGAGTATTTGAATTCTTCCCTACCTTATTCCTGTGCTGAGATACAGGCTGCTCCAACCTGCTGTAAAATGCTTGATTTCGAGAGTGAGCGAAACTAATGAAAACATTGTTGGGGTAAAACCTAAAGGGAAAGGCCTAGCACCAAATTGCATTGGCCATCTGATCTAACTTCTGGAGGCAGTCAAAATGATCCTTACAATTCTTCCCTACCTTATTCCTGTGCTGAGATACAGGCTGCTCCAACCTGCTGTAAAATGCTTGATTTCGAGAGTGAGCGAAACTAATGAAAACATTGTTGGGGTAAAACCTAAAGGGAAAGGCCTAGCACCAAATTGCATTGGCCATCTGATCTAACTTCTGGAGGCAGTCAAAATGAGTATTTGAAGTCTTCCCTACCTTATTCCTGTGCTGAGATACAGGCTGCTCCAACCTGCTGTAAAATGCTTGATTTCGAGAGTGAGCGAAACTAATGAAAACATTGTTGGGGTAAAACCTAAAGGGAAAGACCTAGCACCAAATTGCATTGGCCATCTGATCTAACTTCCGGAGGCAGTCAAAATGATCCTTAGAATTCTTCCCTCCCTTATTCCTGTGCTGAGATACAGGCTGCTCCAACCTGCTGTAAAATGCTTGATTTCGAGAGTGATCGAAACTAATGAAAACATTGTTGGGGTAAAACCTAAAGGGAAAGGCCTAGCACCAAATTGCATTGGCCATCTGATCTAACTTCTGGAGGCAGTCAAAATGATCCTTAGAATTCTTCCCTACCTTATTCCTGTGCTGAGATACAGGCTGCTCCAACCTGCTGTAAAATGCTTGATTTCGAGAGTGAGCGAAACTAATGAAAACATTGTTGGGGTAAAACCTAAAGGGAAAGGTCTAGCACCAAATTGCATTGGCCATCTGATCTAACTTCTGGAGGCAGTCAAAATGATCCTTAGAATTCTTCCCTACCTTATTCCTGTGCTGAGATACAGGCTGCTCCAACCTGCTGTAAAATGCTTGATTTCGAGAGTGAGCGAAACTAATGAAAACATTGTTGGGGTAAAACCTAAAGGGAAAGGCCTAGCACCAAATTGCATTGGCCATCTGATCTAACTTCTGGAGGCAGTCAAAATGATCCTTAGAATTCTTCCCTACCTTATTCCTGTGCTGAGATACAGGCTGCTCCAACCTGCTGTAAAATGCTTGATTTCGAGAGTGAGCGAAACTAATGAAAACATTGTTGGGGTAAAACTTAAAGGGAAAGACCTAGCACCAAATTGCATTGGCCATCTGATCTAACTTCTGGAGGCAGTCAAAATGAGTATTTGAATTCTTCCCTACCTTATTCCTGTGCTGAGATACAGGCTGCTCCAACCTGCTGTAAAATGCTTGATTTCGAGAGTGAGCGAAACTAATGAAAACATTGTTGGGGTAAAACCTAAAGGGAAAGGCCTAGCACCAAATTGCATTGGCCATCTGATCTAACTTCTGGAGGCAGTCAAAATGAGTATTTGAATTCTTCCCTACCTTATTCCTGTGCTGAGATACAGGCTGCTCCAACCTGCTGTAAAATGCTTGATTTCGAGATTGAGCGAAACTAATGAAAACATTGTTGGGGTAAAACCTAAAGGGAAAGGCCTAGCACCAAATTGCATTGGCCATCTGATCTAACTTCTGGAGGCAGTCAAAATGATCCTTAGAATTCTTCCCTACCTTATTCCTGTGCTGAGATACAGGCTGCTCCAACCTGCTGTAAAATGCTTGATTTCGAGAGTGAGCGAAACTAATGAAAACATTGTTGGGGTAAAACCTAAAGGGAAAGACCTAGCACCAAATACAATTTGCAACCTGATCTAACTTCTGGAGGCAGTCAAAATGAGTATTTGAATTCTTCCCTACCTTATTCCTGTGCTGAGATACAGGCTGCTCCAACCTGCTGTAAAATGCTTGATTTCGAGAGTGATCGAAACTAATGAAAACATTGTTGGGGTAAAACCTAAAGGGAAAGGCCTAGCACCAAATTGCATTGGCCATCTGATCTAACTTCTGGAGGCAGTCAAAATGAGTATTTGAATTCTTCCCTACCTTATTCCTCTGCTGAGATACAGGCTGCTCCAACCTGCTGTAAAATGCTTGATTTCGAGAGTGAGCGAAACTAATGAAAACATTGTTGGGGTAAAACCTAAAGGGAAAGGTCTAGCACCAAATTGCATTGGCCATCTGATCTAACTTCTGGAGGCAGTCAAAATGAGTATTTGAATTCTTCCCTACCTTATTCCTGTGCTGAGATACAGGCTGCTCCAAACTGCTGTAAAATGCTTGATTTCGAGAGTGAGCGAAACTAATGAAAACATTGTTGGGGTAAAACCTAAAGGGAAAGGCCTAGCACCAAATTGCATTGGCCATCTGATCTAACTTCTGGAGGCAGTCAAAATGATCCTTAGAATTCTTCCCTACCTTATTCCTGTGCTGAGATACAGGCTGCTCCAACCTGCTGTAAAATGCTTGATTTCGAGATTGAGCGAAACTAATGAAAACATTGTTGGGGTAAAACCTAAAGGGAAAGGCCTAGCACCAAATTGCATTGGCCATCTGATCTAACTTCTGGAGGCAGTCAAAAGGAGTATTTGAATTCTTCCCTACCTTATTCCTGTGCTGAGATACAGGCTGCTCCAACCTGCTGTAAAATGCTTGATTTCGAGAGTGAGCGAAACTAATGAAAACATTGTTGGGGTAAAACCTAAAGGGAAAGGCCTAGCACCAAATTGCATTGGCCATCTGATCTAACTTCTGGAGGCAGTCAAAATGAGTATTTGAATTCTTCCCTACCTTATTCCTGTGCTGAGATACAGGCTGCTCCAACCTGCTGTAAAATGCTTGATTTCGAGAGTGAGCGAAACTAATGAAAACATTGTTGGGGTAAAACCTAAAGGGAAAGGCCTAGCACCAAATTGCATTGGCCATCTGATCTAACTTCTGGAGGCAGTCAAAATGAGTATTTGAATTCTTCCCTACCTTATTCCTGTGCTGAGATACAGGCTGCTCCAACCTGCTGTAAAATGCTTGATTTCGAGAGTGAGCGAAACTAATGAAAACATTGTTGGGGTAAAACCTAAAGGGAAAGGCCTAGCACCAAATTGCATTGGCCATCTGATCTAACTTCTGGAGGCAGTCAAAATGATCCTTAGAATTCTTCCCTACCTTATTCCTGTGCTGAGATACAGGCTGCTCCAACCTGCTGTAAAATGCTTGATTTCGAGAGTGAGCGAAACTAATGAAAACATTGTTGGGGTAAAACCTAAAGGGAAAGGCCTAGCACCAAATTGCATTGGCCATCTGATCTAACTTCTGGAGGCAGTCAAAATGAGTATTTGAATTCTTCCCTACCTTATTCCTGTGCTGAGATACAGGCTGCTCCAACCTGCTGTAAAATGCTTGATTTCGAGAGTGAGCGAAACTAATGAAAACATTGTTGGGGTAAAACCTAAAGGGAAAGACCTAGTACCAAATTGCATTGGCCATCTGATCTAACTTCTGGAGGCAGTCAAAATGAGTATTTGAATTCTTCCCTACCTTATTCCTGTGCTGAGATACAGGCTGCTCCAACCTGCTGTAAAATGCTTGATTTCGAGAGTGAGCGAAACTAATGAAAACATTGTTGGGGTAAAACCTAAAGGGAAAGGCCTAGCACCAAATTCCATTGGCCATCTGATCTAACTTCTGGAGGCAGTCAAAATGAGTATTTGAATTCTTCCCTACCTTATTCCTGTGCTGAGATACAGGCTGCTCCAAACTGCTGTAAAATGCTTGATTTCGAGAGTGAGCGAAACTAATGAAAACATTGTTGGGGTAAAACCTAAAGGGAAAGGCCTAGCACCAAATTGCATTGGCCATCTGATCTAACTTCTGGAGGCAGTCAAAATGATCCTTAGAATTCTTCCCTACCTTATTCCTGTGCTGAGATACAGGCTGCTCCAACCTGCTGTAAAATGCTTGATTTCGAGAGTGATCGAAACTAATGAAAACATTGTTGGGGTAAAACCTAAAGGGAAAGGCCTAGCACCAAATTGCATTGGCCATCTGATCTAACTTCTGGAGGCAGTCAAAATGAGTATTTGAATTCTTCCCTACCTTATTCCTGTGCTGAGATACAGGCTGCTCCAACCTGCTGTAAAATGCTTGATTTCGAGAGTGAGCGAAACTAATGAAAACATTGTTGGGTTAAAACCTAAAGGGAAAAGCCTAGCACCAAATTGCATTGGCCATGTGATCTAACTTCTGGAGGCAGTCAAAATGAGTATTTGAATTCTTCCCTACCTTATTCCTGTGCTGAGATACAGGCTGCTCCAACCTGCTGTAAAATGCTTGATTTCGAGAGTGAGCGAAACTAATGAAAACATTGTTGGGGTAAAACCTAAAGGGAAAGACCTAGCACCAAATTGCATTGGCCATCTGATCTAACTTCTGGAGGCAGTCAAAATGATCCTTACAATTCTTCCCTACCTTATTCCTGTGCTGAGATACAGGCTGCTCCAACCTGCTGTAAAATGCTTGATTTCGAGAGTGAGCGAAACTAATGAAAACATTGTTGGGGTAAAACCTAAAGGGAAAGACCTAGCACCAAATACAATTTGCCATCTGATCTAACTTCTGGAGGCAGTCAAAATGAGTATTTGAATTCTTCCCTACCTTATTCCTGTGCTGAGATACAGGCTGCTCCAACCTGCTGTAAAATGCTTGATTTCCAGAGTGAGCGAAACTAATGAAAACATTGTTGGGGTAAAACCTAAAGGGAAAGACCTAGCACCAAATACAATTTGCAACCTGATCTAACTTCTGGAGGCAGTCAAAATGAGTATTTGAATTCTTCCCTACCTTATTCCTGTGCTGAGATACAGGCTGCTCCAACCTGCTGTAAAATGCTTGATTTCGAGAGTGAGCGAAACTAATGAAAACATTGTTGGGGTAAAACCTAAAGGTAAAGGCCTAGCACCAAATTGCATTGGCCATCTGATCTAACTTCTGGAGGCAGTCAAAATGATCCTTAGAATTCTTCCTTACCTTATTCCTGTGCTGAGATACAGGCTGCTCCAACCTGCTGTAAAATGCTTGATTTCGAGATTGAGCGAAACTAATGAAAACATTGTTGGGGTAAAACCTAAAGGGAAAGGCCTAGCACCAAATTGCATTGGCCATCTGATCTAACTTCTGGAGGCAGTCAAAATGAGTATTTGAAGTCTTCCCTACCTTATTCCTGTGCTGAGATACAGGCTGCTCCAACCTGCTGTAAAATGCTTGATTTCGAGAGTGAGCGAAACTAATGAAAACATTGTTGGGGTAAAACCTAAAGGGAAAGACCTAGCACCAAATACAATTTGCCATCTGATCTAACTTCTGGAGGCAGTCAAAATGAGTATTTGAATTCTTCCCTACCTTATTCCTGTGCTGAGATACAGGCTGCTCCAACCTGCTGTAAAATGCTTGATTTCGAGAGTGATCGAAACTAATGAAAACATTGTTGGGGTAAAACCTAAAGGGAAAGGCCTAGCACCAAATTGCATTGGCCATCTGATCTAACTTCTGGAGGCAGTCAAAATGAGTATTTGAATTCTTCCCTACCTTATTCCTGTGCTGAGATACAGGCTGCTCCAACCTGCTGTAAAATGCTTGATTTCGAGAGTGAGCGAAACTAATGAAAACATTGTTGGGGTAAAACCTAAAGGGAAAGGTCTAGCACCAAATTGCATTGGCCATCTGATCTAACTTCTGGAGGCAGTCAAAATGATCCTTAGAATTCTTCCCTACCTTATTCCTGTGCTGAGATACAGGCTGCTCCAACCTGCTGTAAAATGCTTGATTTCGAGAGTGAGCGAAACTAATGAAAACATTGTTGGGGTAAAACCTAAAGGGAAAGGCCTAGCACCAAATTGCATTGGCCATCTGATCTAACTTCTGGAGGCAGTCAAAATGATCCTTAGAATTCTTCCCTACCTTATTCCTGTGCTGAGATACAGGGTGCTCCAACCTGCTGTAAAATGCTTGATTTCGAGAGTGAGCGAAACTAATGAAAACATTGTTGGGGTAAAACCTAAAGGGAAAGGCCTAGCACCAAATTGCATTGGCCATCTGATCTAACTTCTGGAGGCAGTCAAAATGAGTATTTGAATTCTTCCCTACCTTATTCCTGTGCTGAGATACAGGCTGCTCCAACCTGCTGTAAAATGCTTGATTTCGAGAGTGAGCGAAACTAATGAAAACATTGTTGGGGTAAAACCTAAAGGGAAAGACCTAGCACCAAATTGCATTGGCCATCTGATCTAACTTCTGGAGGCAGTCAAAATGAGTATTTGAATTCTTCCCTACCTTATTCCTGTGCTGAGATACAGGCTGCTCCAACCTGCTGTAAAATGCTTGATTTCGAGAGTGAGCGAAACTAATGAAAACATTGTTGGGGTAAAACCTAAAGGGAAAGGCCTAGCACCAAATTGCATTGGCCATCTGATCTAACTTCTGGAGGCAGTCAAAATGAGTATTTGAATTCTTCCCTACCTTATTCCTGTGCTGAGATACAGGCTGCTCCAACCTGCTGTAAAATGCTTGATTTCGAGATTGAGCGAAACTAATGAAAACATTGTTGGGGTAAAACCTAAAGGGAAAGGCCTAGCACCAAATTGCATTGGCCATCTGATCTAACTTCTGGAGGCAGTCAAAATGATCCTTAGAATTCTTCCCTACCTTATTCCTGTGCTGAGATACAGGCTGCTCAAACCTGCTGTAAAATGCTTGATTTCGAGAGTGATCGAAACTAATGAAAACATTGTTGGGGTAAAACCTAAAGGGAAAGGCCTAGCACCAAATTGCATTGGCCATCTGATCTAACTTCTGGAGGCAGTCAAAATGAGTATTTGAATTCTTCCCTACCTTATTCCTGTGCTGAGATACAGGCTGCTCCAACCTGCTGTAAAATGCTTGATTTCGAGAGTGAGCGAAACTAATGAAAACATTGTTGGGGTAAAACCTAAAGGGAAAAGCCTAGCACCAAATTGCATTGGGCATCTGATCTAACTTCTGGAGGCAGTCAAAATGAGTATTTGAATTCTTCCCTACCTTATTCCTGTGCTGAGATACAGGCTTCTCCAACCTGCTGTAAAATGCTTGATTTCGAGAGTGAGCGAAACTAATGAAAACATTGTTGGGGTAAAACCTAAAGGGAAAGACCTAGCACCAAATTGCATTGGCCATCTGATCTAACTTCTGGAGGCAGTCAAAATGATCCTTAGAATTCTTCCCTACCTTATTCCTGTGCTGAGATACAGGCTGCTCCAACCTGCTGTAAAATGCTTGATTTCGAGAGTGAGCGAAACTAATGAAAACATTGTTGGGGTAAAACCTAAAGGGAAAGACCTAGCACCAAATACAATTTGCCATCTGATCTAACTTCTGGAGGCAGTCAAAATGAGTATTTGAATTCTTCCCTACCTTATTCCTGTGCTGAGATACAGGCTGCTCCAACCTGCTGTAAAATGCTTGATTTCGAGAGTGAGCGAAACTAATGAAAACATTGTTGGGGTAAAACCTAAAGGGAAAGACCTAGCACCAAATACAATTTGCAACCTGATCTAACTTCTGGAGGCAGTCAAAATGAGTATTTGAATTCTTCCCTACCTTATTCCTGTGCTGAGATACAGGCTGCTCCAACCTGCTGTAAAATGCTTGATTTCGAGAGTGATCGAAACTAATGAAAACATTGTTGGGGTAAAACCTAAAGGGAAAGGCCTAGCACCAAATTGCATTGGCCATCTGATCTAACTTCTGGAGGCAGTCAAAATGAGTATTTGAATTCTTCCCTACCTTATTCCTCTGCTGAGATACAGGCTGCTCCAACCTGCTGTAAAATGCTTGATTTCGAGAGTGAGCGAAACTAATGAAAACATTGTTGGGGTAAAACCTAAAGGGAAAGGTCTAGCACCAAATTGCATTGGCCATCTGATCTAACTTCTGGAGGCAGTCAAAATGAGTATTTGAATTCTTCCCTACCTTATTCCTGTGCTGAGATACAGGCTGCTCCAACCTGCTGTAAAATGCTTGATTTCGAGAGTGAGCGAAACTAATGAAAACATTGTTGGGGTAAAACCTAAAGGTAAAGGCCTAGCACCAAATTGCATTGGCCATCTGATCTAACTTCTGGAGGCAGTCAAAATGATCCTTAGAATTCTTCCCTACCTTATTCCTGTGCTGAGATACAGGCTGCTCCAACCTGCTGTAAAATGCTTGATTTCGAGATTGAGCGAAACTAATGAAAACATTGTTGGGGTAAAACCTAAAGGGAAAGGCCTAGCACCAAATTGCATTGGCCATCTGATCTAACTTCTGGAGGCAGTCAAAATGAGTATTTGAAGTCTTCCCTACCTTATTCCTGTGCTGAGATACAGGCTGCTCCAACCTGCTGTAAAATGCTTGATTTCGAGAGTGAGCGAAACTAATGAAAACATTGTTGGGGTAAAACCTAAAGGGAAAGACCTAGCACCAAATTGCATTGGCCATCTGATCTAACTTCTGGAGGCAGTCAAAATGAGTATTTGAATTCTTCCCTACCTTATTCCTGTGCTGAGATACAGGCTGCTCCAACCTGCTGTAAAATGCTTGATTTCGAGAGTGAGCGAAACTAATGAAAACATTGTTGGGGTAAAACCTAAAGGGAAAGGCCTAGCACCAAATTGCATTGGCCATCTGATCTAACTTCTGGAGGCAGTCAAAATGAGTATTTGAATTCTTCCCTACCTTATTCCTGTGCTGAGATACAGGCTGCTCCAACCTGCTGTAAAATGCTGGATTTCGAGAGTGAGCGAAACTAATGAAAACATTGTTGGGGTAAAACCTAAAGGGAAAGACCTAGCACCAAATCCAATTTGCCATCTGATCTAACTTCTGGAGGCAGTCAAAATGAGTATTTGAATTCTTCCCTACCTTATTCCTGTGCTGAGATACAGGCTGCTCCAACCTGCTGTAAAATGCTTGATTTCGAGAGTGAGCGAAACTAATGAAAACATTGTTGGGGTAAAACCTAAAGGGAAAGGCCTAGCACCAAATTGCATTGGCCATCTGATCTAACTTCTGGAGGCAGTCAAAATGATCCTTAGAATTCTTCCCTACCTTATTCCTGTGCTGAGATACAGGCTGCTCCAACCTGCTGTAAAATGCTTGATTTCGAGAGTGAGCGAAACTAATGAAAACATTGTTGGGGTAAAACCTAAAGGGAAAGACCTAGCACCAAATTGCATTGGCCATCTGATCTAACTTCTGGAGGCAGTCAAAATGATCCTTACAATTCTTCCCTACCTTATTCCTGTGCTGAGATACAGGCTGCTCCAACCTGCTGTAAAATGCTTGATTTCGAGAGTGAGCGAAACTAATGAAAACATTGTTGGGGTAAAACCTAAAGGGAAAGACCTAGCACCAAATACAATTTGCCATCTGATCTAACTTCTGGAGGCAGTCAAAATGATCCTTAGAATTCTTCCCTACCTTATTCCTGTGCTGAGATACAGGCTGCTCCAACCTGCTGTAAAATGCTTGATTTCGAGAGTGAGCGAAACTAATGAAAACATTGTTGGGGTAAAACCTAAAGGGAAAGACCTAGCACCAAATTGCATTGGCCATCTGATCTAACTTTCGGAGGCAGTCAAAATGATCCTTAGAATTCTTCCCTACCTTATTCCTGTGCTGAGATACAGGCTGCTCCAACCTGCTGTAAAATGCTTGATTTCGAGAGTGAGCGAAACTAATGAAAACATTGTTGGGGTAAAACCTAAAGGGAAAGGCCTAGCACCAAATTGCATTGGCCATCTGATCTAACTTCTGGAGGCAGTCAAAATGAGTATTTGAATTCTTCCCTACCTTATTCCTGTGCTGAGATACAGGCTGCTCCAACCTGCTGTAAAATGCTTGATTTCGAGAGTGAGCGAAACTAATGAAAACATTGTTGGGGTAAAACCTAAAGGGAAAGGCCTAGCACCAAATTGCATTGGCCATCTGATCTAACTTCTGGAGGCAGTCAAAATGAGTATTTGAATTCTTCCCTACCTTATTCCTGTGCTGAGATACAGGCTGCTCCAACCTGCTGTAAAATGCTTGATTTCGAGAGTGAGCGAAACTAATGAAAACATTGTTGGGGTAAAACCTAAAGGGAAAGGCCTAGCACCAAATTGCACTGGCCATCTGATCTAACTTCTGGAGGCAGTCAAAATGATCCTTAGAATTCTTCCCTACCTTATTCCTGTGCTGAGATACAGGCTGCTCCAACCTGCTGTAAAATGCTTGATTTCGAGAGTGAGCGAAACTAATGAAAACATTGTTGGGGTAAAACCTAAAGGGAAAGACCTGGCACCAAATACAATTTGCCATCTGATCTAACTTCTGGAGGCAGTCAAAATGATCCTTAGAATTCTTCCCTACCTTATTCCTCTGCTGAGATACAGGCTGCTCCAACCTGCTGTAAAATGCTTGATTTCGAGAGTGATCGAAACTAATGAAAACATTGTTGGGGTAAAACCTAAAGGGAAAGACCTAGCACCAAATTGCATTGGCCATCTGATCTAACTTCTGGAGGCAGTCAAAATGAGTATTTGAATTCTTCCCTACCTTATTCCTGTGCTGAGATACAGGCTGCTCCAACCTGCTGTAAAATGCTTGATTTCGAGAGTGAGCGAAACTAATGAAAACATTGTTGGGGTAAAACCTAAAGGGAAAGACCTAGCACCAAATACAATTTGCCATCTGATCTAACTTCTGGAGGCAGTCAAAATGGTCCTTAGAATTCTTCCCTACCTTATTCCTGTGCTGAGATACAGGGTGTTCCAACCTGCTGTAAAATGCTTGATTTCGAGAGTGAGCGAAACTAATGAAAACATTGTTGGGGTAAAACCTAAAGGGAAAGACCTAGCACCAAATTGCATTGGCCATCTGATCTAACTTCTGGAGGCAGTCAAAATGAGTATTTGAATTCTTCCCTACCTTATTCCTGTGCTGAGATACAGGCTGCTCCAACCTGCTGTAAAATGCTTGATTTCGAGAGTGAGCGAAACTAATGAAAACATTGTTGGGGTAAAACCTAAAGGGAAAGACCTAGCACCAAATACAATTTGCCATCTGATCTAACTTCTGGAGGCAGTCAAAATGATCCTTAGAATTCTTCTCTGCCTTATTCCTGTGCTGAGATACAGGCTGCTCCAACCTGCTGTAAAATGCTTGATTTCGAGAGTGAGCGAAACTAATGAAAACATTGTTGGGGTAAAACCTAAAGGGAAAGGCCTAGCACCAAATTGCATTGGCCATCTGATCTAACTTCTGGAGGCAGTCAAAATGATCCTTAGAATTCTTCCCTACCTTATTCCTGTGCTGAGATACAGGCTGCTCCAACCTGCTGTAAAATGCTTGATTTCGAGAGTGAGCGAAACTAATGAAAACATTGTTGGGGTAAAACCTAAAGGGAAAGGTCTAGCACCAAATTGCATTGGCCATCTGATCTAACTTCTGGAGGCAGTCAAAATGAGTATTTGAATTCTTCCCTACCTTATTCCTGTGCTGAGATACAGGCTGCTCCAACCTGCTGTAAAATGCTTGATTTCGAGAGTGAGCGAAACTAATGAAAACATTGTTGGGGTAAAACCTAAAGGGAAAGGCCTAGCACCAAATTGCATTGGCCATCTGATCTAACTTCTGGAGGCAGTCAAAATGAGTATTTGAATTCTTCCCTACCTTATTCCTGTGCTGAGATACAGGCTGCTCCAACCTGCTGTAAAATGCTTGATTTCGAGAGTGAGCGAAACTAATGAAAACATTGTTGGGGTAAAACCTAAAGGGAAAGGCCTAGCACCAAATTGCATTGGCCATCTGATCTAACTTCTGGAGGCAGTCAAAATGAGTATTTGAATTCTTCCCTACCTTATTCCTGTGCTGAGATACAGGCTGCTCCAACCTGCTGTAAAATGCTTGATTTCGAGAGTGAGCGAAACTAATGAAAACATTGTTGGGGTAAAACCTAAAGGGAAAGGCCTAGCACCAAATTGCATTGGCCATCTGATCTAACTTCTGGAGGCAGTCAAAATGAGTATTTGAATTCTTCCCTACCTTATTCCTGTGCTGAGATACAGGCTGCTCCAACCTGCTGTAAAATGCTTGATTTCGAGAGTGAGCGAAACTAATGAAAACATTGTTGGGGTAAAACCTAAAGGGAAAGGCCTAGCACCAAATTGCATTGGCCATCTGATCTAACTTCTGGAGGCAGTCAAAATGAGTATTTGAATTCTTCCCTACCTTATTCCTGTGCTGAGATACAGGCTGCTCCAACCTGCTGTAAAATGCTTGATTTCGAGAGTGAGCGAAACTAATGAAAACATTGTTGGGGTAAAACCTAAAGGGAAAGGCCTAGCACCAAATTGCATTGGCCATCTGATCTAACTTCTGGAGGCAGTCAAAATGAGTATTTGAATTCTTCCCTACCTTATTCCTGTGCTGAGATACAGGCTGCTCCAACCTGCTGTAAAATGCTTGATTTCGAGAGTGAGCGAAACTAATGAAAACATTGTTGGGGTAAAACCTAAAGGGAAAGACCTAGCACCAAATTGCATTGGCCATCTGATCTAACTTCTGGAGGCAGTCAAAATGAGTATTTGAATTCTTCCCTCCCTTATTCCTGTGCTGAGATACAGGCTGCTCCAACCTGCTGTAAAATGCTTGATTTCGAGAGTGAGCGAAACTAATGAAAACATTGTTGGGGTAAAACCTAAAGGGAAAGGCCTAGCACCAAATTGCATTGGCCATCTGATCTAACTTCTGGAGGCAGTCAAAATGAGTATTTGAATTCTTCCCTACCTTATTCCTGTGCTGAGATACAGGCTGCTCCAACCTGCTGTAAAATGCTTGATTTCGAGAGTGAGCGAAACTAATGAAAACATTGTTGGGGTAAAACCTAAAGGGAAAGACCTAGCACCAAATACAATTTGCCATCTGATCTAACTTCTGGAGGCAGTCAAAATGGTCCTTAGAATTCTTCCCTACCTTATTCCTGTGCTGAGATACAGGCTGCTCCAACCTGCTGTAAAATGCTTGATTTCGAGAGTGAGCGAAACTAATGAAAACATTGTTGGGGTAAAACCTAAAGGGAAAGGCCTAGCACCAAATTGCATTGGCCATCTGATCTAACTTCTGGAGGCAGTCAAAATGAGTATTTGAATTCTTCCCTACCTTATTCCTGTGCTGAGATACAGGCTGCTCCAACCTGCTGTAAAATGCTTGATTTCGAGAGTGAGCGAAACTAATGAAAACATTGTTGGGGTAAAACCTAAAGGGAAAGGTCTAGCACCAAATTGCATTGGCCATCTGATCTAACTTCTGGAGGCAGTCAAAATGAGTATTTGAATTCTTCCCTACCTTATTCCTGTGCTGAGATACAGGCTGCTCCAACCTGCTGTAAAATGCTTGATTTCGAGAGTGAGCGAAACTAATGAAAACATTGTTGGGGTAAAACCTAAAGGGAAAGGCCTAGCACCAAATTGCATTGGCCATCTGATCTAACTTCTGGAGGCAGTCAAAATGAGTATTTGAATTCTTCCCTACCTTATTCCTGTGCTGAGATACAGGCTGCTCCAACCTGCTGTAAAATGCTTGATTTCGAGAGTGAGCGAAACTAATGAAAACATTGTTGGGGTAAAACCTAAAGGGAAAGGCCTAGCACCAAATTGCATTGGCCATCTGATCTAACTTCTGGAGGCAGTCAAAATGAGTATTTGAAGTCTTCCCTACCTTATTCCTGTGCTGAGATACAGGCTGCTCCAACCTGCTGTAAAATGCTTGATTTCGAGAGTGAGCGAAACTAATGAAAACATTGTTGGGGTAAAACCTAAAGGGAAAGACCTAGCACCAAATTGCATTGGCCATCTGATCTGACTTTCGGAGGCAGTCAAAATGATCCTTAGAATTCTTCCCTACCTTATTCCTGTGCTGAGATACAGGGTGCTCCAACCTGCTGTAAAATGCTTGATTTCGAGAGTGAGCGAAACTAATGAAAACATTGTTGGGGTAAAACCTAAAGGGAAAGGCCTAGCACCAAATTGCATTGGCCATCTGATCTAACTTCTGGAGGCAGTCAAAATGGTCCTTAGAATTCTTCCCTACCTTATTCCTGTGCTGAGATACAGGCTGCTCCATCCTGCTGTAAAATGCTTGATTTCGAGAGTGAGCGAGACTAATGAAAACATTGTTGGGGTAAAACCTAAAGGGAAAGACCTGGCACCAAATACAATTTGCCATCTGATCTAACTTCTGGAGGCAGTCAAAATGATCCTTAGAATTCTTCCCTACCTTATTCCTGTGCTGAGATACAGGCTGCTCCAACCTGCTGTAAAATGCTTGATTTCGAGAGTGAGCGAAACTAATGAAAACATTGTTGGGGTAAAACCTAAAGGGAAAGGCCTAGCACCAAATTGCATTGGCCATCTGATCTAACTTTCGGAGGCAGTCAAAATGATCCGTAGAATTCTTCCCTACCTTATTCCTGTGCTGAGATACAGGGTGCTCCAACCTGCTGTAAAATGCTTGATTTCGAGAGTGAGCGAAACTAATGAAAACATTGTTGGGGTAAAACCTAAAGGGAAAGGCCTAGCACCAAATTCCATTGGCCATCTGATCTAACTTCTGGAGGCAGTCAAAATGATCCTTAGAATTCTTCCCTACCTTATTCCTGTGCTGAGATACAGGCTGCTCCAACCTGCTGTAAAATGCTTGATTTCGAGAGTGAGCGAGACTAATGAAAACATTGTTGGGGTAAAACCTAAAGGGAAAGACCTGGCACCAAATACAATTTGCCATCTGATCTAACTTCTGGAGGCAGTCAAAATGATCCTTAGAATTCTTCCCTACCTTATTCCTGTGCTGAGATACAGGCTGCTCCAACCTGCTGTAAAATGCTTGATTTCGAGAGTGAGCGAAACTAATGAAAACATTGTTGGGGTAAAACCTAAAGGGAAAGGCCTAGCACCAAATTGCATTGGCCATCTGATCTAACTTCTGGAGGCAGTCAAAATGAGTATTTGAATTCTTCCCTACCTTATTCCTGTGCTGAGATACAGGCTGCTCCAACCTGCTGTAAAATGCTTGATTTCGAGAGTGAGCGAAACTAATGAAAACATTGTTGGGGTAAAACCTAAAGGGAAAGGTCTAGCACCAAATTGCATTGGCCATCTGATCTAACTTCTGGAGGCAGTCAAAATGAGTATTTGAATTCTTCCCTACCTTATTCCTGTGCTGAGATACAGGCTGCTCCAACCTGCTGTAAAATGCTTGATTTCGAGAGTGAGCGAAACTAATGAAAACATTGTTGGGGTAAAACCTAAAGGGAAAGGCCTAGCACCAAATTGCATTGGCCATCTGATCTAACTTCTGGAGGCAGTCAAAATGAGTATTTGAATTCTTCCCTACCTTATTCCTGTGCTGAGATACAGGCTGCTCCAACCTGCTGTAAAATGCTTGATTTCGAGAGTGAGCGAAACTAATGAAAACATTGTTGGGGTAAAACCTAAAGGGAAAGGCCTAGCACCAAATTGCATTGGCCATCTGATCTAACTTCTGGAGGCAGTCAAAATGAGTATTTGAAGTCTTCCCTACCTTATTCCTGTGCTGAGATACAGGCTGCTCCAACCTGCTGTAAAATGCTTGATTTCGAGAGTGAGCGAAACTAATGAAAACATTGTTGGGGTAAAACCTAAAGGGAAAGACCTGGCACCAAATACAATTTGCCATCTGATCTAACTTCTGGAGGCAGTCAAAATGATCCTTAGAATTCTTCCCTACCTTATTCCTGTGCTGAGATACAGGCTGCTCCAACCTGCTGTAAAATGCTTGATTTCGAGAGTGATCGAAACTAATGAAAACATTGTTGGGGTAAAACCTAAAGGGAAAGGCCTAGCACCAAATTGCATTGGCCATCTGATCTAACTTCTGGAGGCAGTCAAAATGAGTATTTGAATTCTTCCCTACCTTATTCCTGTGCTGAGATACAGGCTGCTCCAACCTGCTGTAAAATGCTTGATTTCGAGAGTGAGCGAAACTAATGAAAACATTGTTGGGGTAAAACCTAAAGGGAAAGACCTAGCACCAAATACAATTTGCCATCTGATCTAACTTCTGGAGGCAGTCAAAATGGTCCTTAGAATTCTTCCCTACCTTATTCCTGTGCTGAGATACAGGCTGCTCCAACCTGCTGTAAAATGCTTGATTTCGAGAGTGAGCGAAACTAATGAAAACATTGTTGGGGTAAAACCTAAAGGGAAAGGCCTAGCACCAAATTGCATTGGCCATCTGATCTAACTTCTGGAGGCAGTCAAAATGAGTATTTGAATTCTTCCCTACCTTATTCCTGTGCTGAGATACAGGCTGCTCCAACCTGCTGTAAAATGCTTGATTTCGAGAGTGAGCGAAACTAATGAAAACATTGTTGGGGTAAAACCTAAAGGGAAAGGCCTAGCACCAAATTGCATTGGCCATCTGATCTAACTTCTGGAGGCAGTCAAAATGAGTATTTGAATTCTTCCCTACCTTATTCCTGTGCTGAGATACAGGCTGCTCCAACCTGCTGTAAAATGCTTGATTTCGAGAGTGAGCGAAACTAATGAAAACATTGTTGGGGTAAAACCTAAAGGGAAAGACCTAGCACCAAATTGCATTGGCCATCTGATCTAACTTCTGGAGGCAGTCAAAATGAGTATTTGAAGTCTTCCCTACCTTATTCCTGTGCTGAGATACAGGCTGCTCCAACCTGCTGTAAAATGCTTGATTTCGAGAGTGAGCGAAACTAATGAAAACATTGTTGGGGTAAAACCTAAAGGGAAAGACCTAGCACCAAATTGCATTGGCCATCTGATCTAACTTTCGGAGGCAGTCAAAATGATCCTTAGAATTCTTCCCTACCTTATTCCTGTGCTGAGATACAGGGTGCTCCATCCTGCTGTAAAATGCTTGATTTCGAGAGTGAGCGAAACTAATGAAAACATTGTTGGGGTAAAACCTAAAGGGAAAGGCCTAGCACCAAATTGCATTGGCCATCTGATCTAACTTCTGGAGGCAGTCAAAATGGTCCTTAGAATTCTTCCCTACCTTATTCCTGTGCTGAGATACAGGCTGCTCCAACCTGCTGTAAAATGCTTGATTTCGAGAGTGAGCGAGACTAATGAAAACATTGTTGGGGTAAAACCTAAAGGAAAAGACCTGGCACCAAATACAATTTGCCATCTGATCTAACTTCTGGAGGCAGTCAAAATGATCCTTAGAATTCTTCCCTACCTTATTCCTGTGCTGAGATACAGGGTGCTCCAACCCGCTGTAAAATGCTTGATTTCGAGAGTGAGCGAAACTAATGAAAACATTGTTGGGGTAAAACCTAAAGGGAAAGGCCTAGCACCAAATTGCATTGGCCATCTGATCTAACTTCTGGAGGCAGTCAAAATGAGTATTTGAATTCTTCCCTACCTTATTCCTGTGCTGAGATACAGGCTGCTCCAACCTGCTGTAAAATGCTTGATTTCGAGAGTGAGCGAAACTAATGAAAACATTGTTGGGGTAAAACCTAAAGGGAAAGACCTAGCACCAAATACAATTTGCCATCTGATCTAACTTCTGGAGGCAGTCAAAATGAGTATTTGAATTCTTCCCTACCTTATTCCTGTGCTGAGATACAGGCTGCTCCAACCTGCTGTAAAATGCTTGATTTCGAGAGTGAGCGAAACTAATGAAAACATTGTTGGGGTAAAACCTAAAGGGAAAGGCCTAGCACCAAATTGCATTGGCCATCTGATCTAACTTCTGGAGGCAGTCAAAATGATCCTTAGAATTCTTCCCTACCTTATTCCTGTGCTGAGATACAGGCTGCTCCAACCTGCTGTAAAATGCTTGATTTCGAGAGTGAGCGAAACTAATGAAAACATTGTTGGGGTAAAACCTAAAGGGAAAGGTCTAGCACCAAATTGCATTGGCCATCTGATCTAACTTCTGGAGGCAGTCAAAATGAGTATTTGAATTCTTCCCTACCTTATTCCTGTGCTGAGATACAGGCTGCTCCAACCTGCTGTAAAATGCTTGATTTCGAGAGTGAGCGAAACTAATGAAAACATTGTTGGGGTAAAACCTAAAGGGAAAGGCCTAGCACCAAATTGCATTGGCCATCTGATCTAACTTTCGGAGGCAGTCAAAATGATCCTTAGAATTCTTCCCTACCTTATTCCTGTGCTGAGATACAGGCTGCTCCAACCTGCTGTAAAATGCTTGATTTCGAGAGTGAGCGAAACTAATGAAAACATTGTTGGGGTAAAACCTAAAGGGAAAGGCCTAGCACCAAATTGCATTGGCCATCTGATCTAACTTCTGGAGGGAGTCAAAATGAGTATTTGAATTCTTCCCTACCTTATTCCTGTGCTGAGATACAGGCTGCTCCAACCTGCTGTAAAATGCTTGATTTCGAGAGTGAGCGAAACTAATGAAAACATTGTTGGGGTAAAACCTAAAGGGAAAGGCCTAGCACCAAATTGCATTGGCCATCTGATCTAACTTCTGGAGGCAGTCAAAATGATCCTTAGAATTCTTCCCTACCTTATTCCTGTGCTGAGATACAGGCTGCTCCAACCTGCTGTAAAATGCTTGATTTCGAGAGTGAGCGAAACTAATGAAAACATTGTTGGGGTAAAACCTAAAGGGAAAGACCTAGCACCAAATACAATTTGCCATCTGATCTAACTTCTGGAGGCTGTCAAAATGATCCTTAGAATTCTTCCCTACCTTATTCCTGTGCTGAGATACAGGCTGCTCCAACCTGCTGTAAAATGCTTGATTTCGAGAGTGAGCGAAACTAATGAAAACATTGTTGGGGTAAAACCTAAAGGGAAAGACCTGGCACCAAATACAATTTGCCATCTGATCTAACTTCTGGAGGCAGTCAAAATGATCCTTAGAATTCTTCCCTCCCTTATTCCTGTGCTGAGATACAGGCTGCTCCAACCTGCTGTAAAATGCTTGATTTCGAGAGTGATCGAAACTAATGAAAACATTGTTGGGGTAAAACCTAAAGGGAAAGGCCTAGCACCAAATTGCATTGGCCATCTGATCTAACTTCTGGAGGCAGTCAAAATGAGTATTTGAATTCTTCCCTACCTTATTCCTGTGCTGAGATACAGGCTGCTCCAACCTGCTGTAAAATGCTTGATTTCGAGAGTGAGCGAAACTAATGAAAACATTGTTGGGGTAAAACCTAAAGGGAAAGACCTAGCACCAAATACAATTTGCCATCTGATCTAACTTCTGGAGGCAGTCAAAATGGTCCTTAGAATTCTTCCCTACCTTATTCCTGTGCTGAGATACAGGCTGCTCCAACCTGCTGTAAAATGCTTGATTTCGAGAGTGAGCGAAACTAATGAAAACATTGTTGGGGTAAAACCTAAAGGGAAAGGCCTAGCACCAAATTGCATTGGCCATCTGATCTAACTTCTGGAGGCAGTCAAAATGAGTATTTGAATTCTTCCCTACCTTATTCCTGTGCTGAGATACAGGCTGCTCCAACCTGCTGTAAAATGCTTGATTTCGAGAGTGAGCGAAACTAATGAAAACATTGTTGGGGTAAAACCTAAAGGGAAAGGCCTAGCACCAAATTGCATTGGCCATCTGATCTAACTTCTGGAGGCAGTCAAAATGAGTATTTGAATTCTTCCCTACCTTATTCCTGTGCTGAGATACAGGCTGCTCCAACCTGCTGTAAAATGCTTGATTTCGAGAGTGAGCGAAACTAATGAAAACATTGTTGGGGTAAAACCTAAAGGGAAAGGCCTAGCACCAAATTGCATTGGCCATCTGATCTAACTTCTGGAGGCAGTCAAAATGAGTATTTGAATTCTTCCCTACCTTATTCCTGTGCTGAGATACAGGCTGCTCCAACCTGCTGTAAAATGCTTGATTTCGAGAGTGAGCGAAACTAATGAAAACATTGTTGGGGTAAAACCTAAAGGGAAAGACCTAGCACCAAATACAATTTGCCATCTGATCTAACTTCAGGAGGCTGTCAAAATGATCCTTAGAATTCTTCCCTACCTTATTCCTGTGCTGAGATACAGGCTGCTCCAACCTGCTGTAAAATGCTTGATTTCGAGAGTGAGCGAAACTAATGAAAACATTGTTGGGGTAAAACCTAAAGGGAAAGACCTGGCACCAAATACAATTTGCCATCTGATCTAACTTCTGGAGGCAGTCAAAATGATCCTTAGAATTCTTCCCTCCCTTATTCCTGTGCTGAGATACAGGCTGCTCCAACCTGCTGTAAAATGCTTGATTTCGAGAGTGATCGAAACTAATGAAAACATTGTTGGGGTAAAACCTAAAGGGAAAGGCCTAGCACCAAATTGCATTGGCCATCTGATCTAACTTCTGGAGGCAGTCAAAATGAGTATTTGAATTCTTCCCTACCTTATTCCTGTGCTGAGATACAGGCTGCTCCAACCTGCTGTAAAATGCTTGATTTCGAGAGTGAGCGAAACTAATGAAAACATTGTTGGGGTAAAACCTAAAGGGAAAGACCTAGCACCAAATACAATTTGCCATCTGATCTAACTTCTGGAGGCAGTCAAAATGGTCCTTAGAATTCTTCCCTACCTTATTCCTGTGCTGAGATACAGGCTGCTCCAACCTGCTGTAAAATGCTTGATTTCGAGAGTGAGCGAAACTAATGAAAACATTGTTGGGGTAAAACCTAAAGGGAAAGGCCTAGCACCAAATTGCATTGGCCATCTGATCTAACTTCTGGAGGCAGTCAAAATGAGTATTTGAATTCTTCCCTACCTTATTCCTGTGCTGAGATACAGGCTGCTCCAACCTGCTGTAAAATGCTTGATTTCGAGAGTGAGCGAAACTAATGAAAACATTGTTGGGGTAAAACCTAAAGGGAAAGGTCTAGCACCAAATTGCATTGGCCATCTGATCTAACTTCTGGAGGCAGTCAAAATGAGTATTTGAATTCTTCCCTACCTTATTCCTGTGCTGAGATACAGGCTGCTCCAACCCGCTGTAAAATGCTTGATTTCGAGAGTGAGCGAAACTAATGAAAACATTGTTGGGGTAAAACCTAAAGGGAAAGGCCTAGCACCAAATTGCATTGGCCATCTGATCTAACTTCTGGAGGCAGTCAAAATGAGTATTTGAATTCTTCCCTACCTTATTCCTGTGCTGAGATACAGGCTGCTCCAACCTGCTGTAAAATGCTTGATTTCGAGAGTGAGCGAAACTAATGAAAACATTGTTGGGGTAAAACCTAAAGGGAAAGGCCTAGCACCAAATTGCATTGGCCATCTGATCTAACTTCTGGAGGCAGTCAAAATGAGTATTTGAAGTCTTCCCTACCTTATTCCTGTGCTGAGATACAGGCTGCTCCAACCTGCTGTAAAATGCTTGATTTCGAGAGTGAGCGAAACTAATGAAAACATTGTTGGGGTAAAACCTAAAGGGAAAGACCTAGCTCCAAATTGCATTGGCCATCTGATCTAACTTTCGGAGGCAGCCAAAATGATCCTTAGAATTCTTCCCTACCTTATTCCTGTGCTGAGATACAGGGTGCTCCAACCTGCTGTAAAATGCTTGATTTCGAGAGTGAGCGAAACTAATGAAAACATTGTTGGGGTAAAACCTAAAGGGAAAGGCCTAGCACCAAATTCCATTGGCCATCTGATCTAACTTCTGGAGGCAGTCAAAATGAGTATTTGAATTCTTCCCTACCTTATTCCTGTGCTGAGATACAGGCTGCTCCAACCTGCTGTAAAATGCTTGATTTCGAGAGTGAGCGAAACTAATGAAAACATTGTTGGGGTAAAACCTAAAGGGAAAGGCCTAGCACCAAATTGCATTGGCCATCTGATCTAACTTCTGGAGGCAGTCAAAATGAGTATTTGAATTCTTCCCTACCTTATTCCTGTGCTGAGATACAGGCTGCTCCAACCTGCTGTAAAATGCTTGATTTCGAGAGTGATCGAAACTAATGAAAACATTGTTGGGGTAAAACCTAAAGGGAAAGGCCTAGCACCAAATTGCATTGGCCATCTGATCTAACTTCTGGAGGCAGTCAAAATGAGTATTTGAATTCTTCCCTACCTTATTCCTGTGCTGAGATACAGGCTGCTCCAACCTGCTGTAAAATGCTTGATTTCGAGAGTGAGCGAAACTAATGAAAACATTGTTGGGGTAAAACCTAAAGGGAAAGACCTAGCACCAAATACAATTTGCCATCTGATCTAACTTCTGGAGGCAGTCAAAATGGTCCTTAGAATTCTTCCCTACCTTATTCCTGTGCTGAGATACAGGCTGCTCCAACCTGCTGTAAAATGCTTGATTTCGAGAGTGAGCGAAACTAATGAAAACATTGTTGGGGTAAAACCTAAAGGGAAAGGCCTAGCACCAAATTGCATTGGCCATCTGATCTAACTTCTGGAGGCAGTCAAAATGAGTATTTGAATTCTTCCCTACCTTATTCCTGTGCTGAGATACAGGCTGCTCCAACCTGCTGTAAAATGCTTGATTTCGAGAGTGAGCGAAACTAATGAAAACATTGTTGGGGTAAAACCTAAAGGGAAAGGTCTAGCACCAAATTGCATTGGCCATCTGATCTAACTTCTGGAGGCAGTCAAAATGAGTATTTGAATTCTTCCCTACCTTATTCCTGTGCTGAGATACAGGCTGCTCCAACCTGCTGTAAAATGCTTGATTTCGAGAGTGAGCGAAACTAATGAAAACATTGTTGGGGTAAAACCTAAAGGGAAAGGCCTAGCACCAAATTGCATTGGCCATCTGATCTAACTTCTGGAGGCAGTCAAAATGAGTATTTGAATTCTTCCCTACCTTATTCCTGTGCTGAGATACAGGCTGCTCCAACCTGCTGTAAAATGCTTGATTTCGAGATTGAGCGAAACTAATGAAAACATTGTTGGGGTAAAACCTAAAGGGAAAGGCCTAGCACCAAATTGCATTGGCCATCTGATCTAACTTTCGGAGGCAGTCAAAATGATCCTTAGAATTCTTCCCTACCTTATTCCTGTGCTGAGATACAGGGTGCTCCAACCTGCTGTAAAATGCTTGATTTCGAGAGTGAGCGAAACTAATGAAAACATTGTTGGGGTAAAAACTAAAGGGAAAGACCTAGCACCAAATTGCATTGGCCATCTGATCTAACTTTCGGAGGCAGTCAAAATGATCCTTAGAATTCTTCCCTACCTTATTCCTGTGCTGAGATACAGGGTGCTCCAACCTGCTGTAAAATGCTTGATTTCGAGAGTGAGCGAAACTAATGAAAACATTGTTGGGGTAAAACCTAAAGGGAAAGGCCTAGCACCAAATTGCATTGGCCATCTGATCTAACTTCTGGAGGCAGTCAAAATGAGTATTTGAATTCTTCCCTACCTTATTCCTGTGCTGAGATACAGGCTGCTCCAACCTGCTGTAAAATGCTTGATTTCGAGAGTGAGCGAAACTAATGAAAACATTGTTGGGGTAAAACCTAAAGGGAAAGGCCTAGCACCAAATTGCATTGGCCATCTGATCTAACTTCTGGAGGCAGTCAAAATGAGTATTTGAATTCTTCCCTACCTTATTCCTGTGCTGAGATACAGGCTGCTCCAACCTGCTGTAAAATGCTTGATTTCGAGAGTGAGCGAAACTAATGAAAACATTGTTGGGGTAAAACCTAAAGGGAAAGGCCTAGCACCAAATTGCATTGGCCATCTGATCTAACTTCTGGAGGCAGTCAAAATGAGTATTTGAATTCTTCCCTACCTTATTCCTGTGCTGAGATACAGGCTGCTCCAACCTGCTGTAAAATGCTTGATTTCGAGAGTGAGCGAAACTAATGAAAACATTGTTGGGGTAAAACCTAAAGGGAAAGACCTAGCACCAAATACAATTTGCCATCTGATCTAACTTCTGGAGGCAGTCAAAATGGTCCTTAGAATTCTTCCCTACCTTATTCCTGTGCTGAGATACAGGCTGCTCCAACCTGCTGTAAAATGCTTGATTTCGAGAGTGAGCGAAACTAATGAAAACATTGTTGGGGTAAAACCTAAAGGGAAAGGCCTAGCACCAAATTGCATTGGCCATCTGATCTAACTTCTGGAGGCAGTCAAAATGAGTATTTGAATTCTTCCCTACCTTATTCCTGTGCTGAGATACAGGCTGCTCCAACCTGCTGTAAAATGCTTGATTTCGAGAGTGAGCGAAACTAATGAAAACATTGTTGGGGTAAAACCTAAAGGGAAAGGTCTAGCACCAAATTGCATTGGCCATCTGATCTAACTTCTGGAGGCAGTCAAAATGAGTATTTGAATTCTTCCCTACCTTATTCCTGTGCTGAGATACAGGCTGCTCCAACCCGCTGTAAAATGCTTGATTTCGAGAGTGAGCGAAACTAATGAAAACATTGTTGGGGTAAAACCTAAAGGGAAAGGCCTAGCACCAAATTGCATTGGCCATCTGATCTAACTTCTGGAGGCAGTCAAAATGAGTATTTGAATTCTTCCCTACCTTATTCCTGTGCTGAGATACAGGCTGCTCCAACCTGCTGTAAAATGCTTGATTTCGAGAGTGAGCGAAACTAATGAAAACATTGTTGGGGTAAAACCTAAAGGGAAAGGCCTAGCACCAAATTGCATTGGCCATCTGATCTAACTTCTGGAGGCAGTCAAAATGAGTATTTGAAGTCTTCCCTACCTTATTCCTGTGCTGAGATACAGGCTGCTCCAACCTGCTGTAAAATGCTTGATTTCGAGAGTGAGCGAAACTAATGAAAACATTGTTGGGGTAAAACCTAAAGGGAAAGACCTAGCACCAAATTGCATTGGCCATCTGATCTAACTTTCGGAGGCAGCCAAAATGATCCTTAGAATTCTTCCCTACCTTATTCCTGTGCTGAGATACAGGCTGCTCCAACCTGCTGTAAAATGCTTGATTTCGAGAGTGAGCGAAACTAATGAAAACATTGTTGGGGTAAAACCTAAAGGGAAAGGCCTAGCACCAAATTCCATTGGCCATCTGATCTAACTTCTGGAGGCAGTCAAAATGAGTATTTGAATTCTTCCCTACCTTATTCCTGTGCTGAGATACAGGCTGCTCCAACCTGCTGTAAAATGCTTGATTTCGAGAGTGAGCGAAACTAATGAAAACATTGTTGGGGTAAAACCTAAAGGGAAAGGCCTAGCACCAAATTGCATTGGCCATCTGATCTAACTTCTGGAGGCAGTCAAAATGAGTATTTGAATTCTTCCCTACCTTATTCCTGTGCTGAGATACAGGCTGCTCCAACCTGCTGTAAAATGCTTGATTTCGAGAGTGAGCGAAACTAATGAAAACATTGTTGGGGTAAAACCTAAAGGGAAAGGCCTAGCACCAAATTGCATTGGCCATCTGATCTAACTTCTGGAGGCAGTCAAAATGAGTATTTGAATTCTTCCCTACCTTATTCCTGTGCTGAGATACAGGCTGCTCCAACCTGCTGTAAAATGCTTGATTTCGAGAGTGAGCGAAACTAATGAAAACATTGTTGGGGTAAAACCTAAAGGGAAAGGCCTAGCACCAAATTGCATTGGCCATCTGATCTAACTTCTGGAGGCAGTCAAAATGGTCCTTAGAATTCTTCCCTACCTTATTCCTGTGCTGAGATACAGGCTGCTCCAACCTGCTGTAAAATGCTTGATTTCGAGAGTGAGCGAAACTAATGAAAACATTGTTGGGGTAAAACCTAAAGGGAAAGGCCTAGCACCAAATTGCATTGGCCATCTGATCTAACTTCTGGAGGCAGTCAAAATGAGTATTTGAATTCTTCCCTACCTTATTCCTGTGCTGAGATACAGGCTGCTCCAACCTGCTGTAAAATGCTTGATTTCGAGAGTGAGCGAAACTAATGAAAACATTGTTGGGGTAAAACCTAAAGGGAAAGGTCTAGCACCAAATTGCATTGGCCATCTGATCTAACTTCTGGAGGCAGTCAAAATGAGTATTTGAATTCTTCCCTACCTTATTCCTGTGCTGAGATACAGGCTGCTCCAACCTGCTGTAAAATGCTTGATTTCGAGAGTGAGCGAAACTAATGAAAACATTGTTGGGGTAAAACCTAAAGGGAAAGGCCTAGCACCAAATTGCATTGGCCATCTGATCTAACTTCTGGAGGCAGTCAAAATGAGTATTTGAATTCTTCCCTACCTTATTCCTGTGCTGAGATACAGGCTGCTCCAACCTGCTGTAAAATGCTTGATTTCGAGATTGAGCGAAACTAATGAAAACATTGTTGGGGTAAAACCTAAAGGGAAAGGCCTAGCACCAAATTGCATTGGCCATCTGATCTAACTTTCGGAGGCAGTCAAAATGATCCTTAGAATTCTTCCCTACCTTATTCCTGTGCTGAGATACAGGGTGCTCCAACCTGCTGTAAAATGCTTGATTTCGAGAGTGAGCGAAACTAATGAAAACATTGTTGGGGTAAAACCTAAAGGGAAAGACCTAGCACCAAATTGCATTGGCCATCTGATCTAACTTTCGGAGGCAGTCAAAATGATCCTTAGAATTCTTCCCTACCTTATTCCTGTGCTGAGATACAGGGTGCTCCAACCTGCTGTAAAATGCTTGATTTCGAGAGTGAGCGAAACTAATGAAAACATTGTTGGGGTAAAACCTAAAGGGAAAGGCCTAGCACCAAATTGCATTGGCCATCTGATCTAACTTCTGGAGGCAGTCAAAATGAGTATTTGAATTCTTCCCTACCTTATTCCTGTGCTGAGATACAGGCTGCTCCAACCTGCTGTAAAATGCTTGATTTCGAGAGTGAGCGAAACTAATGAAAACATTGTTGGGGTAAAACCTAAAGGGAAAGGCCTAGCACCAAATTGCATTGGCCATCTGATCTAACTTCTGGAGGCAGTCAAAATGAGTATTTGAATTCTTCCCTACCTTATTCCTGTGCTGAGATACAGGCTGCTCCAACCTGCTGTAAAATGCTTGATTTCGAGAGTGAGCGAAACTAATGAAAACATTGTTGGGGTAAAACCTAAAGGGAAAGGCCTAGCACCAAATTGCATTGGCCATCTGATCTAACTTCTGGAGGCAGTCAAAATGAGTATTTGAATTCTTCCCTACCTTATTCCTGTGCTGAGATACAGGCTGCTCCAACCTGCTGTAAAATGCTTGATTTCGAGAGTGAGCGAAACTAATGAAAACATTGTTGGGGTAAAACCTAAAGGGAAAGGCCTAGCACCAAATTGCACTGGCCATCTGATCTAACTTCTGGAGGCAGTCAAAATGATCCTTAGAATTCTTCCCTACCTTATTCCTGTGCTGAGATACAGGCTGCTCCAACCTGCTGTAAAATGCTTGATTTCGAGAGTGAGCGAAACTAATGAAAACATTGTTGGGGTAAAACCTAAAGGGAAAGACCTAGCACCAAATACAATTTGCCATCTGATCTAACTTCTGGAGGCTGTCAAAATGATCCTTAGAATTCTTCCCTACCTTATTCCTGTGCTGAGATACAGGCTGCTCCAACCTGCTGTAAAATGCTTGATTTCGAGAGTGAGCGAAACTAATGAAAACATTGTTGGGGTAAAACCTAAAGGGAAAGACCTGGCACCAAATACAATTTGCCATCTGATCTAACTTCTGGAGGCAGTCAAAATGATCCTTAGAATTCTTCCCTACCTTATTCCTGTGCTGAGATACAGGCTGCTCCAACCTGCTGTAAAATGCTTGATTTCGAGAGTGATCGAAACTAATGAAAACATTGTTGGGGTAAAACCTAAAGGGAAAGGCCTAGCACCAAATTGCATTGGCCATCTGATCTAACTTCTGGAGGCAGTCAAAATGAGTATTTGAATTCTTCCCTACCTTATTCCTGTGCTGAGATACAGGCTGCTCCAACCTGCTGTAAAATGCTTGATTTCGAGAGTGAGCGAAACTAATGAAAACATTGTTGGGGTAAAACCTAAAGGGAAAGACCTAGCACCAAATACAATTTGCCAACTGATCTAACTTCTGGAGGCAGTCAAAATGGTCCTTAGAATTCTTCCCTACCTTATTCCTGTGCTGAGATACAGGCTGCTCCAACCTGCTGTAAAATGCTTGATTTCGAGAGTGAGCGAGACTAATGAAAACATTGTTGGGGTAAAACCTAAAGGGAAAGACCTGGCACCAAATACAATTTGCCATCTGATCTAACTTCTGGAGGCAGTCAAAATGATCCTTAGAATTCTTCCCTACCTTATTCCTGTGCTGAGATACAGGGTGCTCCAACCCACTGTAAAATGCTTGATTTCGAGAGTGAGCGAAACTAATGAAAACATTGTTGGGGTAAAACCTAAAGGGAAAGACCTAGCACCAAATTGCATTGGCCATCTGATCTAACTTCTGGAGGCAGTCAAAATGAGTATTTGAATTCTTCCCTACCTTATTCCTGTGCTGAGATACAGGCTGCTCCAACCTGCTGTAAAATGCTTGATTTCGAGAGTGAGCGAAACTAATGAAAACATTGTTGGGGTAAAACCTAAAGGGAAAGACCTAGCACCAAATACAATTTGCCATCTGATCTAACTTCTGGAGGCAGTCAAAATGATCCTTAGAATTCTTCTCTGCCTTATTCCTGTGCTGAGATACAGGCTGCTCCAGCCTGCTGTAAAATGCTTGATTTCGAGAGTGATCGAAACTAATGAAAACATTGTTGGGGTAAAACCTAAAGGGAAAGGCCTAGCACCAAATTGCATTGGCCATCTGATCTAACTTCTGGAGGCAGTCAAAATGATCCTTAGAATTCTTCCCTACCTTATTCCTGTGCTGAGATACAGGCTGCTCCAACCTGCTGTAAAATGCTTGATTTCGAGAGTGAGCGAAACTAATGAAAACATTGTTGGGGTAAAACCTAAAGGTAAAGGCCTAGCACCAAATTGCATTGGCCATCTGATCTAACTTCTGGAGGCAGTCAAAATGATCCTTAGAATTCTTCCCTACCTTATTCCTGTGCTGAGATACAGGCTGCTCCAACCTGCTGTAAAATGCTTGATTTCGAGATTGAGCGAAACTAATGAAAACATTGTTGGGGTAAAACCTAAAGGGAAAGGCCTAGCACCAAATTGCATTGGCCATCTGATCTAACTTCTGGAGGCAGTCAAAATGAGTATTTGAAGTCTTCCCTACCTTATTCCTGTGCTGAGATACAGGCTGCTCCAACCTGCTGTAAAATGCTTGATTTCGAGAGTGAGCGAAACTAATGAAAACATTGTTGGGGTAAAACCTAAAGGGAAAGACCTAGCACCAAATTGCATTGGCCATCTGATCTAACTTCTGGAGGCAGTCAAAATGATCCTTAGATTTCTTCCCTACCTTATTCCTGTGCTGAGATACAGGCTGCTCCAACCTGCTGTAAAATGCTTGATTTCGAGAGTGAGCGAAACTAATGAAAACATTGTTGGGGTAAAACCTAAAGGGAAAGACCTAGCACCAAATTGCATTGGCCATCTGATCTAACTTCTGGAGGCAGTCAAAACGATCCTTAGAATTCTTCCCTACCTTATTCCTGTGCTGAGATACAGGCTGCTCCAACCTGCTGTAAAATGCTTGATTTCGAGAGTGAGCGAAACTAATGAAAACATTGTTGGGGTAAAACCTAAAGGGAAAGGCCTAGCACCAAATTGCATTGGCCATCTGATCTAACTTCTGGAGGCAGTCAAAATGAGTATTTGAATTCTTCCCTACCTTATTCCTGTGCTGAGATACAGGCTGCTCCAACCTGCTGTAAAATGCTTGATTTCGAGAGTGAGCGAAACTAATGAAAACATTGTTGGGGTAAAACCTAAAGGGAAAGGCCTAGCACCAAATTCCATTGGCCATCTGATCTAACTTCTGGAGGCAGTCAAAATGAGTATTTGAAGTCTTCCCTACCTTATTCCTGTGCTGAGATACAGGCTGCTCCAACCTGCTGTAAAATGCTTGATTTCGAGAGTGAGCGAAACTAATGAAAACATTGTTGGGGTAAAACCTAAAGGTAAAGGCCTAGCACCAAATTGCATTGGCCATCTGATCTAACTTCTGGAGGCAGTCAAAATGATTCTTAGAATTCTTCCCTACCTTATTCCTGTGCTGAGATACAGGCTGCTCCAACCTGCTGTAAAATGCTTGATTTCGAGATTGAGCGAAACTAATGAAAACATTGTTGGGGTAAAACCTAAAGGGAAAGGCCTAGCACCAAATTGCATTGGCCATCTGATCTAACTTCTGGAGGCAGTCAAAATGAGTATTTGAAGTCTTCCCTACCTTATTCCTGTGCTGAGATACAGGCTGCTCCAACCTGCTGTAAAATGCTTGATTTCGAGAGTGAGCGAAACTAATGAAAACATTGTTGGGGTAAAACCTAAAGGGAAAGACCTAGCACCAAATTGCATTGGCCATCTGATCTAACTTCCGGAGGCAGTCAAAATGATCCTTAGAATTCTTCCCTACCTTATTCCTGTGCTGAGATACAGGCTGCTCCAACCTGCTGTAAAATGCTTGATTTCGAGAGTGAGCGAAACTAATGAAAACATTGTTGGGGTAAAACCTAAAGGGAAAGGCCTAGCACCAAATTGCATTGGCCATCTGATCTAACTTCTGGAGGCAGTCAAAATGAGTATTTGAAGTCTTCCCTACCTTATTCCTGTGCTGAGATACAGGCTGCTCCAACCTGCTGTAAAATGCTTGATTTCGAGAGTGAGCGAAACTAATGAAAACATTGTTGGGGTAAAACCTAAAGGGAAAGGTCTAGCACCAAATTGCATTGGCCATCTGATCTAACTTCCGGAGGCAGTCAAAATGATCCTTAGAATTCTCCCCTACCTTATTCCTGTGCTGAGATACAGGCTGCTCCAACCTGCTGTAAAATGCTTGATTTCGAGAGTGAGCGAAACTAATGAAAACATTGTTGGGGTAAAACCTAAAGGGAAAGGCCTAGCACCAAATTGCATTGGCCATCTGATCTAACTTCTGGAGGCAGTCAAAATGAGTATTTGAATTCTTCCCTAACTTATTCCTCTGCTGAGATACAGGCTGCTCCAACCTGCTGTAAAATGCTTGATTTCGAGAGTGAGCGAAACTAATGAAAACATTGTTGGGGTAAAACCTAAAGGGAAAGGTCCAGCACCAAATTGCATTGGCCATCTGATCTAACTTCTGGAGGCAGTCAAAATGAGTATTTGAATTCTTCCCTACCTTATTCCTGTGCTGAGATACAGGCTGCTCCAACCTGCTGTAAAATGCTTGATTTCGAGAGTGAGCGAAACTAATGAAAACATTGTTGGGGTAAAACCTAAAGGGAAAGGCCTAGCACCAAATTGCATTGGCCATCTGATCTAACTTCTGGAGGCAGTCAAAATGAGTATTTGAATTCTTCCCTACCTTATTCCTGTGCTGAGATACAGGCTGCTCCAACCTGCTGTAAAATGCTTGATTTCGAGATTGAGCGAAACTAATGAAAACATTGTTGGGGTAAAACCTAAAGGGAAAGGCCTAGCACCAAATTGCATTGGCCATCTGATCTAACTTTCGGAGGCAGACAAAATGATCCTTAGAATTCTTCCCTACCTTATTCCTGTGCTGAGATACAGGGTGCTCCAACCTGCTGTAAAATGCTTGATTTCGAGAGTGAGCGAAACTAATGAAAACATTGTTGGGGTAAAACCTAAAGGGAAAGACCTAGCACCAAATTGCATTGGCCATCTGATCTAACTTTCGGAGGCAGTCAAAATGATCCTTAGAATTCTTCCCTACCTTATTCCTGTGCTGAGATACAGGGTGCTCCAACCTGCTGTAAAATGCTTGATTTCGAGAGTGAGCGAAACTAATGAAAACATTGTTGGGGTAAAACCTAAAGGGAAAGGCCTAGCACCAAATTGCATTGGCCATCTGATCTAACTTCTGGAGGCAGTCAAAATGAGTATTTGAATTCTTCCCTACCTTATTCCTGTGCTGAGATACAGGCTGCTCCAACCTGCTGTAAAATGCTTGATTTCGAGAGTGAGCGAAACTAATGAAAACATTGTTGGGGTAAAACCTAAAGGGAAAGACCTAGCACCAAATTGCATTGGCCATCTGATCTAACTTCTGGAGGCAGTCAAAATGAGTATTTGAATTCTTCCCTACCTTATTCCTGTGCTGAGATACAGGCTGCTCCAACCTGCTGTAAAATGCTTGATTTCGAGAGTGAGCGAAACTAATGAAAACATTGTTGGGGTAAAACCTAAAGGGAAAGGCCTAGCACCAAATTGCATTGGCCATCTGATCTAACTTCTGGAGGCAGTCAAAATGAGTATTTGAATTCTTCCCTACCTTATTCCTGTGCTGAGATACAGGCTGCTCCAACCTGCTGTAAAATGCTTGATTTCGAGAGTGAGCGAAACTAATGAAAACATTGTTGGGGTAAAACCTAAAGGGAAAGGCCTAGCACCAAATTGCACTGGCCATCTGATCTAACTTCTGGAGGCAGTCAAAATGATCCTTAGAATTCTTCCCTACCTTATTCCTGTGCTGAGATACAGGCTGCTCCAACCTGCTGTAAAATGCTTGATTTCGAGAGTGAGCGAAACTAATGAAAACATTGTTGGGGTAAAACCTAAAGGGAAAGACCTAGCACCAAATACAATTTGCCATCTGATCTAACTTCTGGAGGCTGTCAAAATGATCCTTAGAATTCTTCCCTACCTTATTCCTGTGCTGAGATACAGGCTGCTCCAACCTGCTGTAAAATGCTTGATTTCGAGAGTGAGCGAAACTAATGAAAACATTGTTGGGGTAAAACCTAAAGGGAAAGACCTGGCACCAAATACAATTTGCCATCTGATCTAACTTCTGGAGGCAGTCAAAATGATCCTTAGAATTCTTCCCTACCTTATTCCTGTGCTGAGATACAGGCTGCTCCAACCTGCTGTAAAATGCTTGATTTCGAGAGTGAGCGAAACTAATGAAAACATTGTTGGGGTAAAACCTAAAGGGAAAGGCCTAGCACCAAATTGCATTGGCCATCTGATCTAACTTCTGGAGGCAGTCAAAATGAGTATTTGAATTCTTCCCTACCTTATTCCTGTGCTGAGATACAGGCTGCTCCAACCTGCTGTAAAATGCTTGATTTCGAGAGTGAGCGAAACTAATGAAAACATTGTTGGGGTAAAACCTAAAGGGAAAGACCTAGCACCAAATACAATTTGCCAACTGATCTAACTTCTGGAGGCAGTCAAAATGGTCCTTAGAATTCTTCCCTACCTTATTCCTGTGCTGAGATACAGGCTGCTCCAACCTGCTGTAAAATGCTTGATTTCGAGAGTGAGCGAGACTAATGAAAACATTGTTGGGGTAAAACCTAAAGGGAAAGACCTGGCACCAAATACAATTTGCCATCTGATCTAACTTCTGGAGGCAGTCAAAATGATCCTTAGAATTCTTCCCTACCTTATTCCTGTGCTGAGATACAGGGTGCTCCAACCCGCTGTAAAATGCTTGATTTCGAGAGTGAGCGAAACTAATGAAAACATTGTTGGGGTAAAACCTAAAGGGAAAGACCTAGCACCAAATTGCATTGGCCATCTGATCTAACTTCTGGAGGCAGTCAAAATGAGTATTTGAATTCTTCCCTACCTTATTCCTGTGCTGAGATACAGGCTGCTCCAACCTGCTGTAAAATGCTTGATTTCGAGAGTGAGCGAAACTAATGAAAACATTGTTGGGGTAAAACCTAAAGGGAAAGACCTAGCACCAAATACAATTTGCCATCTGATCTAACTTCTGGAGGCAGTCAAAATGATCCTTAGAATTCTTCTCTGCCTTATTCCTGTGCTGAGATACAGGCTGCTCCAGCCTGCTGTAAAATGCTTGATTTCGAGAGTGAGCGAAACTAATGAAAACATTGTTGGGGTAAAACCTAAAGGGAAAGGCCTAGCACCAAATTGCATTGGCCATCTGATCTAACTTCTGGAGGCAGTCAAAATGATCCTTAGAATTCTTCCCTACCTTATTCCTGTGCTGAGATACAGGCTGCTCCAACCTGCTGTAAAATGCTTGATTTCGAGAGTGAGCGAAACTAATGAAAACATTGTTGGGGTAAAACCTAAAGGTAAAGGCCTAGCACCAAATTGCATTGGCCATCTGATCTAACTTCTGGAGGCAGTCAAAATGATCCTTAGAATTCTTCCCTACCTTATTCCTGTGCTGAGATACAGGCTGCTCCAACCTGCTGTAAAATGCTTGATTTCGAGATTGAGCGAAACTAATGAAAACATTGTTGGGGTAAAACCTAAAGGGAAAGGCCTAGCACCAAATTGCATTGGCCATCTGATCTAACTTCTGGAGGCAGTCAAAATGAGTATTTGAAGTCTTCCCTACCTTATTCCTGTGCTGAGATACAGGCTGCTCCAACCTGCTGTAAAATGCTTGATTTCGAGAGTGAGCGAAACTAATGAAAACATTGTTGGGGTAAAACCTAAAGGGAAAGACCTAGCACCAAATTGCATTGGCCATCTGATCTAACTTCTGGAGGCAGTCAAAATGATCCTTAGATTTCTTCCCTACCTTATTCCTGTGCTGAGATACAGGCTGCTCCAACCTGCTGTAAAATGCTTGATTTCGAGAGTGAGCGAAACTAATGAAAACATTGTTGGGGTAAAACCTAAAGGGAAAGACCTAGCACCAAATTGCATTGGCCATCTGATCTAACTTCTGGAGGCAGTCAAAATGATCCTTAGAATTCTTCCCTACCTTATTCCTGTGCTGAGATACAGGCTGCTCCAACCTGCTGTAAAATGCTTGATTTCGAGAGTGAGCGAAACTAATGAAAACATTGTTGGGGTAAAACCTAAAGGGAAAGGCCTAGCACCAAATTGCATTGGCCATCTGATCTAACTTCTGGAGGCAGTCAAAATGAGTATTTGAATTCTTCCCTACCTTATTCCTGTGCTGAGATACAGGCTGCTCCAACCTGCTGTAAAATGCTTGATTTCGAGAGTGAGCGAAACTAATGAAAACATTGTTGGGGTAAAACCTAAAGGGAAAGGCCTAGCACCAAATTGCATTGGCCATCTGATCTAACTTCTGGAGGCAGTCAAAATGAGTATTTGAAGTCTTCCCTACCTTATTCCTGTGCTGAGATACAGGCTGCTCCAACCTGCTGTAAAATGCTTGATTTCGAGAGTGAGCGAAACTAATGAAAACATTGTTGGGGTAAAACCTAAAGGTAAAGGCCTAGCACCAAATTGCATTGGCCATCTGATCTAACTTCTGGAGGCAGTCAAAATGATTCTTAGAATTCTTCCCTACCTTATTCCTGTGCTGAGATACAGGCTGCTCCAACCTGCTGTAAAATGCTTGATTTCGAGATTGAGCGAAACTAATGAAAACATTGTTGGGGTAAAACCTAAAGGGAAAGGCCTAGCACCAAATTGCATTGGCCATCTGATCTAACTTCTGGAGGCAGTCAAAATGAGTATTTGAAGTCTTCCCTACCTTATTCCTGTGCTGAGATACAGGCTGCTCCAACCTGCTGTAAAATGCTTGATTTCGAGAGTGAGCGAAACTAATGAAAACATTGTTGGGGTAAAACCTAAAGGGAAAGACCTAGCACCAAATTGCATTGGCCATCTGATCTAACTTCCGGAGGCAGTCAAAATGATCCTTAGAATTCTTCCCTACCTTATTCCTGTGCTGAGATACAGGCTGCTCCAACCTGCTGTAAAATGCTTGATTTCGAGAGTGAGCGAAACTAATGAAAACATTGTTGGGGTAAAACCTAAAGGGAAAGGCCTAGCACCAAATTGCATTGGCCATCTGATCTAACTTCTGGAGGCAGTCAAAATGAGTATTTGAATTCTTCCCTACCTTATTCCTGTGCTGAGATACAGGCTGCTCCAACCTGCTGTAAAATGCTTGATTTCGAGAGTGAGCGAAACTAATGAAAACATTGTTGGGGTAAAACCTAAAGGGAAAGACCTAGCACCAAATACAATTTGCCATCTGATCTAACTTCTGGAGGCAGTCAAAATGATCCTTAGAATTCTTCCCTACCTTATTCCTGTGCTGAGATACAGGCTGCTCCAACCTGCTGTAAAATGCTTGATTTCGAGAGTGAGCGAAACTAATGAAAACATTGTTGGGGTAAAACCTAAAGGGAAAGGCCTAGCACCAAATTGCATTGGCCATCTGATCTAACTTCTGGAGGCAGTCAAAATGAGTATTTGAATTCTTCCCTACCTTATTCCTGTGCTGAGATACAGGCTGCTCCAACCTGCTGTAAAATGCTTGATTTCGAGAGTGAGCGAAACTAATGAAAACATTGTTGGGGTAAAACCTAAAGGGAAAGGCCTAGCACCAAATTGCATTGGCCATCTGATCTAACTTCTGGAGGCAGTCAAAATGAGTATTTGAAGTCTTCCCTACCTTATTCCTGTGCTGAGATACAGGCTGCTCCAACCTGCTGTAAAATGCTTGATTTCGAGAGTGAGCGAAACTAATGAAAACATTGTTGGGGTAAAACCTAAAGGGAAAGGTCTAGCACCAAATTGCATTGGCCATCTGATCTAACTTCCGGAGGCAGTCAAAATGATCCTTAGAATTCTTCCCTACCTTATTCCTGTGCTGAGATACAGGCTGCTCCAACCTGCTGTAAAATGCTTGATTTCGAGAGTGAGCGAAACTAATGAAAACATTGTTGGGGTAAAACCTAAAGGGAAAGGCCTAGCACCAAATTGCATTGGCCATCTGATCTAACTTCTGGAGGCAGTCAAAATGAGTATTTGAATTCTTCCCTACCTTATTCCTCTGCTGAGATACAGGCTGCTCCAACCTGCTGTAAAATGCTTGATTTCGAGAGTGAGCGAAACTAATGAAAACATTGTTGGGGTAAAACCTAAAGGGAAAGGTCCAGCACCAAATTGCATTGGCCATCTGATCTAACTTCTGGAGGCAGTCAAAATGAGTATTTGAATTCTTCCCTACCTTATTCCTGTGCTGAGATACAGGCTGCTCCAACCTGCTGTAAAATGCTTGATTTCGAGAGTGAGCGAAACTAATGAAAACATTGTTGGGGTAAAACCTAAAGGGAAAGGCCTAGCACCAAATTGCATTGGCCATCTGATCTAACTTCTGGAGGCAGTCAAAATGAGTATTTGAATTCTTCCCTACCTTATTCCTGTGCTGAGATACAGGCTGCTCCAACCTGCTGTAAAATGCTTGATTTCGAGATTGAGCGAAACTAATGAAAACATTGTTGGGGTAAAACCTAAAGGGAAAGGCCTAGCACCAAATTGCATTGGCCATCTGATCTAACTTTCGGAGGCAGTCAAAATGATCCTTAGAATTCTTCCCTACCTTATTCCTGTGCTGAGATACAGGGTGCTCCAACCTGCTGTAAAATGCTTGATTTCGAGAGTGAGCGAAACTAATGAAAACATTGTTGGGGTAAAACCTAAAGGGAAAGACCTAGCACCAAATTGCATTGGCCATCTGATCTAACTTTCGGAGGCAGTCAAAATGATCCTTAGAATTCTTCCCTACCTTATTCCTGTGCTGAGATACAGGGTGCTCCAACCTGCTGTAAAATGCTTGATTTCGAGAGTGAGCGAAACTAATGAAAACATTGTTGGGGTAAAACCTAAAGGGAAAGGCCTAGCACCAAATTGCATTGGCCATCTGATCTAACTTCTGGAGGCAGTCAAAATGAGTATTTGAATTCTTCCCTACCTTATTCCTGTGCTGAGATACAGGCTGCTCCAACCTGCTGTAAAATGCTTGATTTCGAGAGTGAGCGAAACTAATGAAAACATTGTTGGGGTAAAACCTAAAGGGAAAGGCCTAGCACCAAATTGCATTGGCCATCTGATCTAACTTCTGGAGGCAGTCAAAATGAGTATTTGAATTCTTCCCTACCTTATTCCTGTGCTGAGATACAGGCTGCTCCAACCTGCTGTAAAATGCTTGATTTCGAGAGTGAGCGAAACTAATGAAAACATTGTTGGGGTAAAACCTAAAGGGAAAGGCCTAGCACCAAATTGCATTGGCCATCTGATCTAACTTCTGGAGGCAGTCAAAATGAGTATTTGAATTCTTCCCTACCTTATTCCTGTGCTGAGATACAGGCTGCTCCAACCTGCTGTAAAATGCTTGATTTCGAGAGTGAGCGAAACTAATGAAAACATTGTTGGGGTAAAACCTAAAGGGAAAGGCCTAGCACCAAATTGCACTGGCCATCTGATCTAACTTCTGGAGGCAGTCAAAATGATCCTTAGAATTCTTCCCTACCTTATTCCTGTGCTGAGATACAGGCTGCTCCAACCTGCTGTAAAATGCTTGATTTCGAGAGTGAGCGAAACTAATGAAAACATTGTTGGGGTAAAACCTAAAGGGAAAGACCTAGCACCAAATACAATTTGCCATCTGATCTTACTTCTGGAGGCTGTCAAAATGATCCTTAGAATTCTTCCCTACCTTATTCCTGTGCTGAGATACAGGCTGCTCCAACCTGCTGTAAAATGCTTGATTTCGAGAGTGAGCGAAACTAATGAAAACATTGTTGGGGTAAAACCTAAAGGGAAAGACCTGGCACGAAATACAATTTGCCATCTGATCTAACTTCTGGAGGCAGTCAAAATGATCCTTAGAATTCTTCCCTACCTTATTCCTGTGCTGAGATACAGGCTACTCCAACCTGCTGTAAAATGCTTGATTTCGAGAGTGATCGAAACTAATGAAAACATTGTTGGGGTAAAACCTAAAGGGAAAGGCCTAGCACCAAATTGCATTGGCCATCTGATCTAACTTCTGGAGGCAGTCAAAATGAGTATTTGAATTCTTCCCTACCTTATTCCTGTGCTGAGATACAGGCTGCTCCAACCTGCTGTAAAATGCTTGATTTCGAGAGTGAGCGAAACTAATGAAAACATTGTTGGGGTAAAACCTAAAGGGAAAGACCTAGCACCAAATACAATTTGCCAACTGATCTAACTTCTGGAGGCAGTCAAAATGGTCCTTAGAATTCTTCCCTACCTTATTCCTGTGCTGAGATACAGGCTGCTCCAACCTGCTGTAAAATGCTTGATTTCGAGAGTGAGCGAGACTAATGAAAACATTGTTGGGGTAAAACCTAAAGGGAAAGGCCTGGCACCAAATACAATTTGCCATCTGATCTAACTTCTGGAGGCAGTCAAAATGATCCTTAGAATTCTTCCCTACCTTATTCCTGTGCTGAGATACAGGGTGCTCCAACCCGCTGTAAAATGCTTGATTTCGAGAGTGAGCGAAACTAATGAAAACATTGTTGGGGTAAAACCTAAAGGGAAAGACCTAGCACCAAATTGCATTGGCCATCTGATCTAACTTCTGGAGGCAGTCAAAATGAGTATTTGAATTCTTCCCTACCTTATTCCTGTGCTGAGATACAGGCTGCTCCAACCTGCTGTAAAATGCTTGATTTCGAGAGTGAGCGAAACTAATGAAAACATTGTTGGGGTAAAACCTAAAGGGAAAGACCTAGCACCAAATACAATTTGCCATCTGATCTAACTTCTGGAGGCAGTCAAAATGATCCTTAGAATTCTTCTCTGCCTTATTCCTGTGCTGAGATACAGGCTGCTCCAGCCTGCTGTAAAATGCTTGATTTCGAGAGTGATCGAAACTAATGAAAACATTGTTGGGGTAAAACCTAAAGGGAAAGGCCTAGCACCAAATTGCATTGGCCATCTGATCTAACTTCTGGAGGCAGTCAAAATGATCCTTAGAATTCTTCCCTACCTTATTCCTGTGCTGAGATACAGGCTGCTCCAACCTGCTGTAAAATGCTTGATTTCGAGAGTGAGCGAAACTAATGAAAACATTGTTGGGGTAAAACCTAAAGGGAAAGGCCTAGCACCAAATTGCATTGGCCATCTGATCTAACTTCTGGAGGCAGTCAAAATGATCCTTAGAATTCTTCCCTACCTTATTCCTGTGCTGAGATACAGGCTGCTCCAACCTGCTGTAAAATGCTTGATTTCGAGATTGAGCGAAACTAATGAAAACATTGTTGGGGTAAAACCTAAAGGGAAAGGCCTAGCACCAAATTGCATTGGCCATCTGATCTAACTTCTGGAGGCAGTCAAAATGAGTATTTGAAGTCTTCCCTACCTTATTCCTGTGCTGAGATACAGGCTGCTCCAACCTGCTGTAAAATGCTTGATTTCGAGAGTGAGCGAAACTAATGAAAACATTGTTGGGGTAAAACCTAAAGGGAAAGACCTAGCACCAAATTGCATTGGCCATCTGATCTAACTTCTGGAGGCAGTCAAAATGATCCTTAGAATTCTTCCCTACCTTATTCCTGTGCTGAGATACAGGCTGCTCCAACCTGCTGTAAAATGCTTGATTTCGAGAGTGAGCGAAACTAATGAAAACATTGTTGGGGTAAAACCTAAAGGGAAAGACCTAGCACCAAATTGCATTGGCCATCTGATCTAACTTCTGGAGGCAGTCAAAATGATCCTTAGAATTCTTCCCTACCTTATTCCTGTGCTGAGATACAGGCTGCTCCAACCTGCTGTAAAATGCTTGATTTCGAGAGTGAGCGAAACTAATGAAAACATTGTTGGGGTAAAACCTAAAGGGAAAGGCCTAGCACCAAATTGCATTGGCCATCTGATCTAACTTCTGGAGGCAGTCAAAATGAGTATTTGAATTCTTCCCTACCTTATTCCTGTGCTGAGATACAGGCTGCTCCAACCTGCTGTAAAATGCTTGATTTCGAGAGTGAGCGAAACTAATGAAAACATTGTTGGGGTAAAACCTAAAGGGAAAGGCCTAGCACCAAATTCCATTGGCCATCTGATCTAACTTCCGGAGGCAGTCAAAATGAGTATTTGAAGTCTTCCCTACCTTATTCCTGTGCTGAGATACAGGCTGCTCCAACCTGCTGTAAAATGCTTGATTTCGAGAGTGAGCGAAACTAATGAAAACATTGTTGGGGTAAAACCTAAAGGTAAAGGCCTAGCACCAAATTGCATTGGCCATCTGATCTAACTTCTGGAGGCAGTCAAAATGATCCTTAGAATTCTTCCCTACCTTATTCCTGTGCTGAGATACAGGCTGCTCCAACCTGCTGTAAAATGCTTGATTTCGAGATTGAGCGAAACTAATGAAAACATTGTTGGGGTAAAACCTAAAGGGAAAGGCCTAGCACCAAATTGCATTGGCCATCTGATCTAACTTCTGGAGGCAGTCAAAATGAGTATTTGAAGTCTTCCCTACCTTATTCCTGTGCTGAGATACAGGCTGCTCCAACCTGCTGTAAAATGCTTGATTTCGAGAGTGAGCGAAACTAATGAAAACATTGTTGGGGTAAAACCTAAAGGGAAAGACCTAGCACCAAATTGCATTGGCCATCTGATCTAACTTCCGGAGGCAGTCAAAATGATCCTTAGAATTCTTCCCTACCTTATTCCTGTGCTGAGATACAGGCTGCTCCAACCTGCTGTAAAATGCTTGATTTCGAGAGTGAGCGAAACTAATGAAAACATTGTTGGGGTAAAACCTAAAGGGAAAGGCCTAGCACCAAATTGCATTGGCCATCTGATCTAACTTCTGGAGGCAGTCAAAATGAGTATTTGAATTCTTCCCTACCTTATTCCTGTGCTGAGATACAGGCTGCTCCAACCTGCTGTAAAATGCTTGATTTCGAGAGTGAGCGAAACTAATGAAAACATTGTTGGGGTAAAACCTAAAGGGAAAGACCTAGCACCAAATACAATTTGCCATCTGATCTAACTTCTGGAGGCAGTCAAAATGATCCTTAGAATTCTTCCCTACCTTATTCCTGTGCTGAGATACAGGCTGCTCCAACCTGCTGTAAAATGCTTGATTTCGAGAGTGAGCGAAACTAATGAAAACATTGTTGGGGTAAAACCTAAAGGGAAAGGCCTAGCACCAAATTGCATTGGCCATCTGATCTAACTTCTGGAGGCAGTCAAAATGAGTATTTGAATTCTTCCCTACCTTATTCCTGTGCTGAGATACAGGCTGCTCCAACCTGCTGTAAAATGCTTGATTTCGAGAGTGAGCGAAACTAATGAAAACATTGTTGGGGTAAAACCTAAAGGGAAAGGCCTAGCACCAAATTCCATTGGCCATCTGATCTAACTTCTGGAGGCAGTCAAAATGAGTATTTGAAGTCTTCCCTACCTTATTCCTGTGCTGAGATACAGGCTGCTCCAACCTGCTGTAAAATGCTTGATTTCGAGAGTGAGCGAAACTAATGAAAACATTGTTGGGGTAAAACCTAAAGGGAAAGACCTAGCACCAAATTGCATTGGCCATCTGATCTAACTTCCGGAGGCAGTCAAAATGATCCTTAGAATTCTTCCCTACCTTATTCCTGTGCTGAGATACAGGCTGCTCCAACCTGCTGTAAAATGCTTGATTTCGAGAGTGAGCGAAACTAATGAAAACATTGTTGGGGTAAAACCTAAAGGGAAAGGCCTAGCACCAAATTGCATTGGCCATCTGATCTAACTTCTGGAGGCAGTCAAAATGAGTATTTGAATTCTTCCCTACCTTATTCCTCTGCTGAGATACAGGCTGCTCCAACCTGCTGTAAAATGCTTGATTTCGAGAGTGAGCGAAACTAATGAAAACATTGTTGGGGTAAAACCTAAAGGGAAAGGTCCAGCACCAAATTGCATTGGCCATCTGATCTAACTTCTGGAGGCAGTCAAAATGAGTATTTGAATTCTTCCCTACCTTATTCCTGTGCTGAGATACAGGCTGCTCCAACCTGCTGTAAAATGCTTGATTTCGAGAGTGAGCGAAACTAATGAAAACATTGTTGGGGTAAAACCTAAAGGGAAAGGCCTAGCACCAAATTGCATTGGCCATCTGATCTAACTTCTGGAGGCAGTCAAAATGAGTATTTGAATTCTTCCCTACCTTATTCCTGTGCTGAGATACAGGGTGCTCCAACCTGCTGTAAAATGCTTGATTTCGAGATTGAGCGAAACTAATGAAAACATTGTTGGGGTAAAACCTAAAGGGAAAGGCCTAGCACCAAATTGCATTGGCCATCTGATCTAACTTCTGGAGGCAGTCAAAATGATCCTTAGAATTCTTCCCTACCTTATTCCTGTGCTGAGATACAGGCTGCTCCAACCTGCTGTAAAATGCTTGATTTCGAGAGTGAGCGAAACTAATGAAAACATTGTTGGGGTAAAACCTAAAGGGAAAGGCCTAGCACCAAATTGCATTGGCCATCTGATCTAACTTCTGGAGGCAGTCAAAATGAGTATTTGAAGTCTTCCCTACCTTTTTCCTGTGCTGAGATACAGGCTGCTCCAACCTGCTGTAAAATGCTTGATTTCGAGAGTGAGCGAAACTAATGAAAACATTGTTGGGGTAAAACCTAAAGGGAAAGACCTAGCACCAAATTGCATTGGCCATCTGATCTAACTTCCGGAGGCAGTCAAAATGATCCTTAGAATTCTTCCCTACCTTATTCCTGTGCTGAGATACAGGCTGCTCCAACCTGCTGTAAAATGCTTGATTTCGAGAGTGAGCGAAACTAATGAAAACATTGTTGGGGTAAAACCTAAAGGGAAAGGCCTAGCACCAAATTGCATTGGCCATCTGATCTAACTTCTGGAGGCAGTCAAAATGAGTATTTGAATTCTTCCCTACCTTATTCCTGTGCTGAGATACAGGCTGCTCCAACCTGCTGTAAAATGCTTGATTTCGAGAGTGAGCGAAACTAATGAAAACATTGTTGGGGTAAAACCTAAAGGGAAAGACCTAGCACCAAATACAATTTGCCATCTGATCTAACTTCTGGAGGCAGTCAAAATGATCCTTAGAATTCTTCCCTACCTTATTCCTGTGCTGAGATACAGGCTACTCCAACCTGCTGTAAAATGCTTGATTTCGAGAGTGAGCGAAACTAATGAAAACATTGTTGGGGTAAAACCTAAAGGGAAAGGCCTAGCACCAAATTGCATTGGCCATCTGATCTAACTTCTGGAGGCAGTCAAAATGAGTATTTGAATTCTTCCCTACCTTATTCCTGTGCTGAGATACAGGCTGCTCCAACCTGCTGTAAAATGCTTGATTTCGAGAGTGAGCGAAACTAATGAAAACATTGTTGGGGTAAAACCTAAAGGGAAAGGCCTAGCACCAAATTCCATTGGCCATCTGATCTAACTTCTGGAGGCAGTTAAAATGAGTATTTGAAGTCTTCCCTACCTTATTCCTGTGCTGAGATACAGGCTGCTCCAACCTGCTGTAAAATGCTTGATTTCGAGAGTGAGCGAAACTAATGAAAACATTGTTGGGGTAAAACCTAAAGGGAAAGACCTAGCACCAAATTGCATTGGCCATCTGATCTAACTTCCGGAGGCAGTCAAAATGATCCTTAGAATTCTTCCCTACCTTATTCCTGTGCTGAGATACAGGCTGCTCCAACCTGCTGTAAAATGCTTGATTTCGAGAGTGAGCGAAACTAATGAAAACATTGTTGGGGTAAAACCTAAAGGGAAAGGCCTAGCACCAAATTGCATTGGCCATCTGATCTAACTTCTGGAGGCAGTCAAAATGAGTATTTGAATTCTTCCCTACCTTATTCCTGTGCTGAGATACAGGCTGCTCCAACCTGCTGTAAAATGCTTGATTTCGAGAGTGAGCGAAACTAATGAAAACATTGTTGGGGTAAAACCTAAAGGGAAAGACCTAGCACCAAATTGCATTGGCCATCTGATCTAACTTCTGGAGGCAGTCAAAATGATCCTTAGAATTCTTCCCTACCTTATTCCTGTGCTGAGATACAGGCTGCTCCAACCTGCTGTAAAATGCTTGATTTCGAGAGTGAGCGAAACTAATGAAAACATTGTTGGGGTAAAACCTAAAGGGAAAGGCCTAGCACCAAATTGCATTGGCCATCTGATCTAACTTCTGGAGGCAGTCAAAATGATCCTTAGAATTCTTCCCTACCTTATTCCTGTGCTGAGATACAGGCTGCTCCAACCTGCTGTAAAATGCTTGATTTCGAGAGTGAGCGAAACTAATGAAAACATTGTTGGGGTAAAACCTAAAGGGAAAGGCCTAGCACCAAATTGCATTGGCCATCTGATCTAACTTCTGGAGGCAGTCAAAATGAGTATTTGAATTCTTCCCTACCTTATTCCTGTGCTGAGATACAGGCTGCTCCAACCTGCTGTAAAATGCTTGATTTCGAGAGTGAGCGAAACTAATGAAAACATTGTTGGGGTAAAACCTAAAGGGAAAGGCCTAGCACCAAATTGCATTGGCCATCTGATCTAACTTCTGGAGGCAGTCAAAATGATCCTTAGAATTCTTCCCTACCTTATTCCTGTGCTGAGATACAGGCTGCTCCAACCTGCTGTAAAATGCTTGATTTCGAGAGTGAGCGAAACTAATGAAAACATTGTTGGGGTAAAACCTAAAGGGAAAGGCCTAGCACCAAATTGCATTGGCCATCTGATCTAACTTCTGGAGGCAGTCAAAATGATCCTTAGAATTCTTCCCTACCTTATTCCTGTGCTGAGATACAGGCTGCTCCAACCTGCTGTAAAATGCTTGATTTCGAGAGTGAGCGAAACTAATGAAAACATTGTTGGGGTAAAACCTAAAGGGAAAGACCTAGCACCAAATTGCATTGGCCATCTGATCTAACTTCTGGAGGCAGTCAAAATGAGTATTTGAATTCTTCCCTACCTTATTCCTGTGCTGAGATACAGGCTGCTCCAACCTGCTGTAAAATGCTTGATTTCGAGAGTGAGCGAAACTAATGAAAACATTGTTGGGGTAAAACCTAAAGGGAAAGACCTAGCACCAAATACAATTTGCCATCTGATCTAACTTCTGGAGGCAGTCAAAATGATCCTTAGAATTCTTCTCTGCCTTATTCCTGTGCTGAGATACAGGCTGCTCCAACCTGCTGTAAAATGCTTGATTTCGAGATTGAGCGAAACTAATGAAAACATTGTTGGGGTAAAACCTAAAGGGAAAGGCCTAGCACCAAATTGCATTGGCCATCTGATCTAACTTCTGGAGGCAGTCAAAATGATCCTTAGAATTCTTCCCTACCTTATTCCTGTGCTGAGATACAGGCTGCTCCAACCTGCTGTAAAATGCTTGATTTCGAGAGTGAGCGAAACTAATGAAAACATTGTTGGGGTAAAACCTAAAGGGAAAGGCCTAGCACCAAATTGCATTGGCCATCTGATCTAACTTCTGGAGGCAGTCAAAATGAGTATTTGAATTCTTCCCTACCTTATTCCTGTGCTGAGATACAGGCTGCTCCAACCTGCTGTAAAATGCTTGATTTCGAGAGTGAGCGAAACTAATGAAAACATTGTTGGGGTAAAACCTAAAGGGAAAGGCCTAGCACCAAATTGCATTGGCCATCTGATCTAACTTCTGGAGGCAGTCAAAATGAGTATTTGAATTCTTCCCTACCTTATTCCTGTGCTGAGATACAGGCTGCTCCAACCTGCTGTAAAATGCTTGATTTCGAGAGTGAGCGAAACTAATGAAAACATTGTTGGGGTAAAACCTAAAGGGAAAGGCCTAGCACCAAATTGCATTGGCCATCTGATCTAACTTCTGGAGGCAGTCAAAATGATCCTTAGAATTCTTCCCTACCTTATTCCTGTGCTGAGATACAGGCTGCTCCAACCTGCTGTAAAATGCTTGATTTCGAGAGTGAGCGAAACTAATGAAAACATTGTTGGGGTAAAACCTAAAGGGAAAGACCTAGCACCAAATTCCATTGGCCATCTGATCTAACTTCTGGAGGCAGTCAAAATGATCCTTAGAATTCTTCCCTACCTTATTCCTGTGCTGAGATACAGGCTGCTCCAACCTGCTGTAAAATGCTTGATTTCGAGAGTGAGCGAAACTAATGAAAACATTGTTGGGGTAAAACCTAAAGGGAAAGACCTAGCACCAAATTGCATTGGCCATCTGATCTAACTTTCGGAGGCAGTCAAAATGATCCTTAGAATTCTTCCCTACCTTATTCCTGTGCTGAGATACAGGCTGCTCCAACCTGCTGTAAAATGCTTGATTTCGAGAGTGAGCGAAACTAATGAAAACATTGTTGGGGTAAAACCTAAAGGGAAAGACCTAGCACCAAATTGCATTGGCCATCTGATCTAACTTTCGGAGGCAGTCAAAATGATCCTTAGAATTCTTCCCTACCTTATTCCTGTGCTGAGATACAGGGTGCTCCAACCTGCTGTAAAATGCTTGATTTCGAGAGTGAGCGAAACTAATGAAAACATTGTTGGGGTAAAACCTAAAGGGAAAGGCCTAGCACCAAATTGCATTGGCCATCTGATCTAACTTCTGGAGGCAGTCAAAATGAGTATTTGAATTCTTCCCTACCTTATTCCTGTGCTGAGATACAGGCTGCTCCAACCTGCTGTAAAATGCTTGATTTCGAGAGTGAGCGAAACTAATGAAAACATTGTTGGGGTAAAACCTAAAGGGAAAGGCCTAGCACCAAATTGCATTGGCCATCTGATCTAACTTCTGGAGGCAGTCAAAATGAGTATTTGAATTCTTCCCTACCTTATTCCTGTGCTGAGATACAGGCTGCTCCAACCTGCTGTAAAATGCTTGATTTCGAGAGTGAGCGAAACTAATGAAAACATTGTTGGGGTAAAACCTAAAGGGAAAGGCCTAGCACCAAATTGCATTGGCCATCTGATCTAACTTCTGGAGGCAGTCAAAATGAGTATTTGAATTCTTCCCTACCTTATTCCTCTGCTGAGATACAGGCTGCTCCAACCTGCTGTAAAATGCTTGATTTCGAGAGTGAGCGAAACTAATGAAAACATTGTTGGGGTAAAACCTAAAGGGAAAGGCCTAGCACCAAATTGCACTGGCCATCTGATCTAACTTCTGGAGGCAGTCAAAATGATCCTTAGAATTCTTCCCTACCTTATTCCTGTGCTGAGATACAGGCTGCTCCAACCTGCTGTAAAATGCTTGATTTCGAGAGTGAGCGAAACTAATGAAAACATTGTTGGGGTAAAACCTAAAGGGAAAGACCTAGCACCAAATACAATTTGCCATCTGATCTAACTTCTGGAGGCTGTCAAAATGATCCTTAGAATTCTTCCCTACCTTATTCCTGTGCTGAGATACAGGCTGCTCCAACCTGCTGTAAAATGCTTGATTTCGAGAGTGAGCGAAACTAATGAAAACATTGTTGGGGTAAAACCTAAAGGGAAAGACCTGGCACCAAATACAATTTGCCATCTGATCTAACTTCTGGAGGCAGTCAAAATGATCCTTAGAATTCTTCCCTACCTTATTCCTGTGCTGAGATACAGGCTGCTCCAACCTGCTGTAAAATGCTTGATTTCGAGAGTGATCGAAACTAATGAAAACATTGTTGGGGTAAAACCTAAAGGGAAAGGCCTAGCACCAAATTGCATTGGCCATCTGATCTAACTTCTGGAGGCAGTCAAAATGAGTATTTGAATTCTTCCCTACCTTATTCCTGTGCTGAGATACAGGCTGCTCCAACCTGCTGTAAAATGCTTGATTTCGAGAGTGAGCGAAACTAATGAAAACATTGTTGGGGTAAAACCTAAAGGGAAAGGCCTAGCACCAAATACAATTTGCCATCTGATCTAACTTCTGGAGGCAGTCAAAATGGTCCTTAGAATTCTTCCCTACCTTATTCCTGTGCTGAGATACAGGCTGCTCCAACCTGCTGTAAAATGCTTGATTTCGAGAGTGAGCGAAACTAATGAAAACATTGTTGGGGTAAAACCTAAAGGGAAAGACCTAGCACCAAATACAATTTGCCATCTGATCTAACTTCTGGAGGCTGTCAAAATGATCCTTAGAATTCTTCCCTACCTTATTCCTGTGCTGAGATACAGGCTGCTCCAACCTGCTGTAAAATGCTTGATTTCGAGAGTGAGCGAAACTAATGAAAACATTGTTGGGGTAAAACCTAAAGGGAAAGACCTGGCACCAAATACAATTTGCCATCTGATCTAACTTCTGGAGGCAGTCAAAATGATCCTTAGAATTCTTCCCTACCTTATTCCTGTGCTGAGATACAGGCTGCTCCAACCTGCTGTAAAATGCTTGATTTCGAGAGTGAGCGAAACTAATGAAAACATTGTTGGGGTAAAACCTAAAGGGAAAGGCCTAGCACCAAATTGCATTGGCCATCTGATCTAACTTCTGGAGGCAGTCAAAATGAGTATTTGAATTCTTCCCTACCTTATTCCTGTGCTGAGATACAGGCTGCTCCAACCTGCTGTAAAATGCTTGATTTCGAGAGTGAGCGAAACTAATGAAAACATTGTTGGGGTAAAACCTAAAGGGAAAGACCTAGCACCAAATACAATTTGCCATCTGATCTAACTTCTGGAGGCAGTCAAAATGATCCTTAGAATTCTTCTCTGCCTTATTCCTGTGCTGAGATACAGGCTGCTCCAACCTGCTGTAAAATGCTTGATTTCGAGAGTGATCGAAACTAATGAAAACATTGTTGGGGTAAAACCTAAAGGGAAAGGCCTAGCACCAAATTGCATTGGCCATCTGATCTAACTTCTGGAGGCAGTCAAAATGATCCTTAGAATTCTTCCCTACCTTATTCCTGTGCTGAGATACAGGCTGCTCCAACCTGCTGTAAAATGCTTGATTTCGAGAGTGAGCGAAACTAATGAAAACATTGTTGGGGTAAAACCTAAAGGGAAAGGCCTAGCACCAAATTGCATTGGCCATCTGATCTAACTTCTGGAGGCAGTCAAAATGAGTATTTGAAGTCTTCCCTACCTTATTCCTGTGCTGAGATACAGGCTGCTCCAACCTGCTGTAAAATGCTTGATTTCGAGAGTGAGCGAAACTAATGAAAACATTGTTGGGGTAAAACCTAAAGGGAAAGGCCTAGCACCAAATTGCATTGGCCATCTGATCTAACTTCTGGAGGCAGTCAAAATGATCCTTAGAATTCTTCCCTACCTTATTCCTGTGCTGAGATACAGGCTGCTCCAACCTGCTGTAAAATGCTTGATTTCGAGAGTGAGCGAAACTAATGAAAACATTGTTGGGGTAAAACCTAAAGGGAAAGGCCTAGCACCAAATTGCATTGGCCATCTGATCTAACTTCTGGAGGCAGTCAAAATGAGTATTTGAATTCTTCCCTACATTATTCCTGTGCTGAGATACAGGCTGCTCCAACCTGCTGTAAAATGCTTGATTTCGAGATTGAGCAAAACTAATGAAAACATTGTTGGGGTAAAACCTAAATGGAAAGGCCTAGCACCAAATTGCACTGGCCATCTGATCTAACTTCTGGAGGCAGTCAAGATGATCCTTAGAATTCTTCCCTACCTTATTCCTGTGCTGAGATACAGGCTGCTCCAACCTACTGTAAAATGCTTGATTTCGAGAGTGAGCGAAACTAATGAAAACATTGTTGGGGTAAAACCTAAAGGGAAAGACCTAGCACCAAATACAATTTGCCATCTGATCTAACTTCTGGAGGCAGTCAAAATGATCCTTAGAATTCTTCCCTACCTTATTCCTGTGCTGAGATACAGGCTGCTCCAACCTGCTGTAAAATGCTTGATTTCGAGAGTGAGCGAAACTAATGAAAACATTGTTGGGGTAAAACCTAAAGGGAAAGACCTAGCACCAAATACAATTTGCCATCTGATCTAACTTCTGGAGGCTGTCAAAATGATCCTTAGAATTCTTCCCTACCTTATTCCTGTGCTGAGATACAGGCTGCTCCAACCTGCTGTAAAATGCTTGATTTCGAGAGTGAGCGAAACTAATGAAAACATTGTTGGGGTAAAACCTAAAGGGAAAGACCTGGCACCAAATACAATTTGCCATCTGATCTAACTTCTGGAGGCAGTCAAAATGATCCTTAGAATTCTTCCCTACCTTATTCCTGTGCTGAGATACAGGCTGCTCCAACCTGCTGTAAAATGCTTGATTTCGAGAGTGATCGAAACTAATGAAAACATTGTTGGGGTAAAACCTAAAGGGAAAGGCCTAGCACCAAATTGCATTGGCCATCTGATCTAACTTCTGGAGGCAGTCAAAATGAGTATTTGAATTCTTCCCTACCTTATTCCTGTGCTGAGATACAGGCTGCTCCAACCTGCTGTAAAATGCTTGATTTCGAGAGTGAGCGAAACTAATGAAAACATTGTTGGGGTAAAACCTAAAGGGAAAGACCTAGCACCAAATACAATTTGCCATCTGATCTAACTTCTGGAGGCAGTCAAAATGGTCCTTAGAATTCTTCCCTACCTTATTCCTGTGCTGAGATACAGGCTGCTCCAACCTGCTGTAAAATGCTTGATTTCGAGAGTGAGCGAAACTAATGAAAACATTGTTGGGGTAAAACCTAAAGGGAAAGACCTAGCACCAAATACAATTTGCCATCTGATCTAACTTCTGGAGGCAGTCAAAAGGATCCTTAGAATTCTTCTCTGCCTTATTCCTGTGCTGAGATACAGGCTGCTCCAACCTGCTGTAAAATGCTTGATTTCGAGAGTGATCGAAACTAATGAAAATATTGTTGGGGTAAAACCTAAAGGGAAAGGCCTAGCACCAAATTGCATTGGCCATCTGATCTAACTTCTGGAGGCAGTCAAAATGATCCTTAGAATTCTTCCCTACCTTATTCCTGTGCTGAGATACAGGCTGCTCCAACCTGCTGTAAAATGCTTGATTTCGAGAGTGAGCGAAACTAATGAAAACATTGTTGGGGTAAAACCTAAAGGGAAAGGCCTAGCACCAAATTGCATTGGCCATCTGATCTAACTTCTGGAGGCAGTCAAAATGAGTATTTGAATTCTTCCCTACCTTATTCCTGTGCTGAGATACAGGCTGCTCCAACCTGCTGTAAAATGCTTGATTTCGAGAGTGAGCGAAACTAATGAAAACATTGTTGGGGTAAAACCTAAAGGGAAAGGCCTAGCACCAAATTGCATTGGCCATCTGATCTAACTTCTGGAGGCAGTCAAAATGAGTATTTGAATTCTTCCCTACCTTATTCCTCTGCTGAGATACAGGCTGCTCCAACCTGCTGTAAAATGCTTGATTTCGAGAGTGAGCGAAACTAATGAAAACATTGTTGGGGTAAAACCTAAAGGGAAAGGCCTAGCACCAAATTGCATTGGCCATCTGATCTAACTTCTGGAGGCAGTCAAAATGAGTATTTGAAGTCTTCCCTACCTTATTCCTGTGCTGAGATACAGGCTGCTCCAACCTGCTGTAAAATGCTTGATTTCGAGAGTGAGCGAAACTAATGAAAACATTGTTGGGGTAAAACCTAAAGGGAAAGACCTAGCACCAAATTGCATTGGCCATCTGATCTAACTTTCGGAGGCAGTCAAAATGATCCTTAGAATTCTTCCCTACCTTATTCCTGTGCTGAGATACAGGGTGCTCCAACCAGCTGTAAAATGCTTGATTTCGAGAGTGAGCGAAACTAATGAAAACATTGTTGGGGTAAAACCTAAAGGGAAAGGCCTAGCACCAAATTGCATTGGCCATCTGATCTAACTTCTGGAGGCAGTCAAAATGAGTATTTGAAGTCTTCCCTACCTTATTCCTGTGCTGAGATACAGGCTGCTCCAACCTGCTGTAAAATGCTTGATTTCGAGAGTGAGCGAAACTAATGAAAACATTGTTGGGGTAAAACCTAAAGGGAAAGGCCTAGCACCAAATTGCATTGGCCATCTGATCTAACTTCTGGAGGCAGTCAAAATGAGTATTTGAATTCTTCCCTACCTTATTCCTGTGCTGAGATACAGGCTGCTCCAACCTGCTGTAAAATGCTTGATTTCGAGAGTGAGCGAAACTAATGAAAACATTGTTGGGGTAAAACCTAAAGGGAAAGGCCTAGCACCAAATTGCATTGGCCATCTGATCTAACTTCTGGAGGCAGTCAAAATGAGTATTTGAATTCTTCCCTACCTTATTCCTGTGCTGAGATACAGGCTGCTCCAACCTGCTGTAAAATGCTTGATTTCGAGAGTGAGCGAAACTAATGAAAACATTGTTGGGGTAAAACCTAAAGGGAAAGGCCTAGCACCAAATTGCACTGGCCATCTGATCTAACTTCTGGAGGCAGTCAACATGATCCTTAGAATTCTTCCCTACCTTATTCCTGTGCTGAGATACAGGCTGCTCCAACCTGCTGTAAAATGCTTGATTTCGAGAGTGAGCGAAACTAATGAAAACATTGTTGGGGTAAAACCTAAAGGGAAAGACCTAGCACCAAATTGCATTGGCCATCTGATCTAACTTCTGGAGGCAGTCAAAATGAGTATTTGAATTCTTCCCTACCTTATTCCTGTGCTGAGATACAGGCTGCTCCAACCTGCTGTAAAATGCTTGATTTCGAGAGTGAGCGAAACTAATGAAAACATTGTTGGGGTAAAACCTAAAGGGAAAGGCCTAGCACCAAATTGCATTGGCCATCTGATCTAACTTCTGGAGGCAGTCAAAATGAGTATTTGAATTCTTCCCTACCTTATTCCTGTGCTGAGATACAGGCTGCTCCAACCTGCTGTAAAATGCTTGATTTCGAGAGTGAGCGAAACTAATGAAAACATTGTTGGGGTAAAACCTAAAGGGAAAGGCCTAGCACCAAATTGCATTGGCCATCTGATCTAACTTCTGGAGGCAGTCAAAATGATCCTTAGAATTCTTCCCTACCTTATTCCTGTGCTGAGATACAGGCTGCTCCAACCTGCTGTAAAATGCTTGATTTCGAGAGTGAGCGAAACTAATGAAAACATTGTTGGGGTAAAACCTAAAGGGAAAGACCTAGCACCAAATACAATTTGCCATCTGATCTAACTTCTGGAGGCTGTCAAAATGATCCTTAGAATTCTTCCCTACCTTATTCCTGTGCTGAGATACAGGCTGCTCCAACCTGCTGTAAAATGCTTGATTTCGAGAGTGAGCGAAACTAATGAAAACATTGTTGGGGTAAAACCTAAAGGGAAAGGCCTAGCACCAAATTGCATTGGCCATCTGATCTAACTTCTGGAGGCAGTCAAAATGATCCTTAGAATTCTTCCCTACCTTATTCCTGTGCTGAGATACAGGCTGCTCCAACCTGCTGTAAAATGCTTGATTTCGAGAGTGAGCGAAACTAATGAAAACATTGTTGGGGTAAAACCTAAAGGGAAAGGCCTAGCACCAAATTGCATTGGCCATCTGATCTAACTTCTGGAGGCAGTCAAAATGAGTATTTGAATTCTTCCCTACATTATTCCTGTGCTGAGATACAGGCTGCTCCAACCTGCTGTAAAATGCTTGATTTCGAGATTGAGCAAAACTAATGAAAACATTGTTGGGGTAAAACCTAAATGGAAAGGCCTAGCACCAAATTGCACTGGCCATCTGATCTAACTTCTGGAGGCAGTCAAGATGATCCTTAGAATTCTTCCCTACCTTATTCCTGTGCTGAGATACAGGCTGCTCCAACCTACTGTAAAATGCTTGATTTCGAGAGTGAGCGAAACTAATGAAAACATTGTTGGGGTAAAACCTAAAGGGAAAGACGTAGCACCAAATACAATTTGCCATCTGATCTAACTTCTGGAGGCAGTCAAAATGATCCTTAGAATTCTTCCCTACCTTATTCCTGTGCTGAGATACAGGGTGCTCCAACCCGCTGTAAAATGCTTGATTTCGAGAGTGATCGAAACTAATGAAAACATTGTTGGGGTAAAACCTAAAGGGAAAGACCTAGCACCAAATTGCATTGGCCATCTGATCTAACTTCTGGAGGCAGTCAAAATGAGTATTTGAATTCTTCCCTACCTTATTCTTGTGCTGAGATACAGGCTGCTCCAACCTGCTGTAAAATGCTTGATTTCGAGAGTGAGCGAAACTAATGAAAACATTGTTGGGGTAAAACCTAAAGGGAAAGACCTAGCACCAAATACAATTTGCCATCTGATCTAACTTCTGGAGGCAGTCAAAATGAGTATTTGAAGTCTTCCCTACCTTATTCCTGTGCTGAGATACAGGCTGCTCCAACCTGCTGTAAAATGCTTGATTTCGAGAGTGAGCGAAACTAATGAAAACATTGTTGGGGTAAAACCTAAAGGGAAAGGCCTAGCACCAAATTGCATTGGCCATCTGATCTAACTTCTGGAGGCAGTCAAAATGATCCTTAGAATTCTTCCCTACCTTATTCCTGTGCTGAGATACAGGCTGCTCCAACCTGCTGTAAAATGCTTGATTTCGAGAGTGAGCGAAACTAATGAAAACATTGTTGGGGTAAAACCTAAAGGGAAAGGTCTAGCACCAAATTGCATTGGCCATCTGATCTAACTTCTGGAGGCAGTCAAAATGAGTATTTGAATTCTTCCCTACCTTATTCCTGTGCTGAGATACAGGCTGCTCCAACCTGCTGTAAAATGCTTGATTTCGAGAGTGAGCGAAACTAATGAAAACATTGTTGGGGTAAAACCTAAAGGGAAAGACCTAGCACCAAATACAATTTGCCATCTGATCTAACTTCTGGAGGCAGTCAAAATGATCCTAAGAATTCTTCCCTACCTTATTCCTGTGCTGAGATACAGGCTGCTCCAACCTGCTGTAAAATGCTTGATTTCGAGAGTGAGCGAAACTAATGAAAACATTGTTGGGGTAAAACCTAAAGGGAAAGACCTAGCACCAAATTGCATTGGCCATCTGATCTAACTTCTGGAGGCAGTCAAAATGAGTATTTGAAGTCTTCCCTACCTTATTCCTGTGCTGAGATACAGGCTGCTCCAACCTGCTGTAAAATGCTTGATTTCGAGAGTGAGCGAAACTAATGAAAACATTGTTGGGGTAAAACCTAAAGGGAAAGACCTAGCACCAAATTGCATTGGCCATCTGATCTAACTTCCGCAGGCAGTCAAAATGATCCTTCGAATTCTTCCCTACCTTATTCCTGTGCTGAGATACAGGCTGCTCCAACCTGCTGTAAAATGCTTGATTTCGAGAGTGAGCGAAACTAATGAAAACATTGTTGGGGTAAAACCTAAAGGGAAAGGCCTAGCACCAAATTGCATTGGCCATCTGATCTAACTTCTGGAGGCAGTCAAAATGAGTATTTGAATTCTTCCCTACCTTATTCCTGTGCTGAGACACAGGCTGCTCCAACCTGCTGTAAAATGCTTGATTTCGAGAGTGAGCGAGAATAATGAAAACATTGTTGGGGTAAAACCTAAAGGGAAAGTCCTGGCACCAAATACAATTTGCCATCTGATCTAACTTCTGGAGGCAGTCAAAATGATCCTTAGAATTCTTCCCTACCTTATTCCTGTGCTGAGATACAGGCTGCTCCAACCTGCTGTAAAATGCTTGATTTCGAGAGTGAGCGAAACTAATGAAAACATTGTTGGGGTAAAACCTAAAGGGAAAGGCCTAGCACCAAATTGCATTGGCCATCTGATCTAACTTCTGGAGGCAGTCAAAATGAGTATTTGAATTCTTCCCTACCTTATTCCTGTGCTGAGATACAGGCTGCTCCAACCTGCTGTAAAATGCTTGATTTCGAGAGTGAGCGAAACTAATGAAAACATTGTTGGGGTAAAACCTAAAGGGAAAGGCCTAGCACCAAATTGCATTGGCCATCTGATCTAACTTCTGGAGGCAGTCAAAATGAGTATTTGAAGTCTTCCCTACCTTATTCCTGTGCTGAGATACAGGCTGCTCCAACCTGCTGTAAAATGCTTGATTTCGAGAGTGAGCGAAACTAATGAAAACATTGTTGGGGTAAAACCTAAAGGGAATGACCTAGCACCAAATTGCATTGGCCATCTGATCTAACTTCCGGAGGCAGTCAAAATGATCCTTAGAATTCTTCCCTACCTTATTCCTGTGCTGAGATACAGGCTGCTCCAACCTGCTGTAAAATGCTTGATTTCGAGAGTGAGCGAAACTAATGAAAACATTGTTGGGGTAAAACCTAAAGGGAAAGGCCTAGCACCAAATTGCATTGGCCATCTGATCTAACTTCTGGAGGCAGTCAAAATGATCCTTAGAATTCTTCCCTACCTTATTCCTGTGCTGAGATACAGGCTGCTCCAACCTGCTGTAAAATGCTTGATTTCGAGAGTGAGCGAAACTAATGAAAACATTGTTGGGGTAAAACCTAAAGGGAAAGACCTAGCACCAAATTGCATTGGCCATCTGATCTAACTTCTGGAGGCAGTCAAAATGAGTATTTGAATTCTTCCCTACCTTATTCCTGTGCTGAGATACAGGCTGCTCCAACCTGCTGTAAAATGCTTGATTTCGAGAGTGAGCGAAACTAATGAAAACATTGTTGGGGTAAAACCTAAAGGGAAAGGCCTAGCACCAAATTGCACTGGCCATCTGATCTAACTTCTGGAGGCAGTCAAAATGATCCTTAGAATTCTTCCCTACCTTATTCCTGTGCTGAGATACAGGCTGCTCCAACCTGCTGTAAAATGCTTGATTTCGAGAGTGAGCGAAACTAATGAAAACATTGTTGGGGTAAAACCTAAAGGGAAAGACGTAGCACCAAATACAATTTGCCATCTGATCTAACTTCTGGAGGCAGTCAAAATGATCCTTAGAATTCTTCCCTACCTTATTCCTGTGCTGAGATACAGGCTGCTCCAACCTGCTGTAAAATGCTTGATTTCGAGAGTGAGCGAAACTAATGAAAACATTGTTGGGGTAAAACCTAAAGGGAAAGACCTAGCACCAAATACAATTTGCCATCTGATCTAACTTCTGGAGACAGTCAAAATGGTCCTTAGAATTCTTCCCTACCTTATTCCTGTGCTGAGATACAGGCTGCTCCAACCTGCTGTAAAATGCTTGATTTCGAGAGTGAGCGAAACTAATGAAAACATTGTTGGGGTAAAACCTAAAGGGAAAGGCCTAGCACCAAATTGCATTGGCCATCTGATCTAACTTCTGGAGGCAGTCAAAATGATCCTTAGAATTCTTCCCTACCTAATTCCTGTGCTGAGATACAGGCTGCTCCAACCTGCTGTAAAATGCTTGATTTCGAGAGTGAGCGAAACTAATGAAAACATTGTTGGGGTAAAACCTAAAGGGAAAGGCCTAGCACCAAATTGCATTGGCCATCTGATCTAACTTCTGGAGGCAGTCAAAATGAGTATTTGAATTCTTCCCTACCTTATTCCTGTGCTGAGATACAGGCTGCTCCAACCTGCTGTAAAATGCTTGATTTCGAGAGTGAGCGAAACTATTGAAAACATTGTTGGGGTAAAACCTAAAGGGAAAGACCTAGCACCAAATTGCATTGGCCATCTGATCTAACTTCTGGAGGCAGTCAAAATGAGTATTTGAATTCTTCCCTACCTTATTCCTGTGCTGAGATACAGGCTGCTCCAACCTGCTGTAAAATGCTTGATTTCGAGATTGAGCGAAACTAATGAAAACATTGTTGGGGTAAAACCTAAAGGGAAAGGCCTAGCACCAAATTGCATTGGCCATCTGATCTAACTTCTGGAGGCAGTCAAAATGAGTATTTGAATTCTTCCCTACCTTATTCCTGTGCTGAGATACAGGCTGCTCCAACCTGCTGTAAAATGCTTGATTTCGAGAGTGAGCGAAACTAATGAAAACATTGTTGGGGTAAAACCTAAAGGGAAAGGCCTAGCACCAAATTGCATTGGCCATCTGATCTAACTTCTGGAGGCAGTCAAAATGATCCTTAGAATTCTTCCCTACCTTATTCCTGTGCTGAGATACAGGGTGCTCCAACCCGCTGTAAAATGCTTGATTTCGAGAGTGATCGAAACTAATGAAAACATTGTTGGGGTAAAACCTAAAGGGAAAGACCTAGCACCAAATTGCATTGGCCATCTGATCTAACTTCTGGAGGCAGTCAAAATGAGTATTTGAATTCTTCCCTACCTTATTCCTGTGCTGAGATACAGGCTGCTCCAACCTGCTGTAAAATGCTTGATTTCGAGAGTGAGCGAAACTATTGAAAACATTGTTGGGGTAAAACCTAAAGGGAAAGACCTAGCACCAAATTGCATTGGCCATCTGATCTAACTTCTGGAGGCAGTCAAAATGAGTATTTGAATTCTTCCCTACCTTATTCCTGTGCTGAGATACAGGCTGCTCCAACCTGCTGTAAAATGCTTGATTTCGAGATTGAGCGAAACTAATGAAAACATTGTTGGGGTAAAACCTAAAGGGAAAGGCCTAGCACCAAATTGCATTGGCCATCTGATCTAACTTCTGGAGGCAGTCAAAATGAGTATTTGAATTCTTCCCTACCTTATTCCTGTGCTGAGATACAGGCTGCTCCAACCTGCTGTAAAATGCTTGATTTCGAGAGTGAGCGAAACTAATGAAAACATTGTTGGGGTAAAACCTAAAGGGAAAGGCCTAGCACCAAATTGCATTGGCCATCTGATCTAACTTCTGGAGGCAGTCAAAATGATCCTTAGAATTCTTCCCTACCTTATTCCTGTGCTGAGATACAGGGTGCTCCAACCCGCTGTAAAATGCTTGATTTCGAGAGTGATCGAAACTAATGAAAACATTGTTGGGGTAAAACCTAAAGGGAAAGACCTAGCACCAAATTGCATTGGCCATCTGATCTAACTTCTGGAGGCAGTCAAAATGAGTATTTGAATTCTTCCCTACCTTATTCCTGTGCTGAGATACAGGCTGCTCCAACCTGCTGTAAAATGCTTGATTTCGAGAGTGAGCGAAACTAATGAAAACATTGTTGGGGTAAAACCTAAAGGGAAAGGCCTAGCACCAAATTGCATTGGCCATCTGATCTAACTTCTGGAGGCAGTCAAAATGATCCTTAGAATTCTTCCCTACCTTATTCCTGTGCTGAGATACAGGGTGCTCCAACCCGCTGTAAAATGCTTGATTTCGAGAGTGATCGAAACTAATGAAAACATTGTTGGGGTAAAACCTAAAGGGAAAGACCTAGCACCAAATTGCATTGGCCATCTGATCTAACTTCTGGAGGCAGTCAAAATGAGTATTTGAATTCTTCCCTACCTTATTCCTGTGCTGAGATACAGGCTGCTCCAACCTGCTGTAAAATGCTTGATTTCGAGAGTGAGCGAAACTATTGAAAACATTGTTGGGGTAAAACCTAAAGGGAAAGACCTAGCACCAAATTGCATTGGCCATCTGATCTAACTTCTGGAGGCAGTCAAAATGAGTATTTGAATTCTTCCCTACCTTATTCCTGTGCTGAGATACAGGCTGCTCCAACCTGCTGTAAAATGCTTGATTTCGAGATTGAGCGAAACTAATGAAAACATTGTTGGGGTAAAACCTAAAGGGAAAGGCCTAGCACCAAATTGCATTGGCCATCTGATCTAACTTCTGGAGGCAGTCAAAATGAGTATTTGAATTCTTCCCTACCTTATTCCTGTGCTGAGATACAGGCTGCTCCAACCTGCTGTAAAATGCTTGATTTCGAGAGTGAGCGAAACTAATGAAAACATTGTTGGGGTAAAACCTAAAGGGAAAGGCCTAGCACCAAATTGCATTGGCCATCTGATCTAACTTCTGGAGGCAGTCAAAATGATCCTTAGAATTCTTCCCTACCTTATTCCTGTGCTGAGATACAGGGTGCCCCAACCCGCTGTAAAATGCTTGATTTCGAGAGTGATCGAAACTAATGAAAACATTGTTGGGGTAAAACCTAAAGGGAAAGACCTAGCACCAAATTGCATTGGCCATCTGATCTAACTTCTGGAGGCAGTCAAAATGAGTATTTGAATTCTTCCCTACCTTATTCCTGTGCTGAGATACAGGCTGCTCCAACCTGCTGTAAAATGCTTGATTTCGAGAGTGAGCGAAACTAATGAAAACATTGTTGGGGTAAAACCTAAAGGGAAAGACCTAGCACCAAATACAATTTGCCATCTGATCTAACTTCTGGAGGCAGTCAAAATGATCCTTAGAATTCTTCCCTACCTTATTCCTGTGCTGACATACAGGCTGCTCCAACCTGCTGTAAAATGCTTGATTTCGAGAGTGAGCGAAACTAATGAAAACATTGTTGGGGTAAAACCTAAAGGGAAAGACCTAGCACCAAATTGCATTGGCCATCTGATCTAACTTCTGGAGGCAGTCAAAATGAGTATTTGAATTCTTCCCTACCTTATTCCTGTGCTGAGATACAGGCTGCTCCAACCTGCTGTAAAATGCTTGATTTCGAGATTGAGCGAAACTAATGAAAACATTGTTGGGGTAAAACCTAAAGGGAAAGGCCTAGCACCAAATTGCATTGGCCATCTGATCTAACTTCTGGAGGCAGTCAAAATGAGTATTTGAATTCTTCCCTACCTTATTCCTGTGCTGAGATACAGGCTGCTCCAACCTGCTGTAAAATGCTTGATTTCGAGAGTGAGCGAAACTAATGAAAACATTGTTGGGGTAAAACCTAAAGGGAAAGGCCTAGCACCAAATTGCATTGGCCATCTGATCTAACTTCTGGAGGCAGTCAAAATGATCCTTAGAATTCTTCCCTACCTTATTCCTGTGCTGAGATACAGGGTGCTCCAACCCGCTGTAAAATGCTTGATTTCGAGAGTGATCGAAACTAATGAAAACATTGTTGGGGTAAAACCTAAAGGGAAAGACCTAGCACCAAATTGCATTGGCCATCTGATCTAACTTCTGGAGGCAGTCAAAATGAGTATTTGAATTCTTCCCTACCTTATTCCTGTGCTGAGATACAGGCTGCTCCAACCTGCTGTAAAATGCTTGATTTCGAGAGTGAGCGAAACTAATGAAAACATTGTTGGGGTAAAACCTAAAGGGAAAGACCTAGCACCAAATACAATTTGCCATCTGATCTAACTTCTGGAGGCAGTCAAAATGATCCTTAGAATTCTTCCCTACCTTATTCCTGTGCTGACATACAGGCTGCTCCAACCTGCTGTAAAATGCTTGATTTCGAGAGTGAGCGAAACTAATGAAAACATTGTTGGGGTAAAACCTAAAGGGAAAGGCCTAGCACCAAATTGCATTGGCCATCTGATCTAACTTCTGGAGGCAGTCAAAATGAGTATTTGAATTCTTCCCTACCTTATTCCTGTGCTGAGATACAGGCTGCTCCAACCTGCTGTAAAATGCTTGATTTCGAGAGTGAGCGAAACTAATGAAAACATTGTTGGGGTAAAACCTAAAGGGAAAGGCCTAGCACCAAATTGCATTGGCCATCTGATCTAACTTCTGGAGGCAGTCAAAATGAGTATTTGAATTCTTCCCTACCTTATTCCTGTGCTGAGATACAGGGTGCTCCAACCCGCTGTAAAATGCTTGATTTCGAGAGTGATCGAAACTAATGAAAACATTGTTGGGGTAAAACCTAAAGGGAAAGACCTAGCACCAAATTGCATTGGCCATCTGATCTAACTTCTGGAGGCAGTCAAAATGAGTATTTGAATTCTTCCCTACCTTATTCCTGTGCTGAGATACAGGCTGCTCCAACCTGCTGTAAAATGCTTGATTTCGAGAGTGAGCGAAACTAATGAAAACATTGTTGGGGTAAAACCTAAAGGGAAAGACCTAGCACCAAATACAATTTGCCATCTGATCTAACTTCTGGAGGCAGTCAAAATGATCCTTAGAATTCTTCCCTACCTTATTCCTGTGCTGACATACAGGCTGCTCCAACCTGCTGTAAAATGCTTGATTTCGAGAGTGAGCGAAACTAATGAAAACATTGTTGGGGTAAAACCTAAAGGGAAAGGCCTAGCACCAAATTGCATTGGCCATCTGATCTAACTTCTGGAGGCAGTCAAAATGAGTATTTGAATTCTTCCCTACCTTATTCCTGTGCTGAGATACAGGCTGCTCCAACCTGCTGTAAAATGCTTGATTTCGAGAGTGAGCGAAACTAATGAAAACATTGTTGGGGTAAAACCTAAAGGGAAAGGCCTAGCACCAAATTGCATTGGCCATCTGATCTAACTTCTGGAGGCAGTCAAAATGAGTATTTGAATTCTTCCCTACCTTATTCCTGTGCTGAGATACAGGCTGCTCCAACCTGCTGTAAAATGCTTGATTTCGAGAGTGAGCGAAACTAATGAAAACATTGTTGGGGTAAAACCTAAAGGGAAAGGCCTAGCACCAAATTGCATTGGCCATCTGATCTAACTTCTGGAGGCAGTCAAAATGAGTATTTGAATTCTTCCCTACCTTATTCCTGTGCTGAGATACAGGCTGCTCCAACCTGCTGTAAAATGCTTGATTTCGAGAGTGAGCGAAACTAATTAAAACATTGTTGGGGTAAAACCTAAAGGGAAAGGCCTAGCACCAAATTGCATTGGCCATCTGATCTAACTTCTGGAGGCAGTCAAAATGAGTATTTGAATTCTTCCCTACCTTATTCCTGTGCTGAGATACAGGCTGCTCCAACCTGCTGTAAAATGCTTGATTTCGAGAGTGAGCGAAACTAATGAAAACATTGTTGGGGTAAAACCTAAAGGGAAAGACCTAGCACCAAACACAATTTGCCATCTGATCTAACTTCTGGAGGCAGTCAAAATGAGTATTTGAAGTCTTCCCTACCTTATTCCTGTGCTGAGATACAGGCTGCTCCAACCTGCTGTAAAATGCTTGATTTCGAGAGTGAGCGAAACTAATGAAAACATTGTTGGGGTAAAACCTAAAGGGAAAGGCCTAGCACCAAATTGCATTGGCCATCTGATCTAACTTCTGGAGGCAGTCAAAATGAGTATTTGAATTCTTCCCTACCTTATTCCTGTGCTGAGATACAGGCTGCTCCAACCTGCTGTAAAATGCTTGATTTCGAGAGTGAGCGAAACTAATGAAAACATTGTTGGGGTAAAACCTAAAGGGAAAGGCCTAGCACCAAATTGCATTGGCCATCTGATCTAACTTCTGGAGGCAGTCAAAATGAGTATTTGAATTCTTCCCTACCTTATTCCTGTGCTGAGATACAGGCTGCTCCAACCTGCTGTAAAATGCTTGATTTCGAGAGTGAGCGAAACTAATGAAAACATTGTTGGGGTAAAACCTAAAGGGAAAGGTCTAGCACCAAATTGCATTGGCCATCTGATCTAACTTCTGGAGGCAGTCAAAATGAGTATTTGAATTCTTCCCTACCTTATTCCTGTGCTGAGATACAGGCTGCTCCAACCTGCTGTAAAATGCTTGATTTTGAGAGTGAGCGAAACTAATGAAAACATTGTTGGGGTAAAACCTAAAGGGAAAGGCCTAGCACCAAATTGCATTGGCCATCTGATCTAACTTCTGGAGGCAGTCAAAATGAGTATTTGAAGTCTTCCCTACCTTATTCCTGTGCTGAGATACAGGCTGCTCCAACCTGCTGTAAAATGCTTGATTTCGAGAGTGAGCGAAACTAATGAAAACATTGTTGGGGTAAAACCTAAAGGGAAAGACCTAGCACCAAATTGCATTGGCCATCTGATCTAACTTCCGGAGGCAGTCAAAATGATCCTTAGAATTCTTCCCTACCTTATTCCTGTGCTGAGATACAGGCTGCTCCAACCTGCTGTAAAATGCTTGATTTCGAGAGTGAGCGAAACTAATGAAAACATTGTTGGGGTAAAACCTAAAGGGAAAGGCCTAGCACCAAATTGCATTGGCCATCTGATCTAACTTCTGGAGGCAGTCAAAATGAGTATTTGAATTCTTCCCTACCTTATTCCTGTGCTGAGATACAGGCTGCTCCAACCTGCTGTAAAATGCTTGATTTCGAGAGTGAGCGAAACTAATGAAAACATTGTTGGGGTAAAACCTAAAGGGAAAGACCTAGCACCAAATTGCATTGGCCATCTGATCTAACTTCTGGAGGCAGTCAAAATGAGTATTTGAATTCTTCCCTACCTTATTCCTGTGCTGAGATACAGGCTGCTCCAACCTGCTGTAAAATGCTTGATTTCGAGAGTGAGCGAAACTAATGAAAACATTGTTGGGGTAAAACCTAAAGGGAAAGGCCTAGCACCAAATTGCATTGGCCATCTGATCTAACTTCTGGAGGCAGTCAAAATGAGTATTTGAATTCTTCCCTACCTTATTCCTGTGCTGAGATACAGGCTGCTCCAACCTGCTGTAAAATGCTTGATTTCGAGAGTGAGCGAAACTAATGAAAACATTGTTGGGGTAAAACCTAAAGGGAAAGGCCTAGCACCAAATTGCATTGGCCATCTGATCTAACTTCTGGAGGCAGTCAAAATGAGTATTTGAATTCTTCCCTACCTTATTCCTGTGCTGAGATACAGGCTGCTCCAACCTGCTGTAAAATGCTTGATTTCGAGAGTGAGCGAAACTAATGAAAACATTGTTGCGGTAAAACCTAAAGGGAAAGGCCGAGCACCAAATTGCATTGGCCATCTGATCTAACTTCTGGAGGCAGTCAAAATGATCCTTAGAATTCTTCCCTACCTTATTCCTGTGCTGAGATACAGGCTGCTCCAACCTGCTGTAAAATGCTTGATTTCGAGAGTGAGCGAAACTAATGAAAACATTGTTGGGGTAAAACCTAAAGGGAAAGGCCTAGCACCAAATACAATTTGCCATCTGATCTAACTTCTGGAGGCAGTCAAAATGATCCTTAGAATTCTTCCCTACCTTATTCCTGTGCTGAGATACAGGCTGCTCCAACCTCCTGTAAAATGCTTGATTTCGAGAGTGAGCGAAACTAATGAAAACATTGTTGGGGTAAAACCTAAAGGGAAAGGCCTAGCACCAAATTGCATTGGCCATCTGATCTAACTTCTGGAGGCAGTCAAAATGAGTATTTGAATTCTTCCCTACCTTATTCCTGTGCTGAGATACAGGCTGCTCCAACCTGCTGTAAAATGCTTGATTTCGAGAGTGAGCGAAACTAATGAAAACATTGTTGGGGTAAAACCTAAAGGGAAAGGCCTAGCACCAAATTGCATTGGCCATCTGATCTAACTTCTGGAGGCAGTCAAAATGATCCTTAGAATTCTTCCCTACCTTATTCCTGTGCTGAGATACAGGCTGCTCCAACCTGCTGTAAAATGCTTGATTTCGAGAGTGAGCGAAACTAATGAAAACATTGTTGGGGTAAAACCTAAAGGGAAAGACCTAGCACCAAATTGCATTGGCCATCTGATCTAACTTCCGGAGGCAGTCAAAATGATCCTTAGAATTCTTCCCTACCTTATTCCTGTGCTGAGATACAGGCTGCTCCAACCTGCTGTAAAATGCTTGATTTCGAGAGTGAGCGAAACTAATGAAAACATTGTTGGGGTAAAACCTAAAGGGAAAGGCCTAGCACCAAATTGCATTGGCCATCTGATCTAACTTCTGGAGGCAGTCAAAATGAGTATTTGAATTCTTCCCTACCTTATTCCTGTGCTGAGATACAGGCTGCTCCAACCTGCTGTAAAATGCTTGATTTCGAGAGTGAGCGAAACTAATGAAAACATTGTTGGGGTAAAACCTAAAGGGAAAGACCTAGCACCAAATTGCATTGGCCATCTGATCTAACTTCTGGAGGCAGTCAAAATGAGTATTTGAATTCTTCCCTACCTTATTCCTGTGCTGAGATACAGGCTGCTCCAACCTGCTGTAAAATGCTTGATTTCGAGAGTGAGCGAAACTAATGAAAACATTGTTGGGGTAAAACCTAAAGGGAAAGGCCTAGCACCAAATTGCATTGGCCATCTGATCTAACTTCTGGAGGCAGTCAAAATGAGTATTTGAATTCTTCCCTACCTTATTCCTGTGCTGAGATACAGGCTGCTCCAACCTGCTGTAAAATGCTTGATTTCGAGAGTGAGCGAAACTAATGAAAACATTGTTGGGGTAAAACCTAAAGGGAAAGGCCTAGCACCAAATTGCATTGGCCATCTGATCTAACTTCTGGAGGCAGTCAAAATGAGTATTTGAATTCTTCCCTACCTTATTCCTGTGCTGAGATACAGGCTGCTCCAACCTGCTGTAAAATGCTTGATTTCGAGAGTGAGCGAAACTAATGAAAACATTGTTGCGGTAAAACCTAAAGGGAAAGGCCGAGCACCAAATTGCATTGGCCATCTGATCTAACTTCTGGAGGCAGTCAAAATGATCCTTAGAATTCTTCCCTACCTTATTCCTGTGCTGAGATACAGGCTGCTCCAACCTGCTGTAAAATGCTTGATTTCGAGAGTGAGCGAAACTAATGAAAACATTGTTGGGGTAAAACCTAAAGGGAAAGGCCTAGCACCAAATACAATTTGCCATCTGATCTAACTTCTGGAGGCAGTCAAAATGATCCTTAGAATTCTTCCCTACCTTATTCCTGTGCTGAGATACAGGCTGCTCCAACCTGCTGTAAAATGCTTGATTTCGAGAGTGAGCGAAACTAATGAAAACATTGTTGGGGTAAAACCTAAAGGGAAAGGCCTAGCACCAAATTGCATTGGCCATCTGATCTAACTTCTGGAGGCAGTCAAAATGAGTATTTGAATTCTTCCCTACCTTATTCCTGTGCTGAGATACAGGCTGCTCCAACCTGCTGTAAAATGCTTGATTTCGAGAGTGAGCGAAACTAATGAAAACATTGTTGGGGTAAAACCTAAAGGGAAAGGCCTAGCACCAAATACAATTTGCCATCTGATCTAACTTCTGGAGGCAGTCAAAATGATCCTTAGAATTCTTCCCTACCTTATTCCTGTGCTGAGATACAGGCTGCTCCAACCTGCTGTAAAATGCTTGATTTCGAGAGTGAGCGAAACTAATGAAAACATTGTTGGGGTAAAACCTAAAGGGAAAGGCCTAGCACCAAATTGCATTGGCCATCTGATCTAACTTCTGGAGGCAGTCAAAATGAGTATTTGAATTCTTCCCTACCTTATTCCTGTGCTGAGATACAGGGTGCTCCAACCTGCTGTAAAATGCTTGATTTCGAGAGTGAGCGAAACTAATGAAAACATTGTTGGGGTAAAACCTAAAGGGAAAGGCCGAGCACCAAATTGCATTGGCCATCTGATCTAACTTCTGGAGGCAGTCAAAATGAGTATTTGAATTCTTCCCTACCTTATTCCTGTGCTGAGATACAGGCTGCTCCAACCTGCTGTAAAATGCTTGATTTCGAGAGTGAGCGAAACTAATGAAAACATTGTTGGGGTAAAACCTAAAGGGAAAGGCCTAGCACCAAATACAATTTGCCATCTGATCTAACTTCTGGAGGCAGTCAAAATGATCCTTAGAATTCTTCCCTACCTTATTCCTGTGCTGAGATACAGGCTGCTCCAACCTGCTGTAAAATGCTTGATTTCGAGAGTGAGCGAAACTAATGAAAACATTGTTGGGGTAAAACCTAAAGGGAAAGGCCTAGCACCAAATTGCATTGGCCATCTGATCTAACTTCTGGAGGCAGTCAAAATGATCCTTAGAATTCTTCCCTACCTTATTCCTGTGCTGAGATACAGGCTGCTCCAACCTGCTGTAAAATGCTTGATTTCGAGAGTGAGCGAAACTAATGAAAACATTGTTGGGGTAAAACCTAAAGGGAAAGGCCTAGCACCAAATTGCATTGGCCATCTGATCTAACTTCTGGAGGCAGTCAAAATGAGTATTTGAATTCTTCCCTACCTTATTCCTGTGCTGAGATACAGGCTGCTCCAACCTGCTGTGAAATGCTTGATTTCAAGAGTGATCGAAACTAATGAAAACATTGTTGGGGTAAAACCTAAAGGGAAAGACCTAGCACCAAATACAATTTGCCATCTGATCTAACTTCTGGAGGCAGTCAAAATGAGTATTTGAAGTCTTCCCTACCTTATTCCTGTGCTGAGATACAGGCTGCTCCAACCTGCTGTAAAATGCTTGATTTCGAGAGTGAGCGAAACTAATGAAAACATTGTTCGGGTAAAACCTAAAGGGAAAGACCTAGCACAAAATTGCATTGGCCATCTGATCTAACTTCCGGAGGCAGTCAAAATGATCCTTAGAATTCTCCCCTACCTTATTCCTGTGCTGAGATACAGGCTGCTCCAACCTGCTGTAAAATGCTTGATTTCGAGAGTGAGCGAAACTAATGAAAACATTGTTGGGGTAAAACCTAAAGGGAAAGGCCTAGCACCAAATTGCATTGGCCATCTGATCTAACTTCTGGAGGCAGTCAAAATGAGTATTTGAATTCTTCCCTACCTTATTCCTGTGCTGAGATACAGGCTGCTCCAACCTGCTGTAAAATGCTTGATTTCGAGAGTGAGCGAAACTAATGAAAACATTGTTGGGGTAAAACCTAAAGGGAAAGGCCTAGCACCAAATTGCATTGGCCATCTGATCTAACTTCTGGAGGCAGTCAAAATGAGTATTTGAATTCTTCCCTACCTTATTCCTGTGCTGAGATACAGGCTGCTCCAACCTGCAGTAAAATGCTTGATTTCGAGAGTGAGCGAAACTAATGAAAACATTGTTGGGGTAAAACCTAAAGGGAAAGGCCTAGCACCAAATTGCATTGGCCATCTGATCTAACTTCTGGAGGCAGTCAAAATGAGTATTTGAATTCTTCCCTACCTTATTCCTCTGCTGAGATACAGGCTGCTCCAACCTGCTGTAAAATGCTTGATTTCGAGAGTGAGCGAAACTAATGAAAACATTGTTGGGGTAAAACCTAAAGGGAAAGGCCTAGCACCAAATTGCATTGGCCATCTGATCTAACTTCTGGAGGCAGTCAAAATGAGTATTTGAATTCTTCCCTACCTTATTCCTGTGCTGAGATACAGGCTGCTCCAACCTGCTGTAAAATGCTTGATTTCGAGAGTGAGCGAAACTAATGAAAACATTGTTGGGGTAAAACCTAAAGGGAAAGGCCTAGCACCAAATTGCATTGGCCATCTGATCTAACTTCTGGAGGCAGTCAAAATGAGTATTTGAATTCTTCCCTACCTTATTCCTGTGCTGAGATACAGGCTGCTCCAACCTGCTGTAAAATGCTTGATTTCGAGAGTGAGCGAAACTAATGAAAACATTGTTGCGGTAAAACCTAAAGGGAAAGGCCGAGCACCAAATTGCATTAGCCATCTGATCTAACTTCTGGAGGCAGTCAAAATGATCCTTAGAATTCTTCCCTACCTTATTCCTGTGCTGAGATACAGGCTGCTCCAACCTGCTGTAAAATGCTTGATTTCGAGAGTGAGCGAAACTAATGAAAACATTGTTGGGGTAAAACCTAAAGGGAAAGGCCTAGCACCAAATACAATTTGCCATCTGATCTAACTTCTGGAGGCAGTCAAAATGATCCTTAGAATTCTTCCCTACCTTATTCCTGTGCTGAGATACAGGCTGCTCCAACCTGCTGTAAAATGCTTGATTTCGAGAGTGAGCGAAACTAATGAAAACATTGTTGGGGTAAAACCTAAAGGGAAAGGCCTAGCACCAAATTGCATTGGCCATCTGATCTAACTTCTGGAGGCAGTCAAAATGAGTATTTGAATTCTTCCCTACCTTATTCCTGTGCTGAGATACAGGCTGCTCCAACCTGCTGTAAAATGCTTGATTTCGAGAGTGAGCGAAACTAATGAAAACATTGTTGGGGTAAAACCTAAAGGGAAAGGCCTAGCACCAAATACAATTTGCCATCTGATCTAACTTCTGGAGGCAGTCAAAATGATCCTTAGAATTCTTCCCTACCTTATTCCTGTGCTGAGATACAGGCTGCTCCAACCTGCTGTAAAATGCTTGATTTCGAGAGTGAGCGAAACTAATGAAAACATTGTTGGGGTAAAACCTAAAGGGAAAGGCCTAGCACCAAATTGCATTGGCCATCTGATCTAACTTCTGGAGGCAGTCAAAATGAGTATTTGAATTCTTCCCTACCTTATTCCTGTGCTGAGATACAGGCTGCTCCAACCTGCTGTAAAATGCTTGATTTCGAGAGTGAGCGAAACTAATGAAAACATTGTTGCGGTAAAACCTAAAGGGAAAGGCCGAGCACCAAATTGCATTGGCCATCTGATCTAACTTCTGGAGGCAGTCAAAATGATCCTTAGAATTCTTCCCTACCTTATTCCTGTGCTGAGATACAGGCTGCTCCAACCTGCTGTAAAATGCTTGATTTCGAGAGTGAGCGAAACTAATGAAAACATTGTTGGGGTAAAACCTAAAGGGAAAGGCCTAGCACCAAATACAATTTGCCATCTGATCTAACTTCTGGAGGCAGTCAAAATGATCCTTAGAATTCTTCCCTACCTTATTCCTGTGCTGAGATACAGGCTGCTCCAACCTGCTGTAAAATGCTTGATTTCGAGAGTGAGCGAAACTAATGAAAACATTGTTGGGGTAAAACCTAAAGGGAAAGGCCTAGCACCAAATTGCATTGGCCATCTGATCTAACTTCTGGAGGCAGTCAAAATGAGTATTTGAATTCTTCCCTACCTTATTCCTGTGCTGAGGTACAGGCTGCTCCAACCTGCTGTAAAATGCTTGATTTCGAGAGTGAGCGAAACTAATGAAAACATTGTTGGGGTAAAACCTAAAGGGAAAGACCTAGCACCAAATTGCATTGGCCATCTGATCTAACTTCTGGAGGCAGTCAAAATGATCCTTAGAATTCTTCCCTACCTTATTCCTGTGCTGAGATACAGGCTGCTCCAACCTGCTGTAAAATGCTTGATTTCGAGAGTGAGCGAAACTAATGAAAACATTGTTGGGGTAAAACCTAAAGGGAAAGGCCTAGAACCAAATACAATTAACCATCTGATCTAACTTCTGGAGGCAGTCAAAATGATCCTTAGAATTCTTCCCTACCTTATTCCTGTGCTGAGATACAGGCTGCTCCAACCTGCTGTAAAATGCTTGATTTCGAGAGTGAGCGAAACTAATGAAAACATTGTTGCGGTAAAACCTAAAGGGAAAGGCCTAGCACCAAATTGCATTGGCCATCTGATCTAACTTCTGGAGGCAGTCAAAATGAGTATTTGAATTCTTCCCTACCTTATTCCTGTGCTGAGATACAGGCTGCTCCAACCTGCTGTGAAATGCTTGATTTCAAGAGTGATCGAAACTAATGAAAACATTGTTGGGGTAAAACCTAAAGGGAAAGACCTAGCACCAAATACAATTTGCCATCTGATCTAACTTCTGGAGGCAGTCAAAATGAGTATTTGAAGTCTTCCCTACCTTATTCCTGTGCTGAGATACAGGCTGCTCCAACCTGCTGTAAAATGCTTGATTTCGAGAGTGAGCGAAACTAATGAAAACATTGTTGGGGTAAAACCTAAAGGGAAAGGCCTAGCACCAAATTGCATTGGCCATCTGATCTAACTTCTGGAGGCAGTCAAAATGAGTATTTGAATTCTTCCCTACCTTATTCCTGTGCTGAGATACAGGCTGCTCCAACCTGCTGTAAAATGCTTGATTTCGAGAGTGAGCGAAACTAATGAAAACATTGTTGGGGTAAAACCTAAAGGGAAAGGCCTAGCACCAAATTGCATTGGCCATCTGATCTAACTTCTGGAGGCAGTCAAAATGAGTATTTGAATTCTTCCCTACCTTATTCCTGTGCTGAGATACAGGCTGCTCCAACCTGCAGTAAAATGCTTGATTTCGAGAGTGAGCGAAACTAATGAAAACATTGTTGGGGTAAAACCTAAAGGGAAAGGCCTAGCACCAAATTGCATTGGCCATCTGATCTAACTTCTGGAGGCAGTCAAAATGAGTATTTGAATTCTTCCCTACCTTATTCCTCTGCTGAGATACAGGCTGCTCCAACCTGCTGTAAAATGCTTGATTTCGAGAGTGAGCGAAACTAATGAAAACATTGTTGGGGTAAAACCTAAAGGGAAAGGCCTAGCACCAAATTGCATTGGCCATCTGATCTAACTTCTGGAGGCAGTCAAAATGAGTATTTGAATTCTTCCCTACCTTATTCCTGTGCTGAGATACAGGCTGCTCCAACCTGCTGTAAAATGCTTGATTTCGAGAGTGAGCGAAACTAATGAAAACATTGTTGGGGTAAAACCTAAAGGGAAAGGCCTAGCACCAAATTGCATTGGCCATCTGATCTAACTTCTGGAGGCAGTCAAAATGAGTATTTGAATTCTTCCCTACCTTATTCCTGTGCTGAGATACAGGCTGCTCCAACCTGCTGTAAAATGCTTGATTTCGAGAGTGAGCGAAACTAATGAAAACATTGTTGCGGTAAAACCTAAAGGGAAAGGCCGAGCACCAAATTGCATTGGCCATCTGATCTAACTTCTGGAGGCAGTCAAAATGATCCTTAGAATTCTTCCCTACCTTATTCCTGTGCTGAGATACAGGCTGCTCCAACCTGCTGTAAAATGCTTGATTTCGAGAGTGAGCGAAACTAATGAAAACATTGTTGGGGTAAAACCTAAAGGGAAAGGCCTAGCACCAAATACAATTTGCCATCTGATCTAACTTCTGGAGGCAGTCAAAATGATCCTTAGAATTCTTCCCTACCTTATTCCTGTGCTGAGATACAGGCTGCTCCAACCTGCTGTAAAATGCTTGATTTCGAGAGTGAGCGAAACTAATGAAAACATTGTTGGGGTAAAACCTAAAGGGAAAGGCCTAGCACCAAATTGCATTGGCCATCTGATCTAACTTCTGGAGGCAGTCAAAATGAGTATTTGAATTCTTCCCTACCTTATTCCTGTGCTGAGATACAGGCTGCTCCAACCTGCTGTAAAATGCTTGATTTCGAGAGTGAGCGAAACTAATGAAAACATTGTTGGGGTAAAACCTAAAGGGAAAGGCCTAGCACCAAATACAATTTGCCATGTGATCTAACTTCTGGAGGCAGTCAAAATGATCCTTAGAATTCTTCCCTACCTTATTCCTGTGCTGAGATACAGGCTGCTCCAACCTGCTGTAAAATGCTTGATTTCGAGAGTGAGCGAAACTAATGAAAACATTGTTGGGGTAAAACCTAAAGGGAAAGGCCTAGCACCAAATTGCATTGGCCATCTGATCTAACTTCTGGAGGCAGTCAAAATGAGTATTTGAATTCTTCCCTACCTTATTCCTGTGCTGAGATACAGGCTGCTCCAACCTGCTGTAAAATGCTTGATTTCGAGAGTGAGCGAAACTAATGAAAACATTGTTGGGGTAAAACCTAAAGGGAAAGGCCGAGCACCAAATTGCATTGGCCATCTGATCTAACTTCTGGAGGCAGTCAAAATGATCCTTAGAATTCTTCCCTACCTTATTCCTGTGCTGAGATACAGGCTGCTCCAACCTGCTGTAAAATGCTTGATTTCGAGAGTGAGCGAAACTAATGAAAACATTGTTGGGGTAAAACCTAAAGGGAAAGGCCTAGCACCAAATACAATTTGCCATCTGATCTAACTTCTGGAGGCAGTCAAAATGATCCTTAGAATTCTTCCCTACCTTATTCCTGTGCTGAGATACAGGCTGCTCCAACCTGCTGTAAAATGCTTGATTTCGAGAGTGAGCGAAACTAATGAAAACATTGTTGGGGTAAAACCTAAAGGGAAAGGCCTAGCACCAAATTGCATTGGCCATCTGATCTAACTTCTGGAGGCAGTCAAAATGAGTATTTGAATTCTTCCCTACCTTATTCCTGTGCTGAGATACAGGCTGCTCCAACCTGCTGTAAAATGCTTGATTTCGAGAGTGAGCGAAACTAATGAAAACATTGTTGGGGTAAAACCTAAAGGGAAAGACCTAGCACCAAATTGCATTGGCCATCTGATCTAACTTCTGGAGGCAGTCAAAATGATCCTTAGAATTCTTCCCTACCTTATTCCTGTGCTGAGATACAGGCTGCTCCAACCTGCTGTAAAATGCTTGATTTCGAGAGTGAGCGAAACTAATGAAAACATTGTTGGGGTAAAACCTAAAGGGAAAGGCCTAGCACCAAATTGCATTGGCCATCTGATCTAACTTCTGGAGGCAGCCAAAATGAGTATTTGAATTCTTCCCTACCTTATTCCTGTGCTGAGATACAGGCTGCTCCAACCTGCTGTAAAATGCTTGATTTCGAGAGTGAGCGAAACTAATGAAAACATTGTTGGGGTAAAACCTAAAGGGAAAGACCTAGCACCAAATTGCATTGGCCATCTGATCTAACTTCTGGAGGCAGTCAAAATGAGTATTTGAATTCTTCCCTACCTTATTCCTCTGCTGAGATACAGGCTGCTCCAACCTGCTGTAAAATGCTTGATTTCGAGAGTGAGCGAAACTAATGAAAACATTGTTGGGGTAAAACCTAAAGGGAAAGGCCTAGCACCAAATTGCATTGGCCATCTGATCTAACTTCTGGAGGCAGTCAAAATGATCCTTAGAATTCTTCCCTACCTTATTCCTGTGCTGAGATACAGGCTGCTCCAACCTGCTGTAAAATGCTTGATTTCGAGAGTGAGCGAAACTAATGAAAACTTTGTTGGGGTAAAACCTAAAGCGAAAGACCTAGCACCAAATACAATTTGCCATCTGATCTAACTTCTGGAGGCAGTCAAAATGATCCTTAGAATTCTTCCCTACCTTATTCCTGTGCTGAGATACAGGCTGCTCCAACCTGCTGTAAAATGCTTGATTTCGAGAGTGAGCGAAACTAATGAAAACATTGTTGGGGTAAAACCTAAAGGGAAAGGCCTAGCACCAAATTGCATTGGCCATCTGATCTAACTTCTGGAGGCAGTCAAAATGAGTATTTGAATTCTTCCCTACCTTATTCCTGTGCTGAGATACAGGCTGCTCCAACCTGCTGTAAAATGCTTGATTTCGAGAGTGAGCGAAACTAATTAAAACATTGTTGGGGTAAAACCTAAAGGGAAAGGCCTAGCACCAAATTGCATTGGCCATCTGATCTAACTTCTGGAGGCAGTCAAAATGAGTATTTGAATTCTTCCCTACCTTATTCCTGTGCTGAGATACAGGCTGCTCCAACCTGCTGTAAAATGCTTGATTTCGAGAGTGAGCGAAACTAATGAAAACATTGTTGGGGTAAAACCTAAAGGGAAAGGCCTAGCACCAAATTGCATTGGCCATCTGATCTAACTTCTGGAGGCAGTCAAAATGAGTATTTGAAGTCTTCCCTACCTTATTCCTGTGCTGAGATACAGGCTGCTCCAACCTGCTGTAAAATGCTTGATTTCGAGAGTGATCGAAACTAATGAAAACATTGTTGGGGTAAAACCTAAAGGGAAAGGCCTAGAACCAAATACAATTTGCCATCTGATCTAACTTCTGGAGGCAGTCAAAATGATCCTTAGAATTCTTCCCTACCTTATTCCTGTGCTGAGATACAGGCTGCTCCAACCTGCTGTAAAATGCTTGATTTCGAGAGTGAGCGAAACTAATGAAAACATTGTTGGGGTAAAACCTAAAGGGAAAGGCCTAGCACCAAATTGCATTGGCCATCTGATCTAACTTCTGGAGGCAGTCAAAATGAGTATTTGAATTCTTCCCTACCTTATTCCTCTGCTGAGATACAGGCTGCTCCAACCTGCTGTAAAATGCTTGATTTCGAGAGTGAGCGAAACTAATGAAAACATTGTTGGGGTAAAACCTAAAGGGAAAGGCCTAGCACCAAATTGCATTGGCCATCTGATCTAACTTCTGGAGGCAGTCAAAATGAGTATTTGAATTCTTCCCTACCTTATTCCTGTGCTGAGATACAGGCTGCTCCAACCTGCTGTAAAATGCTTGATTTCGAGAGTGAGCGAAACTAATGAAAACATTGTTGGGGTAAAACCTAAAGGGAAAGGCCTAGCACCAAATTGCATTGGCCATCTGATCTAACTTCTGGAGGCAGTCAAAATGAGTATTTGAATTCTTCCCTACCTTATTCCTGTGCTGAGATACAGGCTGCTCCAACCTGCTGTAAAATGCTTGATTTCGAGAGTGAGCGAAACTAATGAAAACATTGTTGCGGTAAAACCTAAAGGGAAAGGCCGAGCACCAAATTGCATTAGCCATCTGATCTAACTTCTGGAGGCAGTCAAAATGATCCTTAGAATTCTTCCCTACCTTATTCCTGTGCTGAGATACAGGCTGCTCCAACCTGCTGTAAAATGCTTGATTTCGAGAGTGAGCGAAACTAATGAAAACATTGTTGGGGTAAAACCTAAAGGGAAAGGCCTAGCACCAAATACAATTTGCCATCTGATCTAACTTCTGGAGGCAGTCAAAATGATCCTTAGAATTCTTCCCTACCTTATTCCTGTGCTGAGATACAGGCTGCTCCAACCTGCTGTAAAATGCTTGATTTCGAGAGTGAGCGAAACTAATGAAAACATTGTTGGGGTAAAACCTAAAGGGAAAGGCCTAGCACCAAATTGCATTGGCCATCTGATCTAACTTCTGGAGGCAGTCAAAATGAGTATTTGAATTCTTCCCTACCTTATTCCTGTGCTGAGATACAGGCTGCTCCAACCTGCTGTAAAATGCTTGATTTCGAGAGTGAGCGAAACTAATGAAAACATTGTTGGGGTAAAACCTAAAGGGAAAGGCCTAGCACCAAATACAATTTGCCATCTGATCTAACTTCTGGAGGCAGTCAAAATGATCCTTAGAATTCTTCCCTACCTTATTCCTGTGCTGAGATACAGGCTGCTCCAACCTGCTGTAAAATGCTTGATTTCGAGAGTGAGCGAAACTAATGAAAACATTGTTGGGGTAAAACCTAAAGGGAAAGGCCTAGCACCAAATTGCATTGGCCATCTGATCTAACTTCTGGAGGCAGTCAAAATGAGTATTTGAATTCTTCCCTACCTTATTCCTGTGCTGAGATACAGGCTGCTCCAACCTGCTGTAAAATGCTTGATTTCGAGAGTGAGCGAAACTAATGAAAACATTGTTGCGGTAAAACCTAAAGGGAAAGGCCGAGCACCAAATTGCATTGGCCATCTGATCTAACTTCTGGAGGCAGTCAAAATGATCCTTAGAATTCTTCCCTACCTTATTCCTGTGCTGAGATACAGGCTGCTCCAACCTGCTGTAAAATGCTTGATTTCGAGAGTGAGCGAAACTAATGAAAACATTGTTGGGGTAAAACCTAAAGGGAAAGGCCTAGCACCAAATACAATTTGCCATCTGATCTAACTTCTGGAGGCAGTCAAAATGATCCTTAGAATTCTTCCCTACCTTATTCCTGTGCTGAGATACAGGCTGCTCCAACCTGCTGTAAAATGCTTGATTTCGAGAGTGAGCGAAACTAATGAAAACATTGTTGGGGTAAAACCTAAAGGGAAAGGCCTAGCACCAAATTGCATTGGCCATCTGATCTAACTTCTGGAGGCAGTCAAAATGAGTATTTGAATTCTTCCCTACCTTATTCCTGTGCTGAGGTACAGGCTGCTCCAACCTGCTGTAAAATGCTTGATTTCGAGAGTGAGCGAAACTAATGAAAACATTGTTGGGGTAAAACCTAAAGGGAAAGACCTAGCACCAAATTGCATTGGCCATCTGATCTAACTTCTGGAGGCAGTCAAAATGATCCTTAGAATTCTTCCCTACCTTATTCCTGTGCTGAGATACAGGCTGCTCCAACCTGCTGTAAAATGCTTGATTTCGAGAGTGAGCGAAACTAATGAAAACATTGTTGGGGTAAAACCTAAAGGGAAAGGCCTAGAACCAAATACAATTAACCATCTGATCTAACTTCTGGAGGCAGTCAAAATGATCCTTAGAATTCTTCCCTACCTTATTCCTGTGCTGAGATACAGGCTGCTCCAACCTGCTGTAAAATGCTTGATTTCGAGAGTGAGCGAAACTAATGAAAACATTGTTGCGGTAAAACCTAAAGGGAAAGGCCTAGCACCAAATTGCATTGGCCATCTGATCTAACTTCTGGAGGCAGTCAAAATGAGTATTTGAATTCTTCCCTACCTTATTCCTGTGCTGAGATACAGGCTGCTCCAACCTGCTGTGAAATGCTTGATTTCAAGAGTGATCGAAACTAATGAAAACATTGTTGGGGTAAAACCTAAAGGGAAAGACCTAGCACCAAATACAATTTGCCATCTGATCTAACTTCTGGAGGCAGTCAAAATGAGTATTTGAAGTCTTCCCTACCTTATTCCTGTGCTGAGATACAGGCTGCTCCAACCTGCTGTAAAATGCTTGATTTCGAGAGTGAGCGAAACTAATGAAAACATTGTTGGGGTAAAACCTAAAGGGAAAGGCCTAGCACCAAATTGCATTGGCCATCTGATCTAACTTCTGGAGGCAGTCAAAATGAGTATTTGAATTCTTCCCTACCTTATTCCTGTGCTGAGATACAGGCTGCTCCAACCTGCTGTAAAATGCTTGATTTCGAGAGTGAGCGAAACTAATGAAAACATTGTTGGGGTAAAACCTAAAGGGAAAGGCCTAGCACCAAATTGCATTGGCCATCTGATCTAACTTCTGGAGGCAGTCAAAATGAGTATTTGAATTCTTCCCTACCTTATTCCTGTGCTGAGATACAGGCTGCTCCAACCTGCAGTAAAATGCTTGATTTCGAGAGTGAGCGAAACTAATGAAAACATTGTTGGGGTAAAACCTAAAGGGAAAGGCCTAGCACCAAATTGCATTGGCCATCTGATCTAACTTCTGGAGGCAGTCAAAATGAGTATTTGAATTCTTCCCTACCTTATTCCTCTGCTGAGATACAGGCTGCTCCAACCTGCTGTAAAATGCTTGATTTCGAGAGTGAGCGAAACTAATGAAAACATTGTTGGGGTAAAACCTAAAGGGAAAGGCCTAGCACCAAATTGCATTGGCCATCTGATCTAACTTCTGGAGGCAGTCAAAATGAGTATTTGAATTCTTCCCTACCTTATTCCTGTGCTGAGATACAGGCTGCTCCAACCTGCTGTAAAATGCTTGATTTCGAGAGTGAGCGAAACTAATGAAAACATTGTTGGGGTAAAACCTAAAGGGAAAGGCCTAGCACCAAATTGCATTGGCCATCTGATCTAACTTCTGGAGGCAGTCAAAATGAGTATTTGAATTCTTCCCTACCTTATTCCTGTGCTGAGATACAGGCTGCTCCAACCTGCTGTAAAATGCTTGATTTCGAGAGTGAGCGAAACTAATGAAAACATTGTTGCGGTAAAACCTAAAGGGAAAGGCCGAGCACCAAATTGCATTGGCCATCTGATCTAACTTCTGGAGGCAGTCAAAATGATCCTTAGAATTCTTCCCTACCTTATTCCTGTGCTGAGATACAGGCTGCTCCAACCTGCTGTAAAATGCTTGATTTCGAGAGTGAGCGAAACTAATGAAAACATTGTTGGGGTAAAACCTAAAGGGAAAGGCCTAGCACCAAATACAATTTGCCATCTGATCTAACTTCTGGAGGCAGTCAAAATGATCCTTAGAATTCTTCCCTACCTTATTCCTGTGCTGAGATACAGGCTGCTCCAACCTGCTGTAAAATGCTTGATTTCGAGAGTGAGCGAAACTAATGAAAACATTGTTGGGGTAAAACCTAAAGGGAAAGGCCTAGCACCAAATTGCATTGGCCATCTGATCTAACTTCTGGAGGCAGTCAAAATGAGTATTTGAATTCTTCCCTACCTTATTCCTGTGCTGAGATACAGGCTGCTCCAACCTGCTGTAAAATGCTTGATTTCGAGAGTGAGCGAAACTAATGAAAACATTGTTGGGGTAAAACCTAAAGGGAAAGGCCTAGCACCAAATACAATTTGCCATGTGATCTAACTTCTGGAGGCAGTCAAAATGATCCTTAGAATTCTTCCCTACCTTATTCCTGTGCTGAGATACAGGCTGCTCCAACCTGCTGTAAAATGCTTGATTTCGAGAGTGAGCGAAACTAATGAAAACATTGTTGGGGTAAAACCTAAAGGGAAAGGCCTAGCACCAAATTGCATTGGCCATCTGATCTAACTTCTGGAGGCAGTCAAAATGAGTATTTGAATTCTTCCCTACCTTATTCCTGTGCTGAGATACAGGCTGCTCCAACCTGCTGTAAAATGCTTGATTTCGAGAGTGAGCGAAACTAATGAAAACATTGTTGGGGTAAAACCTAAAGGGAAAGGCCGAGCACCAAATTGCATTGGCCATCTGATCTAACTTCTGGAGGCAGTCAAAATGATCCTTAGAATTCTTCCCTACCTTATTCCTGTGCTGAGATACAGGCTGCTCCAACCTGCTGTAAAATGCTTGATTTCGAGAGTGAGCGAAACTAATGAAAACATTGTTGGGGTAAAACCTAAAGGGAAAGGCCTAGCACCAAATACAATTTGCCATCTGATCTAACTTCTGGAGGCAGTCAAAATGATCCTTAGAATTCTTCCCTACCTTATTCCTGTGCTGAGATACAGGCTGCTCCAACCTGCTGTAAAATGCTTGATTTCGAGAGTGAGCGAAACTAATGAAAACATTGTTGGGGTAAAACCTAAAGGGAAAGGCCTAGCACCAAATTGCATTGGCCATCTGATCTAACTTCTGGAGGCAGTCAAAATGAGTATTTGAATTCTTCCCTACCTTATTCCTGTGCTGAGATACAGGCTGCTCCAACCTGCTGTAAAATGCTTGATTTCGAGAGTGAGCGAAACTAATGAAAACATTGTTGGGGTAAAACCTAAAGGGAAAGACCTAGCACCAAATTGCATTGGCCATCTGATCTAACTTCTGGAGGCAGTCAAAATGATCCTTAGAATTCTTCCCTACCTTATTCCTGTGCTGAGATACAGGCTGCTCCAACCTGCTGTAAAATGCTTGATTTCGAGAGTGAGCGAAACTAATGAAAACATTGTTGGGGTAAAACCTAAAGGGAAAGGCCTAGCACCAAATTGCATTGGCCATCTGATCTAACTTCTGGAGGCAGCCAAAATGAGTATTTGAATTCTTCCCTACCTTATTCCTGTGCTGAGATACAGGCTGCTCCAACCTGCTGTAAAATGCTTGATTTCGAGAGTGATCGAAACTAATGAAAACATTGTTGGGGTAAAACCTAAAGGGAAAGACCTAGCACCAAATTGCATTGGCCATCTGATCTAACTTCTGGAGGCAGTCAAAATGAGTATTTGAATTCTTCCCTACCTTATTCCTCTGCTGAGATACAGGCTGCTCCAACCTGCTGTAAAATGCTTGATTTCGAGAGTGAGCGAAACTAATGAAAACATTGTTGGGGTAAAACCTAAAGGGAAAGGCCTAGCACCAAATTGCATTGGCCATCTGATCTAACTTCTGGAGGCAGTCAAAATGATCCTTAGAATTCTTCCCTACCTTATTCCTGTGCTGAGATACAGGCTGCTCCAACCTGCTGTAAAATGCTTGATTTCGAGAGTGAGCGAAACTAATGAAAACTTTGTTGGGGTAAAACCTAAAGCGAAAGACCTAGCACCAAATACAATTTGCCATCTGATCTAACTTCTGGAGGCAGTCAAAATGATCCTTAGAATTCTTCCCTACCTTATTCCTGTGCTGAGATACAGGCTGCTCCAACCTGCTGTAAAATGCTTGATTTCGAGAGTGAGCGAAACTAATGAAAACATTGTTGGGGTAAAACCTAAAGGGAAAGGCCTAGCACCAAATTGCATTGGCCATCTGATCTAACTTCTGGAGGCAGTCAAAATGAGTATTTGAATTCTTCCCTACCTTATTCCTGTGCTGAGATACAGGCTGCTCCAACCTGCTGTAAAATGCTTGATTTCGAGAGTGAGCGAAACTAATTAAAACATTGTTGGGGTAAAACCTAAAGGGAAAGGCCTAGCACCAAATTGCATTGGCCATCTGATCTAACTTCTGGAGGCAGTCAAAATGAGTATTTGAATTCTTCCCTACCTTATTCCTGTGCTGAGATACAGGCTGCTCCAACCTGCTGTAAAATGCTTGATTTCGAGAGTGAGCGAAACTAATGAAAACATTGTTGGGGTAAAACCTAAAGGGAAAGGCCTAGCACCAAATTGCATTGGCCATCTGATCTAACTTCTGGAGGCAGTCAAAATGAGTATTTGAAGTCTTCCCTACCTTATTCCTGTGCTGAGATACAGGCTGCTCCAACCTGCTGTAAAATGCTTGATTTCGAGAGTGATCGAAACTAATGAAAACATTGTTGGGGTAAAACCTAAAGGGAAAGGCCTAGAACCAAATACAATTTGCCATCTGATCTAACTTCTGGAGGCAGTCAAAATGATCCTTAGAATTCTTCCCTACCTTATTCCTGTGCTGAGATACAGGCTGCTCCAACCTGCTGTAAAATGCTTGATTTCGAGAGTGAGCGAAACTAATGAAAACATTGTTGGGGTAAAACCTAAAGGGAAAGGCCTAGCACCAAATTGCATTGGCCATCTGATCTAACTTCTGGAGGCAGTCAAAATGAGTATTTGAATTCTTCCCTACCTTATTCCTGTGCTGAGATACAGGCTGCTCCAACCTGCTGTAAAATGCTTGATTTCGAGAGTGAGCGAAACTAATGAAAACATTGTTGGGGTAAAACCTAAAGGGAAAGGCCTAGCACCAAATTGCATTGGCCATCTGATCTAACTTCTGGAGGCAGTCAAAATGAGTATTTGAATTCTTCCCTACCTTATTCCTCTGCTGAGATACAGGCTGCTCCAACCTGCTGTAAAATGCTTGATTTAGAGAGTGAGCGAAACTAATGAAAACATTGTTGGGGTAAAACCTAAAGGGAAAGGCCGAGCACCAAATTGCATTGGCCATCTGATCTAACTTCTGGAGGCAGTCAAAATGATCCTTAGAATTCTTCCCTACCTTATTCCTGTGCTGAGATACAGGCTGCTCCAACCTGCTGTAAAATGCTTGATTTCGAGAGTGAGCGAAACTAATGAAAACATTGTTGGGGTAAAACCTAAAGGGAAAGGCCTAGCACCAAATACAATTTGCCATCTGATCTAACTTCTGGAGGCAGTCAAAATGATCCTTAGAATTCTTCCCTACCTTATTCCTGTGCTGAGATACAGGCTGCTCCAACCTGCTGTAAAATGCTTGATTTCGAGAGTGAGCGAAACTAATGAAAACATTGTTGGGGTAAAACCTAAAGCGAAAGACCTAGCACCAAATACAGTTTGCCATCTGATCTAACTTCTGGAGGCAGTCAAAATGAGTATTTGAATTCTTCCCTACCTTATTCCTGTGCTGAGATACAGGCTGCTCCAACCTGCTGTAAAATGCTTGATTTCGAGAGTGAGCGAAACTAATGAAAACATTGTTGGGGTAAAACCTAAAGGGAAAGGCCTAGCACCAAATTGCATTGGCCATCTGATCTAACTTCTGGAGGCAGTCAAAATGAGTATTTGAATTCTTCCCTCCCTTATTCCTGTGCTGAGATACAGGCTGCTCCAATCTGCTGTAAAATGCTTGATTTCGAGAGTGATCGAAACTAATGAAAACATTGTTGGGGTAAAACCTAAAGGGAAAGGCCTATCACCAAATTGCATTGGCCATCTGATCTAACTTCTGGAGGCAGTCAAAATGAGTATTTGAATTCTTCCCTACCTTATTCCTGTGCTGAGATACAGGCTGCTCCAACCTGCTGTAAAATGCTTGATTTCGAGAGTGAGCGAAACTAATGAAAACATTGTTGGGGTAAAACCTAAAGGGAAAAGTCTAGAACCAAATACAATTTGCCATCTGATCTAACTTCTGGAGGCAGTCAAAATGATCCTTAGAATTCTTCCCTACCTTATTCCTGTGCTGAGATACAGGCTGCTCCAACCTGCTGTAAAATGCTTGATTTCGAGAGTGAGCGAAACTAATGAAAACATTGTTGGGGTAAAACCTAAAGGGAAAGACCTAGCACCAAATACAGTTTGCCATCTGATCTAACTTCTGGAGGCAGTCAAAATGAGTATTTGAATTCTTCCCTACCTTATTCCTGAGCTGAGATACAGGCTGCTCCAACCTGCTGTAAAATGCTTGATTTCGAGAGTGAGCGAAACTAATGAAAACATTGTTGGGGTAAAACCTAAAGGGAAAGGCCTAGCACCAAATTGCATTGGCCATCTGATCTAACTTCTGGAGGCAGTCAAAATGAGTATTTGAATTCTTCCCTACCTTATTCCTGTGCTGAGATACAGGCTGCTCCAACCTGCTGTAAAATGCTTGATTTCGAGAGTGAGCGAAACTAATGAAAACATTGTTGGGGTAAAACCTAAAGGGAAAGGCCTAGCACCAAATTGCATTGGCCATCTGATCTAACTTCTGGAGGCAGTCAAAATGAGTATTTGAATTCTTCCCTACCTTATTCCTGTGCTGAGATACAGGCTGCTCCAACCTGCTGTAAAATGCTTGATTTCGAGAGTGAGCGAAACTAATGAAAACATTGTTGGGGTAAAACCTAAAGGGAAAGGCCTAGCACCAAATTGCATTGGCCATCTGATCTAACTTCTGGAGGCAGTCAAAATGAGTATTTGAATTCTTCCCTACCTTATTCCTGTGCTGAGATACAGGCTGCTCCAACCTGCTGTAAAATGCTTGATTTAGAGAGTGAGCGAAACTAATGAAAACATTGTTGGGGTAAAACCTAAAGGGAAAGACCTAGCACCAAATACAGTTTGCCATCTGATCTAACTTCTGGAGGCAGTCAAAATGAGTATTTGAATTCTTCCCTACCTTATTCCTGTGCTGAGATACAGGCTGCTCCAACCTGCTGTAAAATGCTTGATTTCGAGAGTGAGCGAAACTAATGAAAACATTGTTGGGGTAAAACCTAAAGGGAAAGGCCTAGCACCAAATTGCATTGGCCATCTGATCTAACTTCTGGAGGCAGTCAAAATGAGTATTTGAATTCTTCCCTACCTTATTCCTGTGCTGAGATACAGGCTGCTCCAACCTGCTGTAAAATGCTTGATTTCGAGAGTGAGCGAAACTAATGAAAACATAGTTGGGGTAAAACCTAAAGGGAAAGGCCTAGCACCAAATACAATTTGCCATCTGATCTAACTTCTGGAGGCAGTCAAAATGAGTATTTGAATTCTTCCCTACCTTATTCCTGTGCTGAGATACAGGCTGCTCCAACCTGCTGTAAAATGCTTGATTTCGAGAGTGATCGAAACTAATGAAAACATTGTTGGGGTAAAACCTAAAGGGAAAGGCCGAGCACCAAATTGCATTGGCCATCTGATCTAACTTCTGGAGGCAGTCAAAATGATCCTTAGAATTCTTCCCTACCTTATTCCTGTGCTGAGATACAGGCTGCTCCAACCTGCTGTAAAATGCTTGATTTCGAGAGTGATCGAAACTAATGAAAACATTGTTGGGGTAAAACCTAAAGGGAAAGGCCTAGCACCAAATTGCATTGGCCATCTGATCTAACTTCTGGAGGCAGTCAAAATGAGTATTTGAATTCTTCCCTACCTTATTCCTGTGCTGAGATACAGGCTGCTCCAACCTGCTGTAAAATGCTTGATTTCGAGAGTGAGCGAAACTAATGAAAACATTGTTGGGGTAAAACCTAAAGGGAAAGACCTAGCACCAAATACAGTTTGCCATCTGCTCTAACTTCCGGAGGCAGTCAAAATGAGTATTTGAATTCTTCCCTACCTTATTCCTGTGCTGAGATACAGGCTGCTCCAACCTGCTGTAAAATGCTTGATTTCGAGAGTGAGCGAAACTAATGAAAACATTGTTGGGGTAAAACCTAAAGGGAAAGGCCTAGCACCAAATTGCATTGGCCATCTGATCTAACTTCTGGAGGCAGTCAAAATGAGTATTTGAATTCTTCCCTACCTTATTCCTGTGCTGAGATACAGGCTGCTCCAACCTGCTGTAAAATGCTTGATTTCGAGAGTGAGCGAAACTAATGAAAACATTGTTGGGGTAAAACCTAAAGGGAAAGGCCTAGCACCAAATTGCATTGGCCATCTGATCTAACTTCTGGAGGCAGTCAAAATGAGTATTTGAATTCTTCCCTACCTTATTCCTGTGCTGAGATACAGGCTGCTCCAACCTGCTGTAAAATGCTTGATTTCGAGAGTGAGCGAAACTAATGAAAACATTGTTGGGGTAAAACCTAAAGGGAAAGGCCGAGCACCAAATTGCATTGGCCATCTGATCTAACTTCTGGAGGCAGTCAAAATGATCCTTAGAATTCTTCCCTACCTTATTCCTGTGCTGAGATACAGGCTGCTCCAACCTGCTGTAAAATGCTTGATTTCGAGAGTGAGCGAAACTAATGAAAACATTGTTGGGGTAAAACCTAAAGGGAAAGGCATAGCACCAAATACAATTTGCCATCTGATCTAACTTCTGGAGGCAGTCAAAATGATCCTTAGAATTCTTCCCTACCTTATTCCTGTGCTGAGATACAGGCTGCTCCAACCTGCTGTAAAATGCTTGATTTCGAGAGTGAGCGAAACTAATGAAAACATTGTTGGGGTAAAACCTAAAGCGAAAGACCTAGCACCAAATACAGTTTGCCATCTGATCTAACTTCTGGAGGCAGTCAAAATGAGTATTTGAATTCTTCCCTACCTTATTCCTGTGCTGAGATACAGGCTGCTCCAACCTGCTGTAAAATGCTTGATTTCGAGAGTGAGCGAAACTAATGAAAACATTGTTGGGGTAAAACCTAAAGGGAAAGGCCTAGCACCAAATTGCATTGGCCATCTGATCTAACTTCTGGAGGCAGTCAAAATGAGTATTTGAATTCTTCCCTACCTTATTCCTGTGCTGAGATACAGGCTGCTCCAATCTGCTGTAAAATGCTTGATTTCGAGAGTGATCGAAACTAATGAAAACATTGTTGGGGTAAAACCTAAAGGGAAAGGCCTATCACCAAATTGCATTGGCCATCTGATCTAACTTCTGGAGGCAGTCAAAATGAGTATTTGAATTCTTCCCTACCTTATTCCTGTGCTGAGATACAGGCTGCTCCAACCTGCTGTAAAATGCTTGATTTCGAGAGTGAGCGAAACTAATGAAAACATTGTTGGGGTAAAACCTAAAGGGAAAGGCCTAGAACCAAATACAATTTGCCATCTGATCTAACTTCTGGAGGCAGTCAAAATGATCCTTAGAATTTTTCCCTACCTTATTCCTGTGCTGAGATACAGGCTGCTCCAACCTGCTGTAAAATGTTTGATTTCGAGAGTGAGCGAAACTAATGAAAACATTGTTGGGGTAAAACCTAAAGGGAAAGACCTAGCACCAAATACAGTTTGCCATCTGATCTAACTTCTGGAGGCAGTCAAAATGAGTATTTGAATTCTTCCCTACCTTATTCCTGTGCTGAGATACAGGCTGCTCCAACCTGCTGTAAAATGCTTGATTTCGAGAGTGAGCGAAACTAATGAAAACATTGTTGGGGTAAAACCTAAAGGGAAAGGCCTAGCACGAAATTGCATTGGCCATCTGATCTAACTTCTGGAGGCAGTCAAAATGAGTATTTGAATTCTTCCCTACCTTATTCCTGTGCTGAGATACAGGCTGCTCCAACCTGCTGTAAAATGCTTGATTTAGAGAGTGAGCGAAACTAATGAAAACATTGTTGGGGTAAAACCTAAAGGGAAAGACCTAGCACCAAATACAATTTGCCATCTGATCTAACTTCTGGAGGCAGTCAAAATGAGTATTTGAATTCTTCCCTACCTTATTCCTGTGCTGAGATACAGGCTGCTCCAACCTGCTGTAAAATGCTTGATTTCGAGAGTGAGCGAAACTAATGAAAACATTGTTGGGGTAAAACCTAAAGGGAAAGGCCTAGCACCAAATTCAATTGGCCATCTGATCTAACTTCTGGAGGCAGTCAAAATGAGTATTTGAATTCTTCCCTACCTTATTCCTGTGCTGAGATACAGGCTGCTCCAACCTGCTGTAAAATGCTTGATTTCGAGAGTGAGCGAAACTAATGAAAACATTGTTGGGGTAAAACCTAAAGGGAAAGGCCTAGCACCAAATTGCATTGGCCATCTGATCTAACTTCTGGAGGCAGTCAAAATGAGTATTTGAATTCTTCCCTACCTTATTCCTGTGCTGAGATACAGGCTGCTCCAATCTGCTGTAAAATGCTTGATTTCGAGAGTGATCGAAACTAATGAAAACATTGTTGGGGTAAAACCTAAAGGGAAAGGCCTATCACCAAATTGCATTGGCCATCTGATCTAACTTCTGGAGGCAGTCAAAATGAGTATTTGAATTCTTCCCTACCTTATTCCTGTGCTGAGATACAGGCTGCTCCAACCTGCTGTAAAATGCTTGATTTCGAGAGTGAGCGAAACTAATGAAAACATTGTTGGGGTAAAACCTAAAGGGAAAGGCCTAGCACCAAATTGCATTGGCCATCTGATCTAACTTCTGGAGGCAGTCAAAATGAGTATTTGAATTCTTCCCTACCTTATTCCTGTGCTGAGATACAGGCTGCTCCAACCTGCTGTAAAATGCTTGATTTCGAGAGTGAGCGAAACTAATGAAAACATTGTTGGGGTAAAACCTAAAGGGAAAGGCCTAGCACCAAATTGCATTGGCCATCTGATCTAACTTCTGGAGGCAGTCAAAATGAGTATTTGAATTCTTCCCTACCTTATTCCTGTGCTGAGATACAGGCTGCTCCAACCTGCTGTAAAATGCTTGATTTCGAGAGTGAGCGAAACTAATGAAAACATTGTTGGGGTAAAACCTAAAGGGAAAGACCTAGCACCAAATACAGTTTGCCATCTGCTCTAACTTCTGGAGGCAGTCAAAATGAGTATTTGAATTCTTCCCTACCTTATTCCTGTGCTGAGATACAGGCTGCTCCAACCTGCTGTAAAATGCTTGATTTCGAGAGTGAGCGAAACTAATGAAAACATTGTTGGGGTAAAACCTAAAGGGAAAGGCCTAGCACCAAATTGCATTGGCCATCTGATCTAACTTCTGGAGGCAGTCAAAATGAGTATTTGAATTCTTCCCTACCTTATTCCTGTGCTGAGATACAGGCTGCTCCAACCTGCTGTAAAATGCTTGATTTCGAGAGTGAGCGAAACTAATGAAAACATTGTTGGGGTAAAACCTAAAGGGAAAGGCCTAGCACCAAATTGCATTGGCCATCTGATCTAACTTCTGGAGGCAGTCAAAATGATCCTTAGAATTCTTCCCTACCTTATTCCTGTGCTGAGATACAGGCTGCTCCAACCTGCTGTAAAATGCTTGATTTCGAGAGTGAGCGAAACTAATGAAAACATTGTTGGGGTAAAACCTAAAGGGAAAGGCCTAGCACCAAATACAATTTGCCATCTGATCTAACTTCTGGAGGCAGTCAAAATGAGTATTTGAATTCTTCCCTACCTTATTCCTGTGCTGAGATACAGGCTATTCCAACCTGCTGTAAAATGCTTGATTTCGAGAGTGATCGAAACTAATGAAAACATTGTTGGGGTAAAACCTAAAGGGAAAGGCCTAGCACCAAATTGCATTGGCCATCTGATTTAACTTCTGGAGGCAGTCAAAATGATCCTTAGAATTCTTCCCTACCTTATTCCTGTGCTGAGATACAGGCTGCTCCAACCTGCTGTAAAATGCTTGATTTCGAGAGTGATCGAAACTAATGAAAACATTGTTGGGGTAAAACCTAAAGGGAAAGGCCTAGCACCAAATACAATTTGCCATCTGATCTAACTTCTGGAGGCAGTCAAAATGATCCTTAGAATTCTTCCCTACCTTATTCCTGTGCTGAGATACAGGCTGCTCCAACCTGCTGTAAAATGCTTGATTTCGAGAGTGAGCGAAACTAATGAAAACATTGCTGGGGTAAAACCTAAAGCGAAAGGCCTAGCACCAAATTGCATTGGCCATCTGATCTAACTTCTGGAGGCAGTCAAAATGAGTATTTGAATTCTTCCCTACCTTATTCCTGTGCTGAGATACAGGGCTGCTCCAACCTGCTGTAAAATGCTTGATTTCGAGAGTGAGCGAAACTAATGAAAACATTGTTGGGGTAAAACCTAAAGGGAAAGACCTAGCACCAAATTGCATTGGCCATCTGATCTAACTTCTGGAGGCAGTCAAAATGAGTATTTGAATTCTTCCCTACCTTATTCCTGTGCTGAGATACAGGCTGCTCCAACCTGCTGTAAAATGCTTGATTTCGAGAGTGAACGAAACTAATGAAAACATTGTTGGGGTAAAACCTAAAGGGAAAGACCTAGCACCAAATACAATTTGCCATCTGATCTAAATTCTGGAGGCAGTCAAAATGAGTATTTGAAGTCTTCCCTACCTTATTCCTGTGCTGAGATACAGGCTGCTCCAACCTGCTGTAAAATGCTTGATTTCGAGAGTGAGCGAAACTAATGAAAACATTGTTGGGGTAAAACCTAAAGGGAAAGGCCTAGCACCAAATTGCATTGGCCATCTGATCTAACTTCTGGAGGCAGTCAAAATGAGTATTTGAATTCTTCCCTACCTTATTCCTGTGCTGAGATACAGGCTGCTCCAACCTGCTGTAAAATGCTTGATTTCGAGAGTGAGCGAAACTAATGAAAACATTGCTGGGGTAAAACCTAAAGCGAAAGACCTAGCACCAAATTGCATTGGCCATCTGATCTAACTTCTGGAGGCAGTCAAAATGAGTATTTGAATTCTTCCCTACCTTATTCCTGTGCTGAGATACAGGCTGCTCCAACCTGCTGTAAAATGCTTGATTTCGAGAGTGATCGAAACTAATGAAAACATTGTTGGGGTAAAACCTAAAGGGAAAGACCTAGCACCAAATACAATTTGCCATCTGATCTAACTTCTGGAGGCAGTCAAAATGAGTATTTGAATTCTTCCCTACCTTATTCCTGTGCTGAGATACAGGCTGCTCCAACCTGCTGTAAAATGCTTGATTTCGAGAGTGAGCGAAACTAATGAAAACATTGTTGGGGTAAAACCTAAAGGGAAAGGCCTAGCACCAAATTGCATTGGCCATCTGATCTAACTTCAGGAGGCAGTCAAAATGATCCTTAGAATTCTTCCCTACCTTATTCCTGTGCTGAGATACAGGCTGCTCCAACCTGCTGTAAAATGCTTGATTTCGAGAGTGAGCGAAACTAATGAAAACATTGTTGGGGTAAAACCTAAAGGGAAAGGCCTAGCACCAAATTGCATTGGCCATCTGATCTAACTTCTGGAGGCAGTCAAAATGAGTATTTGAATTCTTCCCTACCTTATTCCTGTGCTGAGATACAGGCTGCTCCAACCTGCTGTAAAATGCTTGATTTCGAGAGTGAGCGAAACTAATGAAAACATTGTTGGGGTAAAACCTAAAGGGAAAGGCCTAGCACCAAATACAATTTACCATCTGATCTAACTTCTGGAGGCAGTCAAAATGATCCTTAGAATTCTTCCCTACCTTATTCCTGTGCTGAGATACAGGCTGCTCCAACCTGCTGTAAAATGCTTGATTTCGAGAGTGAGCGAAACTAATGAAAACATTGTTGGAGTAAAACCTAAAGGGAAAGGCCTAGCACCAAATTGCATTGGCCATCTGATCTAACTTCTGGAGGCAGTCAAAATGAGTATTTGAATTCTTCCCTACCTTATTCCTGTGCTGAGATACAGGCTGCTCCAACCTGCTGTAAAATGCTTGATTTCGAGAGTGAGCGAAACTAATGAAAACATTGTTGGGGTAAAACCTAAAGGGAAAGGCCTAGCACCAAATTGCATTGGCCATCTGATCTAACTTCTGGAGGCAGTCAAAATGAGTATTTGAATTCTTCCCTACCTTATTCCTGTGCTGAGATACAGGCTGCTCCAACCTGCTGTAAAATGCTTGATTTCGAGAGTGAGCGAAACTAATGAAAACATTGTTGGGGTAAAACCTAAAGGGAAAGGCCTAGCACCAAATTGCATTGGCCATCTGATCTAACTTCTGGAGGCAGTCAAAATGAGTATTTGAATTCTTCCCTACCTTATTCCTGTGCTGAGATACAGGCTGCTCCAACCTGCTGTAAAATGCTTGATTTCGAGAGTGAGCGAAACTAATGAAAACATTGTTGGGGTAAAACCTAAAGGGAAAGGCCTAGCACCAAATTGCATTGGCCATCTGATCTAACTTCTGGAGGCAGTCAAAATGAGTATTTGAATTCTTCCCTACCTTATTCCTGTGCTGAGATACAGGCTGCTCCAACCTGCTGTAAAATGCTTGATTTCGAGAGTGAGCGAAACTAATGAAAACATTGTTGGGGTAAAACCTAAAGGGAAAGGCCTAGCACCAAATTGCATTGGCCATCTGATCTAACTTCTGGAGGCAGTCAAAATGAGTATTTGAATTCTTCCCTACCTTATTCCTGTGCTGAGATACAGGCTGCTCCAACCTGCTGTAAAATGCTTGATTTCGAGAGTGAGAGAAACTAATGAAAACATTGTTGGGGTAAAACCTAAAGGGAAAGGCCTAGCACCAAATTGCATTGGCCATCTGATCTAACTTCTGGAGGCAGTCAAAATGATCCTTAGAATTCTTCCCTACCTTATTCCTGTGCTGAGATACAGGCTGCTCCAACCTGCTGTAAAATGCTTGATTTCGAGAGTGAGCGAAACTAATGAAAACATTGTTGGGGTAAAACCTAAAGGGAAAGGCCTAGCACCAAATACAATTTGCCATCTGATCTAACTTCTGGAGGCAGTCAAAATGAGTATTTGAATTCTTCCCTACCTTATTCCTGTGCTGAGATACAGGCTGCTCCAACCTGCTGTAAAATGCTTGATTTCGAGAGTGATCAAAACTAATGAAAACATTGTTGGGGTAAAACCTAAAGGGAAAGGCCTAGCACCAAATTGCATTGGCCATCTGATCTAACTTCTGGAGGCAGTCAAAATGATCCTTAGAATTCTTCCCTACCTTATTCCTGTGCTGAGATACAGGCTGCTCCAACCTGCTGTAAAATGCTTGATTTCGAGAGTGATCGAAACTAATGAAAACATTGTTGGGGTAAAACCTAAAGGGAAAGGCCTAGCACCAAATTGCATTGGCCATCTGATCTAACTTCTGGAGGCAGTCAAAAGGATCCTTAGAATTCTTCCCTACCTTATTCCTGTGCTGAGATACAGGCTGCTCCAACCTGCTGTAAAATGCTTGATTTCGAGAGTGAGCGAAACTAATGAAAACATTGTTGGGGTAAAACCTAAAGCGAAAGACCTAGCACCAAATGCAGTTTGCCATCTGATCTAACTTCTGGAGGCAGTCAAAATGAGTATTTGAATTCTTCCCTACCTTATTCCTGTGCTGAGATACAGGGCTGCTCCAACCTGCTGTAAAATGCTTGATTTCGAGAGTGAGCGAAACTAATGAAAACATTGTTGGGGTAAAACCTAAAGGGAAAGACCTAGCACCAAATTGCATTGGCCATCTGATCTAACTTCTGGAGGCAGTCAAAATGAGTATTTGAATTCTTCCCTACCTTATTCCTGTGCTGAGATACAGGCTGCTCCAACCTGCTGTAAAATGCTTGATTTCGAGAGTGAGCGAAACTAATGAAAACATTGTTGGGATAAAACCTAAAGGGAAAGACCTAGCACCAAATACAATTTGCCATCTGATCTAACTTCTGGAGGCAGTCAAAATGAGTATTTGAAGTCTTCCCTACCTTATTCCTGTGCTGAGATACAGGCTGCTCCAACCTGCTGTAAAATGCTTGATTTCGAGAGTGAGCGAAACTAATGAAAACATTGCTGGGGTAAAACCTAAAGCGAAAGAGCTACCACCAAATACAGTTTGCCATCTGATCTAACTTCTGGAGGCAGTCAAAATGAGTATTTGAATTCTTCCCTACCTTATTCCTGTGCTGAGATACAGGCTGCTCCAACCTGCTGTAAAATGCTTGATTTCGAGAGTGAGCGAAACTAATGAAAACATTGTTGGGGTAAAACCTAAAGGGAAAGGCCTAGCACCAAATTGCATTGGCCATCTGATCTAACTTCTGGAGGCAGTCAAAATGAGTATTTGAATTCTTCCCTACCTTATTCCTGTGCTGAGATACAGGGTCCTCCAACCTGCTGTAAAATGCTTGATTTCGAGAGTGAGCGAAACTAATGAAAACATTGCTGGGGTAAAACCTTAAGCGAAAGACCTAGCACCAAATACAGTTTGCCATCTGATCTAACATCTGGAGGCAGTCAAAATGAGTATTTGAATTCTTCCCTACCTTATTCCTGTGCTGAGATACAGGCTGCTCCAACCTGCTGTAAAATGCTTGATTTCGAGAGTGAGCGAAACTAATGAAAACATTGTTGGGGTAAAACCTAAAGGGAAAGGCCTAGCACCAAATTGCATTGGCCATCTGATCTAACTTCTGGAGGCAGTCAAAATGAGTATTTGAAGTCTTCCCTACCTTATTCCTGTGCTGAGATACAGGCTGCTCCAACCTGCTGTAAAATGCTTGATTTCGAGAGTGAGCGAAACTAATGAAAACATTGTTGGGGTAAAACCTAAAGGGAAAGACCTAGCACCAAATTGCATTGGCCATCTGATCTAACTTCTGGAGGCAGTCAAAATGAGTATTTGAAGTCTTCCCTACCTTATTCCTGTGCTGAGATACAGGCTGCTCCAACCTGCTGTAAAATGCTTGACTTCGAGAGTGAGCGAAACTAATGAAAACATTGTTGGGGTAAAACCTAAAGGGAAAGGCCTAGCACCAAATTGCATTGGCCATCTGATCTAACTTCTGGAGGCAGTCAAAATGAGTATTCGAAGTCTTCCCTACCTTATTCCTGTGCTGAGATACAGGCTGCTCCAACCTGCAGTAAAATGCTTGATTTCGAGAGTGAGCGAAACTAATGAAAACATTGTTGGGGTAAAACCTAAAGGGAAAGACCTAGCACCAAATACAATTTGCCATCTGATCTAACTTCTGGCGGCAGTCAAAATGATCCTTAGAATTCTTCCCTACCTTATTCCTGTGCTGAGATACAGGCTGCTCCAACCTGCTGTAAAATGCTTGATTTCGAGAGTGAGCGAAACTAATGAAAACATTGTTGGGGTAAAACCTAAAGGGAAAGGCCTAGCACCAAATACAGTTTGCCATCTGATCTAACTTCTGGAGGCAGTCAAAATGAGTATTTGAATTCTTCCCTACCTTATTCCTGTGCTGAGATACAGGCTGCTCCAACCTGCTGTAAAATGCTTGATTTCGAGAGTGAGCGAAACTAATGAAAACATTGTTGGGGTAAAACCTAAAGGGAAAGGCCTAGCACCAAATTGCATTGGCCATCTGATCTAACTTCTGGAGGCAGTCAAAATGAGTATTCAAAGTCTTCCCTACCTTATTCCTGTGCTGAGATACAGGCTGCTCCAACCTGCTGTAAAATGCTTGATTTCGAGAGTGATCGAAACTAATTTCATAGTTTCATAGTTTCATTCAGGGTTGGAAGGGACCACAAGGATCATCTAGTTCCAACCCCCCTGCCATGGGTAGGGACACCCCACACTAGATCAGGCTGGACAGAGCCTCATCCAGCCTGCTCTTAAACACCCCCAGGGACGGGGCCTCGACCACCTCCCTGGTCAACCCATTCCAGGGTTTCACCACTCTCATGGTGAAGAACCTCCTCCTCACATCCAGCCTGAATCTCCCCACCTCCAGCTTCATTCCATTCCCCCTAGTCCTATCACTACCTGAGATACTGAGAAGTCCTTCCCCTGCCTTCCTGTAGGCCCCCTTCAGATACTGGAAGGCGACAATTAGGTCACCTCGGAGCCGTCTCTTCTGCAGACTGTACAGCCCCAACTCCTTCAGTCTGTCCTCATAGGAGAGGTGCTCCAGCCCTCTGATCATCCTCGTGGCCCTTCTCTGGACACGTTCCAGCACCTCCACATCCCTCTTGTAATAGGGGCTCCAGAACTGGACACAGTACTCCAGGTGGGGTCTCACCAGGGCTGAGTAGAGGGGGAGGATCACCTCCCTCGACCTGCTAGCCACACTTCTCCTGATGCAGCCCAGGATCTGATTGGCTTTGCGGGCTGCAAGTGCACACTGAGAGCTCATGTTGAGCTTTTTGTCCACCAGCACCCCCAAGTCTCTCTCCTCAGGGCTATCCTCCAGCCAGTCACTGCCTAGCCTGTATTTATGCCTGGGATTGCCTCGACCCAGATGCAGGACCCTGCACTTGCTCTTATTGAACTTCATGAGGTTGGCCTGTGCCCACCTCTCCAGCCTGTCAAGGTCCCTCTGGATGGCCTCCCTTCCCTCCAGCGTGTCTGCTGCACCACACAGCTTGGTGTCATCGGCAAACTTGCTGAGGGTGCACTCAATGCCACTGTCCATGTCCCCCACAAAGATGTTGAATAAGATAGGTCCCAGGACTGATCCCTGAGGGACTCCACTTGTCACTGGCCTCCACTGGGACATGGAGCCATTGACAGCCACTCTTTGGGTGCGGCCATCAAGCCAGTTCCTTATCCATCTAGTGGTCCACCAATCAAACCCATGTGTCACCAGTTTGGAGACCAGGATGTGGTGCGGGACAGTGTCGAAGGCTTTGCACAGGTCCAGGTAAACGACATCAGTTGCTCGCCCCTCATCTATTAATTTTGTCACCTGCTCATAGAAGGCCACCAGGTTGGTCAGGCAGTATTTGCCCTTGGCAAAGCCATGCTGACTGTTCCCAATCACCTCTTCACTATTCTTTTGAGCGAGTAGTGACTAACATAGTGAAAACATTGTTGGGGTAAAACCTAAAGGGAAAGACCTAGCACCAAACTGCATTGGCCATCTGATCTAACTTCTGGAGGCAGTCAAAATGAGTATTTGAATTCTTCCCTACCTTATTCCTGTGCTGAGATACAGGCTGCTCCAATCTGCTGTAAAATGCTTGATTTCGAGAGTGAGCGAAACTAATGAAAACATTGTTGGGGTAAAACCTAAAGGGAAAGGCCTAGCACCAAATTGCATTGGCCATCTGATCTAACTTCTGGAGGCAGTCAAAATGAGTATTTGAATTCTTCCCTACCTTATTCCTGTGCTGAGATACAGGCTGCTCCAACCTGCTGTAAAATGCTTGATTTCGAGAGTGATCGAAACTAATGAAAACATTGTTGGGGTAAAACCTAAAGGGAAAGGCCTAGAACCAAATACAATTTGCCATCTGATCTAACTTCTGGAGGCAGTCAAAATGATCCTTAGAATTCTTCCCTACCTTATTCCTGTGCTGAGATACAGGCTGCTCCAACCTGCTGTAAAATGTTTGATTTCGAGAGTGAGCGAAACTAATGAAAACATTGTTGGGGTAAAACCTAAAGGGAAAGACCTAGCACCAAATACAGTTTGCCATCTGATCTAACTTCTGGAGGCAGTCAAAATGAGTATTTGAATTCTTCCCTACCTTATTCCTGTGCTGAGATACAGGCTGCTCCAACCTGCTGTAAAATGCTTGATTTCGAGAGTGAGCGAAACTAATGAAAACATTGTTGGGGTAAAACCTAAAGGGAAAGGCCTAGCACCAAATTGCATTGGCCATCTGATCTAACTTCTGGAGGCAGTCAAAATGAGTATTTGAATTCTTCCCTACCTTATTCCTGTGCTGAGATACAGGCTGCTCCAACCTCCTGTAAAATGCTTGATTTCGAGAGTGAGCGAAACTAATGAAAACATTGTTGGGGTAAAACCTAAAGGGAAAGACCTAGCACCAAATACAATTTGCCATCTGATCTAACTTCTGGAGGCAGTCAAAATGAGTATTTGAATTCTTCCCTACCTTATTCCTCTGCTGAGATACAGGCTGCTCCAACCTGCTGTAAAATGCTTGATTTCGAGAGTGAGCAAAACTAATGAAAACATTGTTGGGGTAAAACCTAAAGGGAAAGGCCTAGCACCAAATTGCATTGGCCATCTGATCTAACTTCTGGAGGCAGTCAAAATGAGTATTTGAATTCTTCCCTACCTTATTCCTGTGCTGAGATACAGGCTGCTCCAACCTGCTGTAAAATGCTTGATTTCGAGAGTGAGCGAAACTAATGAAAACATTGTTGGGGTAAAACCTAAAGGGAAAGGCCTAGCACCAAATTGCATTGGCCATCTGATCTAACTTCTGGAGGCTGTCAAAATGAGTATTTGAATTCTTCCCTACCTTATTCCTGTGCTGAGATACAGGCTGCTCCAACCTGCTGTAAAATGCTTGATTTCGAGAGTGAGCGAAACTAATGAAAACATTGTTGGGGTAAAACCTAAAGGGAAAGGCCTAGCACCAAATTGCATTGGCCATCTGATCTAACTTCTGGAGGCAGTCAAAATGAGTATTTGAATTCTTCCCTACCTTATTCCTGTGCTGAGATACAGGCTGCTCCAACCTGCTGTAAAATGCTTGATTTCGAGAGTGAGCGAAACTAATGAAAACATTGTTGGGGTAAAACCTAAAGGGAAAGACCTAGCACCAAATACAATTTGCCATCTGATCTAACTTCTGGAGGCAGTCAAAATGATCCTTAGAATTCTTCCCTACCTTATTCCTGTGCTGAGATACAGGCTGCTCCAACCTGCTGTAAAATGCTTGATTTCGAGAGTGAGCGAAACTAATGAAAACATTGTTGGGGTAAAACCTAAAGGGAAAGGCCTAGCACCAAATACAGTTTGCCATCTGATCTAACTTCTGGAGGCAGTCAAAATGAGTATTTGAATTCTTCCCTACCTTATTCCTGTGCTGAGATACAGGCTGCTCCAACCTGCTGTAAAATGCTTGATTTCGAGAGTGAGCGAAACTAATGAAAACATTGTTGGGGTAAAACCTAAAGGGAAAGGCCTAGCACCAAATTGCATTGGCCATCTGATCTAACTTCTGGAGGCAGTCAAAATGAGTATTCGAAGTCTTCCCTACCTTATTCCTGTGCTGAGATACAGGCTGCTCCAACCTGCTGTAAAATGCTTGATTTCGAGAGTGATCGAAACTAATTTCATAGTTTCATAGTTTCATTCAGGGTTGGAAGGGACCACAAGGATCATCTAGTTCCAACCCCCCTGCCATGGGTAGGGACACCCCACACTAGATCAGGCTGGACAGAGCCTCATCCAGCCTGCTCTTAAACACCCCCAGGGACGGGGCCTCGACCACCTCCCTGGTCAACCCATTCCAGGGTTTCACCACTCTCATGGTGAAGAACCTCCTCCTCACATCCAGCCTGAATCTCCCCACCTCCAGCTTCATTCCATTCCCCCTAGTCCTATCACTACCTGAGATACTGAGAAGTCCTTCCCCTGCCTTCCTGTAGGCCCCCTTCAGATACTGGAAGGCGACAATTAGGTCACCTCGGAGCCGTCTCTTCTGCAGACTGTACAGCCCCAACTCCTTCAGTCTGTCCTCATAGGAGAGGTGCTCCAGCCCTCTGATCATCCTCGTGGCCCTTCTCTGGACACGTTCCAGCACCTCCACATCCCTCTTGTAATAGGGGCTCCAGAACTGGACACAGTACTCCAGGTGGGGTCTCACCAGGGCTGAGTAGAGGGGGAGGATCACCTCCCTCGACCTGCTAGCCACACTTCTCCTGATGCAGCCCAGGATCTGATTGGCTTTGCGGGCTGCAAGTGCACACTGAGAGCTCATGTTGAGCTTTTTGTCCACCAGCACCCCCAAGTCTCTCTCCTCAGGGCTATCCTCCAGCCAGTCACTGCCTAGCCTGTATTTATGCCTGGGATTGCCTCGACCCAGATGCAGGACCCTGCACTTGCTCTTATTGAACTTCATGAGGTTGGCCTGTGCCCACCTCTCCAGCCTGTCAAGGTCCCTCTGGATGGCCTCCCTTCCCTCCAGCGTGTCTGCTGCACCACACAGCTTGGTGTCATCGGCAAACTTGCTGAGGGTGCACTCAATGCCACTGTCCATGTCCCCCACAAAGATGTTGAATAAGATAGGTCCCAGGACTGATCCCTGAGGGACTCCACTTGTCACTGGCCTCCACTGGGACATGGAGCCATTGACAGCCACTCTTTGGGTGCGGCCATCAAGCCAGTTCCTTATCCATCTAGTGGTCCACCAATCAAACCCATGTGTCACCAGTTTGGAGACCAGGATGTGGTGCGGGACAGTGTCGAAGGCTTTGCACAGGTCCAGGTAAACGACATCAGTTGCTCGCCCCTCATCTATTAATTTTGTCACCTGCTCATAGAAGGCCACCAGGTTGGTCAGGCAGTATTTGCCCTTGGCAAAGCCATGCTGACTGTTCCCAATCACCTCTTCACTATTCTTTTGAGCGAGTAGTGACTAACATAGTGAAAACATTGTTGGGGTAAAACCTAAAGGGAAAGACCTAGCACCAAACTGCATTGGCCATCTGATCTAACTTCTGGAGGCAGTCAAAATGAGTATTTGAATTCTTCCCTACCTTATTCCTGTGCTGAGATACAGGCTGCTCCAATCTGCTGTAAAATGCTTGATTTCGAGAGTGAGCGAAACTAATGAAAACATTGTTGGGGTAAAACCTAAAGGGAAAGGCCTAGCACCAAATTGCATTGGCCATCTGATCTAACTTCTGGAGGCAGTCAAAATGAGTATTTGAATTCTTCCCTACCTTATTCCTGTGCTGAGATACAGGCTGCTCCAACCTGCTGTAAAATGCTTGATTTCGAGAGTGAGCGAAACTAATGAAAACATTGTTGGGGTAAAACCTAAAGGGAAAGACCTAGCACCAAATTGCATTGGCCATCTGATCTAACTTCTGGAGGCAGTCAAAATGATCCTTAGAATTCTTCCCTACCTTATTCCTGTGCTGAGATACAGGCTGCTCCAACCTGCTGTAAAATGTTTGATTTCGAGAGTGAGCGAAACTAATGAAAACATTGTTGGGGTAAAACCTAAAGGGAAAGACCTAGCACCAAATACAGTTTGCCATCTGATCTAACTTCTGGAGGCAGTCAAAATGAGTATTTGAATTCTTCCCTACCTTATTCCTGTGCTGAGATACAGGCTGCTCCAACCTGCTGTAAAATGCTTGATTTCGAGAGTGAGCGAAACTAATGAAAACATTGTTGGGGTAAAACCTAAAGGGAAAGGCCTAGCACCAAATTGCATTGGCCATCTGATCTAACTTCTGGAGGCAGTCAAAATGAGTATTTGAATTCTTCCCTACCTTATTCCTGTGCTGAGATACAGGCTGCTCCAACCTCCTGTAAAATGCTTGATTTCGAGAGTGAGCGAAACTAATGAAAACATTGTTGGGGTAAAACCTAAAGGGAAAGACCTAGCACCAAATACAATTTGCCATCTGATCTAACTTCTGGAGGCAGTCAAAATGAGTATTTGAATTCTTCCCTACCTTATTCCTCTGCTGAGATACAGGCTGCTCCAACCTGCTGTAAAATGCTTGATTTCGAGAGTGAGCGAAACTAATGAAAACATTGTTGGGGTAAAACCTAAAGGGAAAGGCCTAGAACCAAATACAATTTGCCATCTGATCTAACTTCTGGAGGCAGTCAAAATGATCCTTAGAATTCTTCCCTACCTTATTCCTGTGCTGAGATACAGGCTGCTCCAACCTGCTGTAAAATGCTTGATTTCGAGAGTGAGCGAAACTAATGAAAACATTGTTGGGGTAAAACCTAAAGGGAAAGGCCTAGCACCAAATTGCATTGGCCATCTGATCTAACTTCTGGAGGCAGTCAAAATGAGTATTTGAATTCTTCCCTACCTTATTCCTGTGCTGAGATACAGGCTGCTCCAACCTGCTGTAAAATGCTTGATTTCGAGAGTGAGCGAAACTAATGAAAACATTGTTGGGGTAAAACCTAAAGGGAAAGGCCTAGCACCAAATTGCATTGGCCATCTGATCTAACTTCTGGAGGCAGTCAAAATGAGTATTTGAATTCTTCCCTACCTTATTCCTGTGCTGAGATACAGGCTGCTCCAACCTGCTGTAAAATGCTTGATTTCGAGAGTGAGCGAAACTAATGAAAACATTGTTGGGGTAAAACCTAAAGGGAAAGACCTAGCACCAAATACAATTTGCCATCTGATCTAACTTCTGGAGGCAGTCAAAATGATCCTTAGAATTCTTCCCTACCTTATTCCTGTGCTGAGATACAGGCTGCTCCAACCTGCTGTAAAATGCTTGATTTCGAGAGTGAGCGAAACTAATGAAAACATTGTTGGGGTAAAACCTAAAGGGAAAGGCCTAGCACCAAATACAGTCTGCCATCTGATCTAACTTCTGGAGGCAGTCAAAATGAGTATTTGAATTCTTCCCTACCTTATTCCTGTGCTGAGATACAGGCTGCTCCAATCTGCTGTAAAATGCTTGATTTCGAGAGTGAGCGAAACTAATGAAAACATTGTTGGGGTAAAACCTAAAGGGAAAGGCCTAGCACCAAATTGCATTGGCCATCTGATCTAACTTCTGGAGGCAGTCAAAATGAGTATTTGAATTCTTCCCTACCTTATTCCTGTGCTGAGATACAGGCTGCTCCAACCTGCTGTAAAATGCTTGATTTCGAGAGTGAGCGAAACTAATGAAAACATTGTTGGGGTAAAACCTAAAGGGAAAGACCTAGCACCAAATACAATTTGCCATCTGATCTAACTTCTGGAGGCAGTCAAAATGATCCTTAGAATTCTTCCCTACCTTATTCCTGTGCTGAGATACAGGCTGCTCCAACCTGCTGTAAAATGCTTGATTTCGAGAGTGAGCGAAACTAATGAAAACATTGTTGGGGTAAAACCTAAAGGGAAAGGCCTAGCACCAAATTGCATTGGCCATCTGATCTAACTTCTGGAGGCAGTCAAAATGATCCTTAGAATTCTTCCCTACCTTATTCCTGTGCTGAGATACAGGCTGCTCCAACCTGCTGTAAAATGCTTGATTTCGAGAGTGAGCGAAACTAATGAAAACATTGTTGGGGTAAAACCTAAAGGGAAAGGCCTAGCACCAAATTGCATTGGCCATCTGATCTAACTTCTGGAGGCAGTCAAAATGAGTATTTGAATTCTTCCCTACCTTATTCCTGTGCTGAGATACAGGCTGCTCCAACCTGCTGTAAAATGCTTGATTTCGAGAGTGAGCGAAACTAATGAAAACATTGTTGGGGTAAAACCTAAAGGGAAAGGCCTAGCACCAAATTCCATTGGCCATCTGATCTAACTTCTGGAGGCAGTCAAAATGAGTATTTGAATTCTTCCCTACCTTATTCCTGTGCTGAGATACATTCTGCTCCAACCTCCTCTAAAATGCTTGATTTCGAGAGTGAGCGAAACTAATGAAAACATTGTTGGGGTAAAACCTAAAGGGAAAGACCTGGCACCAAATACAATTTGCCATCTGATCTAACTTCTGGAGGCAGTCAAAATGAGTATTTGAATTCTTCCCTACCTTATTCCTGTGCTGAGATACAGGCTGCTCCAACCTGCTGTAAAATGCTTGATTTCGAGAGTGAGCGAAACTAATGAAAACATTGTTGGGGTAAAACCTAAAGGGAAAGACCTAGCACAAAATTGCATTGGCCATCTGATCTAACTTCTGGAGGCAGTCAAAATGAGTATTTGAATTCTTCCCTACCTTATTCCTGTGCTGAGATACAGGCTGCTCCAACCTGCTGTAAAATGCTTGATTTCGAGAGTGAGCGAAACTAATGAAAACATTGTTGGGGTAAAACCTAAAGGGAAAGGTCTAGCACCAAATTGCATTGGCCATCTGATCTAACTTCTGGAGGCAGTCAAAATGAGTATTTGAATTCTTCCCTACCTTATTCCTGTGCTGAGATACAGGCTGCTCCAACCTGCTGTAAAATGCTTGATTTCGAGAGTGAGCGAAACTAATGAAAACATTGTTGGGGTAAAACCTAAAGGGAAAGGCCTAGCACCAAATACAATTTGCCATCTGATCTAACTTCTGGAGGCAGTCAAAATGAGTATTTGAATTCTTCCCTACCTTATTCCTGTGCTGAGATACAGGCTGCTCCAACCTGCTGTAAAATGCTTGATTTCGAGAGTGAGCGAAACTAATGAAAACATTGTTGGGGTAAAACCTAAAGGGAAAGGCCTAGCACCAAATTGCATTGGCCATCTGATCTAACTTCTGGAGGCAGTCAAAATGAGTATTTGAATTCTTCCCTACCTTATTCCTGTGCTGAGATACAGGCTGCTCCAACCTGCTGTAAAATGCTTGATTTCGAGAGTGAGCGAAACTAATGAAAACATTGTTGGGGTAAAACCTAAAGGGAAAGACCTAGCACCAAATACAATTTGCCATCTGATCTAACTTCTGGAGGCAGTCAAAATGAGTATTTGAATTCTTCCCTACCTTATTCCTGTGCTGAGATACAGGCTGCTCCAACCTGCTGTAAAATGCTTGATTTCAAGAGTGATCGAAACTAATGAAAACATTGTTGGGGTAAAACCTAAAGGGAAAGACCTAGCACCAAATACAATTTGCCATCTGATCTAACTTCTGGAGGCAGTCAAAATGAGTATTTGAAGTCTTCCCTACCTTATTCCTGTGCTGAGATACAGGCTGCTCCAACCTGCTGTAAAATGCTTGATTTCGAGAGTGAGCGAAACTAATGAAAACATTGTTGGGGTAAAACCTAAAGGGAAAGGCCTAGCACCAAATTGCATTGGCCATCTGATCTAACTTCTGGAGGCAGTCAAAATGATCCTTAGAATTCTTCCCTACCTTATTCCTGTGCTGAGATACAGGCTGCTCCAACCTGCTGTAAAATGCTTGATTTCGAGAGTGAGCGAAACTAATGAAAACATTGTTGGGGTAAAACCTAAAGGGAAAGGCCTAGCACCAAATTGCATTGGCCATCTGATCTAACTTCTGGAGGCAGTCAAAATGAGTATTTGAATTCTTCCCTACCTTATTCCTGTGCTGAGATACAGGCTGCTCCAACCTGCTGTAAAATGCTTGATATCGAGAGTGATCGAAACTAATGAAAACATTGTTGGGGTAAAACCTAAAGGGAAAGACCTAGCACCAAATACAATTTGCCATCTGATCTAACTTCTGGAGGCAGTCAAAATGAGTATTTGAAGTCTTCCCTACCTTATTCCTGTGCTGAGATACAGGCTGCTCCAACCTGCTGTAAAATGCTTGATTTCGAGAGTGAGCGAAACTAATGAAAACATTGTTGGGGTAAAACCTAAAGGGAAAGGCCTAGCACCAAATTGCATTGGCCATCTGATCTAACTTCTGGAGGCAGTCAAAATGATCCTTAGAATTCTTCCCTACCTTATTCCTGTGCTGAGATACAGGCTGCTCCAACCTGCTGTAAAATGCTTGATTTCGAGAGTGAGCGAAACTAATGAAAACATTGTTGGGGTAAAACCTAAAGGGAAAGGCCTAGCACCAAATTGCATTGGCCATCTGATCTAACTTCTGGAGGCAGTCAAAATGAGTATTTGAATTCTTCCCTACCTTATTCCTGTGCTGAGATACAGGCTGCTCCAACCTGCTGTAAAATGCTTGATTTCGAGAGTGAGCGAAACTAATGAAAACATTGTTGGGGTAAAACCTAAAGGGAAAGACCTAGCACCAAATTCCATTGGCCATCTGATCTAACTTCTGGAGGCAGTCAAAATGATCCTTAGTATTCTTCCCTACCTTATTCCTGTGCTGAGATACAGGCTGCTCCAACCTGCTGTAAAATGCTTGATTTCGAGAGTGAGCGAAACTAATGAAAACATTGTTGGGGTAAAACCTAAAGGGAAAGGCCTAGAACCAAATACAATTTGCCATCTGATCTAACTTCTGGAGGCAGTCAAAATGATCCTTAGAATTCTTCCCTACCTTATTCCTGTGCTGAGATACAGGCTGCTCCAACCTGCTGTAAAATGCTTGATTTCGAGAGTGAGCGAAACTAATGAAAACATTGTTGGGGTAAAACCTAAAGGGAAAGACCTAGCACCAAATACAATTTGCCATCTGATCTAACTTCTGGAGGCAGTCAAAATGAGTATTTGAATTCTTCCCTACCTTATTCCTGTGCTGAGATACAGGCTGCTCCAACCTGCTGTAAAATGCTTGATTTCGAGAGTGAGCGAAACTAATGAAAACATTGTTGGGGTAAAACCTAAAGGGAAAGACCTAGCACCAAATACAATTTGCCATCTGATCTAACTTCTGGAGGCAGTCAAAATGAGTATTTGAATTCTTCCCTACCTTATTCCTGTGCTGAGATACAGGCTGCTCCAACCTGCTGTAAAATGCTTGATTTCAAGAGTGATCGAAACTAATGAAAACATTGTTGGGGTAAAACCTAAAGGGAAAGACCTAGCACCAAATACAATTTGCCATCTGATCTAACTTCTGGAGGCAGTCAAAATGAGTATTTGAAGTCTTCCCTACCTTATTCCTGTGCTGAGATACAGGCTGCTCCAACCTGCTGTAAAATGCTTGATTTCGAGAGTGAGCGAAACTAATGAAAACATTGTTGGGGTAAAACCTAAAGGGAAAGGCCTAGCACCAAATTGCATTGGCCATCTGATCTAACTTCTGGAGGCAGTCAAAATGATCCTTAGAATTCTTCCCTACCTTATTCCTGTGCTGAGATACAGGCTGCTCCAACCTGCTGTAAAATGCTTGATTTCGAGAGTGAGCGAAACTAATGAAAACATTGTTGGGGTAAAACCTAAAGGGAAAGGCCTAGCACCAAATTGCATTGGCCATCTGATCTAACTTCTGGAGGCAGTCAAAATGAGTATTTGAATTCTTCCCTACCTTATTCCTGTGCTGAGATACAGGCTGCTCCAACCTGCTGTAAAATGCTTGATTTCAAGAGTGATCGAAACTAATGAAAACATTGTTGGGGTAAAACCTAAAGGGAAAGACCTAGCACCAAATACAATTTGCCATCAGATCTAACTTCTGGAGGCAGTCAAAATGAGTATTTGAAGTCTTCCCTACCTTATTCCTGTGCTGAGATACAGGCTGCTCCAACCTGCTGTAAAATGCTTGATTTCGAGAGTGAGCGAAACTAATGAAAACATTGTTGGGGTAAAACCTAAAGGGAAAGGCCTAGCACCAAATTGCATTGGCCATCTGATCTAACTTCTGGAGGCAGTCAAAATGATCCTTAGAATTCTTCCCTACCTTATTCCTGTGCTGAGATACAGGCTGCTCCAACCTGCTGTAAAATGCTTGATTTCGAGAGTGAGCGAAACTAATGAAAACATTGTTGGGGTAAAACCTAAAGGGAAAGGCCTAGCACCAAATTGCATTGGCCATCTGATCTAACTTCTGGAGGCAGTCAAAATGAGTATTTGAATTCTTCCCTACCTTATTCCTGTGCTGAGATACAGGCTGCTCCAACCTGCTGTAAAATGCTTGATTTCGAGAGTGAGCGAAACTAATGAAAACATTGTTGGGGTAAAACCTAAAGGGAAAGACCTAGCACCAAATTCCATTGGCCATCTGATCTAACTTCTGGAGGCAGTCAAAATGATCCTTAGTATTCTTCCCTACCTTATTCCTGTGCTGAGATACAGGCTGCTCCAACCTGCTGTAAAATGCTTGATTTCGAGAGTGAGCGAAACTAATGAAAACATTGTTGGGGTTAAACCTAAAGGGAAAGGCCTAGAACCAAATACAATTTGCCATCTGATCTAACTTCTGGAGGCAGTCAAAATGATCCTTAGAATTCTTCCCTACCTTATTCCTGTGCTGAGATACAGGCTGCTCCAACCTGCTGTAAAATGCTTGATTTCGAGAGTGAGCGAAACTAATGAAAACATTGTTGGGGTAAAACCTAAAGGGAAAGACCTAGCACCAAATACAATTTGCCATCTGATCTAACTTCTGGAGGCAGTCAAAATGAGTATTTGAATTCTTCCCTACCTTATTCCTGTGCTGAGATACAGGCTGCTCCAACCTGCTGTAAAATGCTTGATTTCGAGAGTGAGCGAAACTAATGAAAACATTGTTGGGGTAAAACCTAAAGGGAAAGGCCTAGCACCAAATTGCATTGGCCATCTGATCTAACTTCTGGAGGCAGTCAAAATGAGTATTTGAATTCTTCCCTACCTTATTCCTGTGCTGAGATACAGGCTGCTCCAACCTGCTGTAAAATGCTTGATTTCGAGAGTGAGCGAAACTAATGAAAACATTGTTGGGGTAAAACCTAAAGGGAAAGACCTAGCACCAAATTGCATTGGCCATCTGATCTAACTTCTGGAGGCAGTCAAAATGAGTATTTGAATTCTTCCCTACCTTATTCCTGTGCTGAGATACAGGCTGCTCCAACCTGCTGTAAAATGCTTGATTTCGAGAGTGAGCGAAACTAATGAAAACATTGTTGGGGTAAAACCTAAAGGGAAAGGCCTAGCACCAAATTGCATTGGCCATCTGATCTAACTTCTGGAGGCAGTCAAAATGATCCTTAGAATTCTTCCCTACCTTATTCCTGTGCTGAGATACAGGCTGCTCCAACCTGCTGTAAAATGCTTGATTTCGAGAGTGAGCGAAACTAATGAAAACATTGTTGGGGTAAAACCTAAAGGGAAAGGCCTAGCACCAAATACAGTTTGCCATCTGATCTAACTTCTGGAGGCAGTCAAAATGAGTATTTGAATTCTTCCCTACCTTATTCCTGTGCTGAGATACAGGCTGCTCCAACCTGCTGTAAAATGCTTGATTTCAAGAGTGATCGAAACTAATGAAAACATTGTTGGGGTAAAACCTAAAGGGAAAGGCCTAGCACCAAATTGCATTGGCCATCTGATCTAACTTCTGGAGGCAGTCAAAATGAGTATTTGAATTCTTCCCTACCTTATTCCTGTGCTGAGATACAGGCTGCTCCAACCTGCTGTAAAATGCTTGATTTCGAGAGTGAGCGAAACTAATGAAAACATTGTTGGGGTAAAACCTAAAGGGAAAGGCCTAGCACCAAATTGCATTGGCCATCTGATCTAACTTCTGGAGGCAGTCAAAATGATCCTTAGAATTCTTCCCTACCTTATTCCTGTGCTGAGATACATTCTGCTCCAACCTCCTCTAAAATGCTTGATTTCGAGAGTGAGCGAAACTAATGAAAACATTGTTGGGGTAAAACCTAAAGGGAAAGACCTGGCACCAAATACAATTTGCCATCTGATCTAACTTCTGGAGGCAGTCAAAATGAGTATTTGAATTCTTCCCTACCTTATTCCTGTGCTGAGATACAGGCTGCTCCAACCTGCTGTAAAATGCTTGATTTCGAGAGTGATCGAAACTAATGAAAACATTGTTGGGGTAAAACCTAAAGGGAAAGACCTAGCACCAAATTGCATTGGCCATCTGATCTAACTTCTGGAGGCAGTCAAAATGAGTATTTGAATTCTTCCCTACCTTATTCCTCTGCTGAGATACAGGCTGCTCCAACCTGCTGTAAAATGCTTGATTTCGAGAGTGAGCGAAGCTAATGAAAACATTGTTGGGGTAAAACCTAAAGGGAAAGGTCTAGCACCAAATTGCATTGGCCATCTGATCTAACTTCTGGAGGCAGTCAAAATGAGTATTTGAATTCTTCCCTACCTTATTCCTGTGCTGAGATACAGGCTGCTCCAACCTGCTGTAAAATGCTTGATTTCGAGAGTGAGCGAAACTAATGAAAACATTGTTGGGGTAAAACCTAAAGGGAAAGGCCGAGCACCAAATTGCATTGGCCATCTGATCTAACTTCTGGAGGCAGTCAAAATGATCCTTAGAATTCTTCCCTACCTTATTCCTGTGCTGAGATACAGGCTGCTCCAACCTGCTGTAAAATGCTTGATTTCGAGAGTGAGCGAAACTAATGAAAACATTGTTGGGGTAAAACCTAAAGGGAAAGGCCTAGCACCAAATACAATTTGCCATCTGATCTAACTTCTGGAGGCAGTCAAAATGATCCTTAGAATTCTTCCCTACCTTATTCCTGTGCTGAGATACAGGCTGCTCCAACCTGCTGTAAAATGCTTGATTTCGAGAGTGAGCGAAACTAATGAAAACATTGTTGGGGTAAAACCTAAAGGGAAAGGCCTAGCACCAAATTGCATTGGCCATCTGATCTAACTTCTGGAGGCAGTCAAAATGAGTATTTGAATTCTTCCCTACCTTATTCCTGTGCTGAGATACAGGCTGCTCCAACCTGCTCTAAAATGCTTGATTTCGAGAGTGAGCGAAACTAATGAAAACATTGTTGGGGTAAAACCTAAAGGGAAAGGCCTAGCACCAAATTGCATTGGCCATCTGATCTAACTTCTGGAGGCAGTCAAAATGAGTATTTGAATTCTTCCCTACCTTATTCCTGTGCTGAGATACAGGCTGCTCCAACCTGCTGTAAAATGCTTGATTTCAAGAGTGATCGAAACTAATGAAAACATTGTTGGGGTAAAACCTAAAGGGAAAGACCTAGCACCAAATACAATTTGCCATCTGATCTAACTTCTGGAGGCAGTCAAAATGAGTATTTGAAGTCTTCCCTACCTTATTCCTGTGCTGAGATACAGGCTGCTCCAACCTGCTGTAAAATGCTTGATTTCGAGAGTGAGCGAAACTAATGAAAACATTGTTGGGGTAAAACCTAAAGGGAAAGGCCTAGCACCAAATTGCATTGGCCATCTGATCTAACTTCTGGAGGCAGTCAAAATGATCCTTAGAATTCTTCCCTACCTTATTCCTGTGCTGAGATACAGGCTGCTCCAACCTGCTGTAAAATGCTTGATTTCGAGAGTGAGCGAAACTAATGAAAACATTGTTGGGGTAAAACCTAAAGGGAAAGGCCTAGCACCAAATTGCATTGGCCATCTGATCTACCTTCTGGAGGCAGTCAAAATGAGTATTTGAATTCTTCCCTACCTTATTCCTGTGCTGAGATACAGGCTGCTCCAACCTGCTGTAAAATGCTTGATTTCGAGAGTGAGCGAAACTAATGAAAACATTGTTGGGGTAAAACCTAAAGGGAAAGACCTAGCACCAAATTCCATTGGCCATCTGATCTAACTTCTGGAGGCAGTCAAAATGATCCTTAGTATTCTTCCCTACCTTATTCCTGTGCTGAGATACAGGCTGCTCCAACCTGCTGTAAAATGCTTGATTTCGAGAGTGAGCGAAACTAATGAAAACATTGTTGGGGTAAAACCTAAAGGGAAAGGCCTAGAACCAAATACAATTTGCCATCTGATCTAACTTCTGGAGGCAGTCAAAATGATCCTTAGAATTCTTCCCTACCTTATTCCTGTGCTGAGATACAGGCTGCTCCAACCTGCTGTAAAATGCTTGATTTCGAGAGTGAGCGAAACTAATGAAAACATTGTTGGGGTAAAACCTAAAGGGAAAGACCTAGCACCAAATACAATTTGCCATCTGATCTAACTTCTGGAGGCAGTCAAAATGAGTATTTGAATTCTTCCCTACCTTATTCCTCTGCTGAGATACAGGCTGCTCCAACCTGCTGTAAAATGCTTGATTTCGAGAGTGAGCGAAACTAATGAAAACATTGTTGGGGTAAAACCTAAAGGGAAAGGCCTAGCACCAAATTGCATTGGCCATCTGATCTAACTTCTGGAGGCAGTCAAAATGAGTATTTGAATTCTTCCCTACCTTATTCCTCTGCTGAGATACAGGCTGCTCCAACCTGCTGTAAAATGCTTGATTTCGAGAGTGAGCGAAACTAATGAAAACATTGTTGGGGTAAAACCTAAAGGGAAAGACCTAGCACCAAATTGCATTGGCCATCTGATCTAACTTCTGGAGGCAGTCAAAATGAGTATTTGAATTCTTCCCTACCTTATTCCTGTGCTGAGATACAGGCTGCTCCAACCTGCTGTAAAATGCTTGATTTCGAGAGTGAGCGAAACTAATGAAAACATTGTTGGGGTAAAACCTAAAGGGAAAGGCCTAGCACCAAATTGCATTGGCCATCTGATCTAACTTCTGGAGGCAGTCAAAATGATCCTTAGAATTCTTCCCTACCTTATTCCTGTGCTGAGATACAGGCTGCTCCAACCTGCTGTAAAATGCTTGATTTCGAGAGTGAGCGAAACTAATGAAAACATTGTTGGGGTAAAACCTAAAGGGAAAGGCCTAGCACCAAATTGCATTGGCCATCTGATCTAACTTCTGGAGGCAGTCAAAATGAGTATTTGAATTCTTCCCTACCTTATTCCTGTGCTGAGATACAGGCTGCTCCAACCTGCTGTAAAATGCTTGATTTCGAGAGTGAGCGAAACTAATGAAAACATTGTTGGGGTAAAACCTAAAGGGAAAGACCTGGCACCAAATACAATTTGCCATCTGATCTAACTTCTGGAGGCAGTCAAAATGAGTATTTGAAGTCTTCCCTACCTTATTCCTGTGCTGAGATACAGGCTGCTCCAACCTGCTGTAAAATGCTTGATTTCGAGAGTGATCGAAACTAATGAAAACATTGTTGGGGTAAAACCTAAAGGGAAAGACCTAGCACCAAATTGCATTGGCCATCTGATCTAACTTCTGGAGGCAGTCAAAATGAGTATTTGAATTCTTCCCTACCTTATTCCTTTGCTGAGATACAGGCTGCTCCAACCTGCTGTAAAATGCTTGATTTCGAGAGTGAGCGAAACTAATGAAAACATTGTTGGGGTAAAACCTAAAGGGAAAGGCCGAGCACCAAATTGCATTGGCCATCTGATCTAACTTCTGGAGGCAGTCAAAATGAGTATTTGAATTCTTCCCTACCTTATTCCTGTGCTGAGATACAGGCTGCTCCAACCTGCTGTAAAATGCTTGATTTCGAGAGTGAGCGAAACTAATGAAAACATTGTTGGGGTAAAACCTAAAGGGAAAGGCCTAGCACCAAATTGCATTGGCCATCTGATCTAACTTCTGGAGGCAGTCAAAATGAGTATTTGAATTCTTCCCTACCTTATTCCTCTGCTGAGATACAGGCTGCTCCAACCTGCTGTAAAATGCTTGATTTCGAGAGTGATCGAAACTAATGAAAACATTGTTGGGGTAAAACCTAAAGGGAAAGACCTGGCACGAAATACAATTTGCCATCTGATCTAACTTCTGGAGGCAGTCAAAATGAGTATTTGAATTCTTCCCTACCTTATTCCTGTGCTGAGATACAGGCTGCTCCAACCTGCTGTAAAATGCTTGATTTCGAGAGTGATCGAAACTAATGAAAACATTGTTGGGGTAAAACCTAAAGGGAAAGGCCTAGCACCAAATTGCATTGGCCATCTGATCTAACTTCTGGAGGCAGTCAAAATGATCCTTAGAATTCTTCCCTACCTTATTCCTGTGCTGAGATACAGGCTGCTCCAACCTGCTGTAAAATGCTTGATTTCGAGAGTGAGCGAAACTAATGAAAACATTGTTGGGGTAAAACCTAAAGGGAAAGGCCTAGCACCAAATTGCATTGGCCATCTGATCTAACTTCTGGAGGCAGTCAAAATGAGTATTTGAATTCTTCCCTACCTTATTCCTGTGCTGAGATACAGGCTGCTCCAACCTGCTGTAAAATGCTTGATTTCGAGAGTGATCGAAACTAATGAAAACATTGTTGGGGTAAAACCTAAAGGGAAAGACCTGGCACCAAATACAATTTGCCATCTGATCTAACTTCTGGAGGCAGTCAAAATGAGTATTTGAATTCTTCCCTACCTTATTCCTGTGCTGAGATACAGGCTGCTCCAACCTGCTGTAAAATGCTTGATTTCAAGAGTGAGCGAAACTAATGAAAACATTGTTGGGGTAAAACCTAAAGGGAAAGGCCTAGCACCAAATTGCATTGGCCATCTGATCTAACTTCTGGAGGCAGTCAAAATGAGTATTTGAATTCTTCCCTACCTTATTCCTCTGCTGAGATACAGGCTGCTCCAACCTGCTGTAAAATGCTTGATTTCGAGAGTGAGCGAAACTAATGAAAACATTGTTGGGGTAAAACCTAAAGGGAAAGGCCTAGCACCAAATTGCATTGGCCATCTGATCTAACTTCTGGAGGCAGTCAAAATGAGTATTTGAATTCTTCCCTACCTTATTCCTCTGCTGAGATACAGGCTGCTCCAACCTGCTGTAAAATGCTTGATTTCGAGAGTGATCGAAACTAATGAAAACATTGTTGGGGTAAAACCTAAAGGGAAAGACCTGGCACGAAATACAATTTGCCATCTGATCTAACTTCTGGAGGCAGTCAAAATGAGTATTTGAATTCTTCCCTACCTTATTCCTGTGCTGAGATACAGGCTGCTCCAACCTGCTGTAAAATGCTTGATTTCGAGAGTGATCGAAACTAATGAAAACATTGTTGGGGTAAAACCTAAAGGGAAAGGCCTAGCACCAAATTGCATTGGCCATCTGATCTAACTTCTGGAGGCAGTCAAAATGATCCTTAGAATTCTTCCCTACCTTATTCCTGTGCTGAGATACAGGCTGCTCCAACCTGCTGTAAAATGCTTGATTTCGAGAGTGAGCGAAACTAATGAAAACATTGTTGGGGTAAAACCTAAAGGGAAAGGCCTAGCACCAAATTGCATTGGCCATCTGATCTAACTTCTGGAGGCAGTCAAAATGAGTATTTGAATTCTTCCCTACCTTATTCCTGTGCTGAGATACAGGCTGCTCCAACCTGCTGTAAAATGCTTGATTTCGAGAGTGAGCGAAACTAATGAAAACATTGTTGGGGTAAAACCTAAAGGGAAAGACCTGGCACCAAATACAATTTGCCATCTGATCTAACTTCTGGAGGCAGTCAAAATGAGTATTTGAATTCTTCCCTACCTTATTCCTGTGCTGAGATACAGGCTGCTCCAACCTGCTGTAAAATGCTTGATTTCAAGAGTGAGCGAAACTAATGAAAACATTGTTGGGGTAAAACCTAAAGGGAAAGGCCTAGCACCAAATTGCATTGGCCATCTGATCTAACTTCTGGAGGCAGTCAAAATGAGTATTTGAATTCTTCCCTACCTTATTCCTCTGCTGAGATACAGGCTGCTCCAACCTGCTGTAAAATGCTTGATTTCGAGAGTGAGCGAAACTAATGAAAACATTGTTGGGGTAAAACCTAAAGGGAAAGGCCTAGCACCAAATTGCATTGGCCATCTGATCTAACTTCTGGAGGCAGTCAAAATGAGTATTTGAATTCTTCCCTACCTTATTCCTGTGCTGAGATACAGGCTGCTCCAACCTGCTGTAAAATGCTTGATTTCGAGAGTGAGCGAAACTAATGAAAACATTGTTGGGGTAAAACCTAAAGGGAAAGACCTGGCACCAAATACAATTTGCCATCTGATCTAACTTCTGGAGGCAGTCAAAATGAGTATTTGAATTCTTCCCTACCTTATTCCTGTGCTGAGATACAGGCTGCTCCAACCTGCTGTAAAATGCTTGATTTCGAGAGTGAGCGAAACTAATGAAAACATTGTTGGGGTAAAACCTAAAGGGAAAGGCCTAGCACCAAATTGCATTGGCCATCTGATCTACCTTCTGGAGGCAGTCAAAATGAGTATTTGAATTCTTCCCTACCTTATTCCTGTGCTGAGATACAGGCTGCTCCAACCTGCTGTAAAATGCTTGATTTCGAGAGTGATCGAAACTAATGAAAACATTGTTGGGGTAAAACCTAAAGGGAAAGACCTAGCACAAAATTGCATTGGCCATCTGATCTAAATTCTGGAGGCAGTCAAAATGAGTATTTGAATTCTTCCCTACCTTATTCCTGTGCTGAGATACAGGCTGCTCCAACCTGCTGTAAAATGCTTGATTTCGAGAGTGAGCGAAACTAATGAAAACATTGTTGGGGTAAAACCTAAAGTGAAAGGTCTAGCACCAAATTGCATTGGCCATCTGATCTAACTTCTGGAGGCAGTCAAAATGAGTATTTGAATTCTTCCCTACCTTATTCCTGTGCTGAGATACAGGCTGCTCCAACCTGCTGTAAAATGCTTGATTTCGAGAGTGAGCGAAACTAATGAAAACATTGTTGGGGTAAAACCTAAAGGGAAAGACCTAGCACCAAATACAGTTTGCCATCTGATCTAACTTCTGGAGGCAGTCAAAATGAGTATTTGAATTCTTCCCTACCTTATTCCTGTGCTGAGATACAGGCTGCTCCAACCTGCTGTAAAATGCTTGATTTCGAGAGTGAGCGAAACTAATGAAAACATTGTTGGGGTAAAACCTAAAGGGAAAGGCCTAGCACCAAATACAATTTGCCATCTGATCTAACTTCTGGAGGCAGTCAAAATGAGTATTTGAATTCTTCCCTACCTTATTCCTGTGCTGAGATACAGGCTGCTCCAACCTGCTGTAAAATACTTGATTTCAAGAGTGATCGAAACTAATGAAAACATTGTTGGGGTAAAACCTAAAGGGAAGGGCCTAGCACCAAATACAATTTGCCATCTGATCTAACTTCTGGAGGCAGTCAAAATGAGTATTTGAATTCTTCCCTACCTTATTCCTGTGCTGAGATACAGGCTGCTCCAACCTGCTGTAAAATGCTTGATTTCGAGAGTGATCGAAACTAATGAAAACATTGTTGGGGTAAAACCTAAAGGGAAAGACCTAGCACCAAATTGCATTGGCCATCTGATCTAACTTCTGGAGGCAGTCAAAATGAGTATTTGAATTCTTCCCTACCTTATTCCTGTGCTGAGATACAGGCTGCTCCAACCTGCTGTAAAATGCTTGATTTCGAGAGTGAGCGAAACTAATGAAAACATTGTTGGGGTAAAACCTAAAGGGAAAGGCCTAGCACCAAATTGCATTGGCCATCTGATCTAACTTCTGGAGGCAGTCAAAATGAGTATTTGAATTCTTCCCTACCTTATTCCTCTGCTGAGATACAGGCTGCTCCAACCTGCTGTAAAATGCTTGATTTCGAGAGTGAGCGAAACTAATGAAAACATTGTTGGGGTAAAACCTAAAGGGAAAGGCCTAGCACCAAATTGCATTGGCCATCTGATCTAACTTCTGGAGGCAGTCAAAATGAGTATTTGAATTCTTCCCTACCTTATTCCTGTGCTGAGATACAGGCTGCTCCAACCTGCTGTAAAATGCTTGATTTCGAGAGTGAGCGAAACTAATGAAAACATTGTTGGGGTAAAACCTAAAGGGAAAGACCTAGCACAAAATTGCATTGGCCATCTGATCTAACTTCTGGAGGCAGTCAAAATGAGTATTTGAATTCTTCCCTACCTTATTCCTGTGCTGAGATACAGGCTGCTCCAACCTGCTGTAAAATGCTTGATTTCGAGAGTGAGCGAAACTAATGAAAACATTGTTGGGGTAAAACCTAAAGTGAAAGGTCTAGCACCAAATTGCATTGGCCATCTGATCTAACTTCTGGAGGCAGTCAAAATGAGTATTTGAATTCTTCCCTACCTTATTCCTGTGCTGAGATACAGGCTGCTCCAACCTGCTGTAAAATGCTTGATTTCGAGAGTGAGCGAAACTAATGAAAACATTGTTGGGGTAAAACCTAAAGCGAAAGACCTAGCACCAAATACAGTTTGCCATCTGATCTAACTTCTGGAGGCAGTCAAAATGAGTATTTGAATTCTTCCCTACCTTATTCCTGTGCTGAGATACAGGCTGCTCCAACCTGCTGTAAAATGCTTGATTTCGAGAGTGAGCGAAACTAATGAAAACATTGTTGGGGTAAAACCTAAAGGGAAAGGCCTAGCACCAAATACAATATGCCATCTGATCTAACTTCTGGAGGCAGTCAAAATGAGTATTTGAATTCTTCCCTACCTTATTCCTGTGCTGAGATACAGGCTGCTCCAACCTGCTGTAAAATACTTGATTTCAAGAGTGATCGAAACTAATGAAAACATTGTTGGGGTAAAACCTAAAGGGAAGGGCCTAGCACCAAATACAATTTGCCATCTGATCTAACTTCTGGAGGCAGTCAAAATGAGTATTTGAAGTCTTCCCTACCTTATTCCTGTGCTGAGATACAGGCTGCTCCAACCTGCTGTAAAATGCTTGATTTCGAGAGTGAGCGAAACTAATGAAAACATTGTTGGGGTAAAACCTAAAGGGAAAGGCCTAGCACCAAATTGCATTGGCCATCTGATCTAACTTCTGGAGGCAGTCAAAATGATCCTTAGAATTCTTCCCTACCTTATTCCTGTGCTGAGATACAGGCTGCTCCAACCTGCTGTAAAATGCTTGATTTCGAGAGTGAGCGAAACTAATGAAAACATTGTTGGGGTAAAACCTAAAGGGAAAGGCCTAGCACCAAATTGCATTGGCCATCTGATCTAACTTCTGGAGGCAGTCAAAATGAGTATTTGAATTCTTCCCTACCTTATTCCTGTGCTGAGATACAGGCTGCTCCAACCTGCTGTAAAATGCTTGATTTCGAGAGTGAGCGAAACTAATGAAAACATTGTTGGGGTAAAACCTAAAGGGAAAGACCTGGCACCAAATACAATTTGCCATCTGATCTAACTTCTGGAGGCAGTCAAAATGAGTATTTGAAGTCTTCCCTACCTTATTCCTGTGCTGAGATACAGGCTGCTCCAACCTGCTGTAAAATGCTTGATTTCGAGAGTGATCGAAACTAATGAAAACATTGTTGGGGTAAAACCTAAAGGGAAAGACCTAGCACCAAATTGCATTGGCCATCTGATCTAACTTCTGGAGGCAGTCAAAATGAGTATTTGAATTCTTCCCTACCTTATTCCTTTGCTGAGATACAGGCTGCTCCAACCTGCTGTAAAATGCTTGATTTCGAGAGTGAGCGAAACTAATGAAAACATTGTTGGAGTAAAACCTAAAGGGAAAGGCCGAGCACCAAATTGCATTGGCCATCTGATCTAACTTCTGGAGGCAGTCAAAATGAGTATTTGAATTCTTCCCTACCTTATTCCTCTGCTGAGATACAGGCTGCTCCAACCTGCTGTAAAATGCTTGATTTCGAGAGTGAGCGAAACTAATGAAAACATTGTTGGGGTAAAACCTAAAGGGAAAGGCCTAGCACCAAATTGCATTGGCCATCTGATCTAACTTCTGGAGGCAGTCAAAATGAGTATTTGAATTCTTCCCTACCTTATTCCTGTGCTGAGATACAGGCTGCTCCAACCTGCTGTAAAATGCTTGATTTCGAGAGTGATCGAAACTAATGAAAACATTGTTGGGGTAAAACCTAAAGGGAAAGACCTGGCACGAAATACAATTTGCCATCTGATCTAACTTCTGGAGGCAGTCAAAATGAGTATTTGAATTCTTCCCTACCTTATTCCTGTGCTGAGATACAGGCTGCTCCAACCTGCTGTAAAATGCTTGATTTCGAGAGTGATCGAAACTAATGAAAACATTGTTGGGGTAAAACCTAAAGGGAAAGGCCTAGCACCAAATTGCATTGGCCATCTGATCTAACTTCTGGAGGCAGTCAAAATGATCCTTAGAATTCTTCCCTACCTTATTCCTGTGCTGAGATACAGGCTGCTCCAACCTGCTGTAAAATGCTTGATTTCGAGAGTGATCGAAACTAATGAAAACATTGTTGGGGTAAAACCTAAAGGGAAAGGCCTAGCACCAAATTGCATTGGCCATCTGATCTAACTTCTGGAGGCAGTCAAAATGAGTATTTGAATTCTTCCCTACCTTATTCCTGTGCTGAGATACAGGCTGCTCCAACCTGCTGTAAAATGCTTGATTTCGAGAGTGATCGAAACTAATGAAAACATTGTTGGGGTAAAACCTAAAGGGAAAGACCTGGCACCAAATACAATTTGCCATCTGATCTAACTTCTGGAGGCAGTCAAAATGAGTATTTGAATTCTTCCCTACCTTATTCCTGTGCTGAGATACAGGCTGCTCCAACCTGCTGTAAAATGCTTGATTTCGAGAGTGAGCGAAACTAATGAAAACATTGTTGGGGTAAAACCTAAAGGGAAAGGCCTAGCACCAAATTGCATTGGCCATCTGATCTAACTTCTGGAGGCAGTCAAAATGAGTATTTGAATTCTTCCCTACCTTATTCCTCTGCTGAGATACAGGCTGCTCCAACCTGCTGTAAAATGCTTGATTTCGAGAGTGAGCGAAACTAATGAAAACATTGTTGGGGTAAAACCTAAAGGGAAAGGCCTAGCACCAAATTGCATTGGCCATCTGATCTAACTTCTGGAGGCAGTCAAAATGAGTATTTGAATTCTTCCCTACCTTATTCCTGTGCTGAGATACAGGCTGCTCCAACCTGCTGTAAAATGCTTGATTTCGAGAGTGATCGAAACTAATGAAAACATTGTTGGGGTAAAACCTAAAGGGAAAGACCTGGCACGAAATACAATTTGCCATCTGATCTAACTTCTGGAGGCAGTCAAAATGAGTATTTGAATTCTTCCCTACCTTATTCCTGTGCTGAGATACAGGCTGCTCCAACCTGCTGTAAAATGCTTGATTTCGAGAGTGATCGAAACTAATGAAAACATTGTTGGGGTAAAACCTAAAGGGAAAGGCCTAGCACCAAATTGCATTGGCCATCTGATCTAACTTCTGGAGGCAGTCAAAATGATCCTTAGAATTCTTCCCTACCTTATTCCTGTGCTGAGATACAGGCTGCTCCAACCTGCTGTAAAATGCTTGATTTCGAGAGTGATCGAAACTAATGAAAACATTGTTGGGGTAAAACCTAAAGGGAAAGGCCTAGCACCAAATTGCATTGGCCATCTGATCTAACTTCTGGAGGCAGTCAAAATGAGTATTTGAATTCTTCCCTACCTTATTCCTGTGCTGAGATACAGGCTGCTCCAACCTGCTGTAAAATGCTTGATTTCGAGAGTGATCGAAACTAATGAAAACATTGTTGGGGTAAAACCTAAAGGGAAAGACCTGGCACCAAATACAATTTGCCATCTGATCTAACTTCTGGAGGCAGTCAAAATGAGTATTTGAATTCTTCCCTACCTTATTCCTGTGCTGAGATACAGGCTGCTCCAACCTGCTGTAAAATGCTTGATTTCGAGAGTGAGCGAAACTAATGAAAACATTGTTGGGGTAAAACCTAAAGGGAAAGGCCTAGCACCAAATTGCATTGGCCATCTGATCTAACTTCTGGAGGCAGTCAAAATGAGTATTTGAATTCTTCCCTACCTTATTCCTCTGCTGAGATACAGGCTGCTCCAACCTGCTGTAAAATGCTTGATTTCGAGAGTGAGCGAAACTAATGAAAACATTGTTGGGGTAAAACCTAAAGGGAAAGGCCTAGCACCAAATTGCATTGGCCATCTGATCTAACTTCTGGAGGCAGTCAAAATGAGTATTTGAATTCTTCCCTACCTTATTCCTGTGCTGAGATACAGGCTGCTCCAACCTGCTGTAAAATGCTTGATTTCGAGAGTGAGCGAAACTAATGAAAACATTGTTGGGGTAAAACCTAAAGGGAAAGACCTGGCACCAAATACAATTTGCCATCTGATCTAACTTCTGGAGGCAGTCAAAATGAGTATTTGAATTCTTCCCTACCTTATTCCTGTGCTGAGATACAGGCTGCTCCAACCTGCTGTAAAATGCTTGATTTCGAGAGTGAGCGAAACTAATGAAAACATTGTTGGGGTAAAACCTAAAGGGAAAGGCCTAGCACCAAATTGCATTGGCCATCTGATCTAACTTCTGGAGGCAGTCAAAATGAGTATTTGAATTCTTCCCTACCTTATTCCTGTGCTGAGATACAGGCTGCTCCAACCTGCTGTAAAATGCTTGATTTCGAGAGTGATCGAAACTAATGAAAACATTGTTGGGGTAAAACCTAAAGGGAAAGACCTAGCACAAAATTGCATTGGCCATCTGATCTAACTTCTGGAGGCAGTCAAAATGAGTATTTGAATTCTTCCCTACCTTATTCCTGTGCTGAGATACAGGCTGCTCCAACCTGCTGTAAAATGCTTGATTTCGAGAGTGAGCGAAACTAATGAAAACATTGTTGGGGTAAAACCTAAAGGGAAAGGCCTAGCACCAAATTGCATTGGCCATCTGATCTAACTTCTGGAGGCAGTCAAAATGAGTATTTGAATTCTTCCCTACCTTATTCCTGTGCTGAGATACAGGCTGCTCCAACCTGCTGTAAAATGCTTGATTTCGAGAGTGAGCGAAACTAATGAAAACATTGTTGGGGTAAAACCTAAAGGGAAAGACCTAGCACCAAATACAGTTTGCCATCTGATCTAACTTCTGGAGGCAGTCAAAATGAGTATTTGAATTCTTCCCTACCTTATTCCTGTGCTGAGATACAGGCTGCTCCAACCTGCTGTAAAATGCTTGATTTCGAGAGTGAGCGAAACTAATGAAAACATTGTTGGGGTAAAACCTAAAGGGAAAGGCCTAGCACCAAATACAATTTGCCATCTGATCTAACTTCTGGAGGCAGTCAAAATGAGTATTTGAATTCTTCCCTACCTTATTCCTGTGCTGAGATACAGGCTGCTCCAACATGCTGTAAAATACTTGATTTCAAGAGTGATCGAAACTAATGAAAACATTGTTGGGGTAAAACCTAAAGGGAAGGGCCTAGCACCAAATACAATTTGCCATCTGATCTAACTTCTGGAGGCAGTCAAAATGAGTATTTGAATTCTTCCCTACCTTATTCCTGTGCTGAGATACAGGCTGCTCCAACCTGCTGTAAAATGCTTGATTTCGAGAGTGATCGAAACTAATGAAAACATTGTTGGGGTAAAACCTAAAGGGAAAGACCTAGCACCAAATTGCATTGGCCATCTGATCTAACTTCTGGAGGCAGTCAAAATGAGTATTTGAATTCTTCCCTACCTTATTCCTGTGCTGAGATACAGGCTGCTCCAACCTGCTGTAAAATGCTTGATTTCGAGAGTGAGCGAAACTAATGAAAACATTGTTGGGGTAAAACCTAAAGGGAAAGGCCTAGCACCAAATTGCATTGGCCATCTGATCTAACTTCTGGAGGCAGTCAAAATGAGTATTTGAATTCTTCCCTACCTTATTCCTGTGCTGAGATACAGGCTGCTCCAACCTGCTGTAAAATGCTTGATTTCGAGAGTGATCGAAACTAATGAAAACATTGTTGGGGTAAAACCTAAAGGGAAAGGCCTAGCACCAAATTGCATTGGCCATCTGATCTAACTTCTGGAGGCAGTCAAAATGAGTATTTGAATTCTTCCCTACCTTATTCCTGTGCTGAGATACAGGCTGCTCCAACCTGCTGTAAAATGCTTGATTTCGAGAGTGATCGAAACTAATGAAAACATTGTTGGGGTAAAACCTAAAGGGAAAGACCTGGCACGAAATACAATTTGCCATCTGATCTAACTTCTGGAGGCAGTCAAAATGAGTATTTGAATTCTTCCCTACCTTATTCCTGTGCTGAGATACAGGCTGCTCCAACCTGCTGTAAAATGCTTGATTTCGAGAGTGATCGAAACTAATGAAAACATTGTTGGGGTAAAACCTAAAGGGAAAGGCCTAGCACCAAATTGCATTGGCCATCTGATCTAACTTCTGGAGGCAGTCAAAATGAGTATTTGAATTCTTCCCTACCTTATTCCTGTGCTGAGATACAGGCTGCTCCAACCTGCTGTAAAATGCTTGATTTCGAGAGTGAGCGAAACTAATGAAAACATTGTTGGGGTAAAACCTAAAGGGAAAGGCCTAGCACCAAATACAATTTGCCATCTGATCTAACTTCTGGAGGCAGTCAAAATGAGTATTTGAATTCTTCCCTACCTTATTCCTGTGCTGAGATACAGGCTGCTCCAACCTGCTGTAAAATACTTGATTTCAAGAGTGATCGAAACTAATGAAAACATTGTTGGGGTAAAACCTAAAGGGAAGGGCCTAGCACCAAATACAATTTGCCATCTGATCTAACTTCTGGAGGCAGTCAAAATGAGTATTTGAATTCTTCCCTACCTTATTCCTGTGCTGAGATACAGGCTGCTCCAACCTGCTGTAAAATGCTTGATTTCGAGAGTGATCGAAACTAATGAAAACATTGTTGGGGTAAAACCTAAAGGGAAAGACCTAGCACCAAATTGCATTGGCCATCTGATCTAACTTCTGGAGGCAGTCAAAATGAGTATTTGAATTCTTCCCTACCTTATTCCTGTGCTGAGATACAGGCTGCTCCAACCTGCTGTAAAATGCTTGATTTCGAGAGTGAGCGAAACTAATGAAAACATTGTTGGGGTAAAACCTAAAGGGAAAGGCCTAGCACCAAATTGCATTGGCCATCTGATCTAACTTCTGGAGGCAGTCAAAATGAGTATTTGAATTCTTCCCTACCTTATTCCTCTGCTGAGATACAGGCTGCTCCAACCTGCTGTAAAATGCTTGATTTCGAGAGTGAGCGAAACTAATGAAAACATTGTTGGGGTAAAACCTAAAGGGAAAGGCCTAGCACCAAATTGCATTGGCCATCTGATCTAACTTCTGGAGGCAGTCAAAATGAGTATTTGAATTCTTCCCTACCTTATTCCTGTGCTGAGATACAGGCTGCTCCAACCTGCTGTAAAATGCTTGATTTCGAGAGTGATCGAAACTAATGAAAACATTGTTGGGGTAAAACCTAAAGGGAAAGACCTGGCACGAAATACAATTTGCCATCTGATCTAACTTCTGGAGGCAGTCAAAATGAGTATTTGAATTCTTCCCTACCTTATTCCTGTGCTGAGATACAGGCTGCTCCAACCTGCTGTAAAATGCTTGATTTCGAGAGTGATCGAAACTAATGAAAACATTGTTGGGGTAAAACCTAAAGGGAAAGGCCTAGCACCAAATTGCATTGGCCATCTGATCTAACTTCTGGAGGCAGTCAAAATGAGTATTTGAATTCTTCCCTACCTTATTCCTGTGCTGAGATACAGGCTGCTCCAACCTGCTGTAAAATGCTTGATTTCGAGAGTGAGCGAAACTAATGAAAACATTGTTGGGGTAAAACCTAAAGGGAAAGGCCTAGCACCAAATACAATTTGCCATCTGATCTAACTTCTGGAGGCAGTCAAAATGAGTATTTGAATTCTTCCCTACCTTATTCCTGTGCTGAGATACAGGCTGCTCCAACCTGCTGTAAAATACTTGATTTCAAGAGTGATCGAAACTAATGAAAACATTGTTGGGGTAAAACCTAAAGGGAAGGGCCTAGCACCAAATACAATTTGCCATCTGATCTAACTTCTGGAGGCAGTCAAAATGAGTATTTGAATTCTTCCCTACCTTATTCCTGTGCTGAGATACAGGCTGCTCCAACCTGCTGTAAAATGCTTGATTTCGAGAGTGATCGAAACTAATGAAAACATTGTTGGGGTAAAACCTAAAGGGAAAGACCTAGCACCAAATTGCATTGGCCATCTGATCTAACTTCTGGAGGCAGTCAAAATGAGTATTTGAATTCTTCCCTACCTTATTCCTGTGCTGAGATACAGGCTGCTCCAACCTGCTGTAAAATGCTTGATTTCGAGAGTGAGCGAAACTAATGAAAACATTGTTGGGGTAAAACCTAAAGGGAAAGGCCTAGCACCAAATTGCATTGGCCATCTGATCTAACTTCTGGAGGCAGTCAAAATGAGTATTTGAATTCTTCCCTACCTTATTCCTCTGCTGAGATACAGGCTGCTCCAACCTGCTGTAAAATGCTTGATTTCGAGAGTGAGCGAAACTAATGAAAACATTGTTGGGGTAAAACCTAAAGGGAAAGGCCTAGCACCAAATTGCATTGGCCATCTGATCTAACTTCTGGAGGCAGTCAAAATGAGTATTTGAATTCTTCCCTACCTTATTCCTGTGCTGAGATACAGGCTGCTCCAACCTGCTGTAAAATGCTTGATTTCGAGAGTGATCGAAACTAATGAAAACATTGTTGGGGTAAAACCTAAAGGGAAAGACCTGGCACGAAATACAATTTGCCATCTGATCTAACTTCTGGAGGCAGTCAAAATGAGTATTTGAATTCTTCCCTACCTTATTCCTGTGCTGAGATACAGGCTGCTCCAACCTGCTGTAAAATGCTTGATTTCGAGAGTGATCGAAACTAATGAAAACATTGTTGGGGTAAAACCTAAAGGGAAAGGCCTAGCACCAAATTGCATTGGCCATCTGATCTAACTTCTGGAGGCAGTCAAAATGAGTATTTGAATTCTTCCCTACCTTATTCCTGTGCTGAGATACAGGCTGCTCCAACCTGCTGTAAAATGCTTGATTTCGAGAGTGAGCGAAACTAATGAAAACATTGTTGGGGTAAAACCTAAAGGGAAAGGCCTAGCACCAAATTGCATTGGCCATCTGATCTAACTTCTGGAGGCAGTCAAAATGAGTATTTGAATTCTTCCCTACCTTATTCCTGTGCTGAGATACAGGCTGCTCCAACCTGCTGTAAAATGCTTGATTTCGAGAGTGAGCGAAACTAATGAAAACATTGTTGGGGTAAAACCTAAAGGGAAAGACCTAGCACAAAATTGCATTGGCCATCTGATCTAACTTCTGGAGGCAGTCAAAATGAGTATTTGAATGCTTCCCTACCTTATTCCTGTGCTGAGATACAGGCTGCTCCAACCTGCTGTAAAATGCTTGATTTCGAGAGTGAGCGAAACTAATGAAAACATTGTTGGGGTAAAACCTAAAGTGAAAGGTCTAGCACCAAATTGCATTGGCCATCTGATCTAACTTCTGGAGGCAGTCAAAATGAGTATTTGAATTCTTCCCTACCTTATTCCTGTGCTGAGATACAGGCTGCTCCAACCTGCTGTAAAATGCTTGATTTCGAGAGTGAGCGAAACTAATGAAAACATTGTTGGGGTAAAACCTAAAGCGAAAGACCTAGCACCAAATACAGTTTGCCATCTGATCTAACTTCTGGAGGCAGTCAAAATGAGTATTTGAATTCTTCCCTACCTTATTCCTGTGCTGAGATACAGGCTGCTCCAACCTGCTGTAAAATGCTTGATTTCGAGAGTGAGCGAAACTAATGAAAACATTGTTGGGGTAAAACCTAAAGGGAAAGGCCTAGCACCAAATACAATTTGCCATCTGATCTAACTTCTGGAGGCAGTCAAAATGAGTATTTGAATTCTTCCCTACCTTATTCCTGTGCTGAGATACAGGCTGCTCCAACCTGCTGTAAAATACTTGATTTCAAGAGTGATCGAAACTAATGAAAACATTGTTGGGGTAAAACCTAAAGGGAAGGGCCTAGCACCAAATACAATTTGCCATCTGATCTAACTTCTGGAGGCAGTCAAAATGAGTATTTGAAGTCTTCCCTACCTTATTCCTGTGCTGAGATACAGGCTGCTCCAACCTGCTGTAAAATGCTTGATTTCGAGAGTGAGCGAAACTAATGAAAACATTGTTGGGGTAAAACCTAAAGGGAAAGGCCTAGCACCAAATTGCATTGGCCATCTGATCTAACTTCTGGAGGCAGTCAAAATGATCCTTAGAATTCTTCCCTACCTTATTCCTGTGCTGAGATACAGGCTGCTCCAACCTGCTGTAAAATGCTTGATTTCGAGAGTGATCGAAACTAATGAAAACATTGTTGGGGTAAAACCTAAAGGGAAAGGCCTAGCACCAAATTGCATTGGCCATCTGATCTAACTTCTGGAGGCAGTCAAAATGAGTATTTGAATTCTTCCCTACCTTATTCCTGTGCTGAGATACAGGCTGCTCCAACCTGCTGTAAAATGCTTGATTTCAAGAGTGATCGAAACTAATGAAAACATTGTTGGGGTAAAACCTAAAGGGAAAGGCCTAGCACCAAATACAATTTGCCATCTGATCTAACTTCTGGAGGCAGTCAAAATGAGTATTTGAAGTCTTCCCTACCTTATTCCTGTGCTGAGATACAGGCTGCTCCAACCTGCTGTAAAATGCTTGATTTCGAGAGTGAGCGAAACTAATGAAAACATTGTTGGGGTAAAACCTAAAGGGAAAGGCCTAGCACCAAATTGCATTGGCCATCTGATCTAACTTCTGGAGGCAGTCAAAATGAGTATTTGAATTCTTCCCTACCTTATTCCTGTGCTGAGATACAGGCTGCTCCAACCTGCTGTAAAATGCTTGATTTCGAGAGTGAGCGAAACTAATGAAAACATTGTTGGGGTAAAACCTAAAGGGAAAGGCCTAGCACCAAATTGCATTGGCCATCTGATATAACTTCTGGAGGCAGTCAAAATGAGTATTTGAATTCTTCCCTACCTTATTCCTGTGCTGAGATACAGGCTGCTCCAACCTGCTGTAAAATGCTTGATTTCGAGAGTGAGCGAAACTAATGAAAACATTGTTGGGGTAAAACCTAAAGGGAAAGACCTGGCACCAAATACAATATGCCATCTGATCTAACTTCTGGAGGCAGTCAAAATGAGTATTTGAATTCTTCCCTACCTTATTCCTGTGCTGAGATACAGGCTGCTCCAACCTGCTGTAAAATGCTTGATTTCGAGAGTGAGCGAAACTAATGAAAACATTGTTGGGGTAAAACCTAAAGGGAAAGGCCTAGCACCAAATTGCATTGGCCATCTGATCTAACTTCTGGAGGCAGTCAAAATGAGTATTTGAATTCTTCCCTACCTTATTCCTCTGCTGAGATACAGGCTGCTCCAACCTGCTCTAAAATGCTTGATTTCGAGAGTGAGCGAAACTAATGAAAACATTGTTGGGGTAAAACCTAAAGGGAAAGGCCTAGCACCAAATTGCATTGGCCATCTGATCTAACTTCTGGAGGCAGTCAAAATGAGTATTTGAATTCTTCCCTACCTTATTCCTGTGCTGAGATACAGGCTGCTCCAACCTGCTGTAAAATGCTTGATTTCGAGAGTGAGCGAAACTAATGAAAACATTGTTGGGGTAAAACCTAAAGGGAAAGACCTAGCACCAAATACAATTTGCCATCTGATCTAACTTCTGGAGGCAGTCAAAATGAGTATTTGAATTCTTCCCTACCTTATTCCTGTGCTGAGATACAGGCTGCTCCAACCTGCTGTAAAATGCTTGATTTCGAGAGTGAGCGAAACTAATGAAAACATTGTTGGGGTAAAACCTAAAGGGAAAGGCCTAGCACCAAATTGCATTGGCCATCTGATCTAACTTCTGGAGGCAGTCAAAATGATCCTTAGAATTCTTCCCTACCTTATTCCTGTGCTGAGATACAGGCTGCTCCAACCTGCTGTAAAATGCTTGATTTCGAGAGTGAGCGAAACTAATGAAAACATTGTTGGGGTAAAAGCTAAAGGGAAAGGCCTAGCACCATATTGCATTGGCCATCTGATCTAACTTCTGGAGGCAGTCAAAATGAGTATTTGAATTCTTCCCTACCTTATTCCTGTGCTGAGATACAGGCTGCTCCAATCTGCTGTAAAATGCTTGATTTCGAGAGTGATCGAAACCAATGAAAACATTGTTGGGGTAAAACCTAAAGGGAAAGGCCAAGCACCAAATTGCATTGGCCATCTGATCTAACTTCTGGAGGCAGTCAAAATGAGTATTTGAATTCTTCCCTACCTTATTCCTGTGCTGAGATACAGGCTGCTCAAACCTGCTGTAAAATGCTTGATTTCGAGAGTGAGCGAAACTAATGAAAACATTGTTGGGGTAAAACCTAAAGGGAAAAGCCTAGAACCAAATACAATTTGCCATCTGATCTAACTTCTGGAGGCAGTCAAAATGATCCTTAGAATTCTTCCCTACCTTATTCCTGTGCTGAGATACAGGCTGCTCCAACCTGCTGTAAAATGCTTGATTTCGAGAGTGAGCGAAACTAACGAAAACATTGTTGGGGTAAAACCTAAAGGGAAAGACCTAGCACCAAATACAGTTTGCCATCTGATCTAACTTCTGGAGGCAGTCAAAATGAGTATTTGAATTCTTCCCTACCTTATTCCTGTGCTGAGATACAGGCTGCTCCAACCTGCTGTAAAATGCTTGATTTCGAGAGTGAGCGAAACTAATGAAAACATTGTTGGGGTAAAACCTAAAGGGAAAGGCCTAGCACCAAATTGCATTGGCCATCTGATCTAACTTCTGGAGGCAGTCAAAATGAGTATTTGAATTCTTCCCTACCTTATTCCTGTGCTGAGATACAGGCTGCTCCAACCTGCTGTAAAATGCTTGATTTCGAGAGTGAGCGAAACTAATGAAAACATTGTTGGGGTAAAACCTAAAGGGAAAGACCTAGCACCAAATTGCATTGGCCATCTGATCTAACTTCTGGAGGCAGTCAAAATGAGTATTTGAATTCTTCCCTACCTTATTCCTGTGCTGAGATACAGGCTGCTCCAACCTGCTGTAAAATGCTTGATTTCGAGAGTGAGCGAAACTAATGAAAACATTGTTGGGGTAAAACCTAAAGGGAAAGGCCTAGCACCAAATTGCATTGGCCATCTGATCTAACTTCTGGAGGCAGTCAAAATGATCCTTAGAATTCTTCCCTACCTTATTCCTGTGCTGAGATACAGGCTGCTCCAACCTGCTGTAAAATGCTTGATTTCGAGAGTGAGCGAAACTAATGAAAACATTGTTGGGGTAAAACCTAAAGGGAAAGGCCTAGCACCAAATTGCATTGGCCATCTGATATAACTTCTGGAGGCAGTCAAAATGAGTATTTGAATTCTTCCCTACCTTATTCCTGTGCTGAGATACAGGCTGCTCCAACCTGCTGTAAAATGCTTGATTTCGAGAGTGAGCGAAACTAATGAAAACATTGTTGGGGTAAAACCTAAAGGGAAAGGCCTAGCACCAAATTGCATTGGCCATCTGATATAACTTCTGGAGGCAGTCAAAATGAGTATTTGAATTCTTCCCTACCTTATTCCTGTGCTGAGATACAGGCTGCTCCAACCTGCTGTAAAATGCTTGATTTCGAGAGTGAGCGAAACTAATGAAAACATTGTTGGGGTAAAACCTAAAGGGAAAGACCTGGCACCAAATACAATATGCCATCTGATCTAACTTCTGGAGGCAGTCAAAATGAGTATTTGAATTCTTCCCTACCTTATTCCTGTGCTGAGATACAGGCTGCTCCAACCTGCTGTAAAATGCTTGATTTCGAGAGTGAGCGAAACTAATGAAAACATTGTTGGGGTAAAACCTAAAGGGAAAGGCCTAGCACCAAATTGCATTGGCCATCTGATCTAACTTCTGGAGGCAGTCAAAATGATCCTTAGAATTCTTCCCTACCTTATTCCTGTGCTGAGATACAGGCTGCTCCAACCTGCTGTAAAATGCTTGATTTCGAGAGTGAGCGAAACTAATGAAAACATTGTTGGGGTAAAAGCTAAAGGGAAAGGCCTAGCACCATATTGCATTGGCCATCTGATCTAACTTCTGGAGGCAGTCAAAATGAGTATTTGAATTCTTCCCTACCTTATTCCTGTGCTGAGATACAGGCTGCTCCAATCTGCTGTAAAATGCTTGATTTCGAGAGTGATCGAAACCAATGAAAACATTGTTGGGGTAAAACCTAAAGGGAAAGGCCAAGCACCAAATTGCATTGGCCATCTGATCTAACTTCTGGAGGCAGTCAAAATGAGTATTTGAATTCTTCCCTACCTTATTCCTGTGCTGAGATACAGGCTGCTCCAACCTGCTGTAAAATGCTTGATTTCGAGAGTGAGCGAAACTAATGAAAACATTGTTGGGGTAAAACCTAAAGGGAAAGGCCTAGCACCAAATTGCATTGGCCATCTGATCTAACTTCTGGAGGCAGTCAAAATGATCCTTAGAATTCTTCCCTACCTTATTCCTGTGCTGAGATACAGGCTGCTCCAACCTGCTGTAAAATGCTTGATTTCGAGAGTGAGCGAAACTAATGAAAACATTGTTGGGGTAAAACCTAAAGGGAAAGGCCTAGCACCAAATTGCATTGGCCATCTGATCTAACTTCTGGAGGCAGTCAAAATGAGTATTTGAATTCTTCCCTACCTTATTCCTGTGCTGAGATACAGGCTGCTCCAACCTGCTGTAAAATGCTTGATTTCGAGAGTGAGCGAAACTAATGAAAACATTGTTGGGGTAAAACCTAAAGGGAAAGGCCTAGCACCAAATTGCATTGGCCATCTGATATAACTTCTGGAGGCAGTCAAAATGAGTATTTGAATTCTTCCCTACCTTATTCCTGTGCTGAGATACAGGCTGCTCCAACCTGCTGTAAAATGCTTGATTTCGAGAGTGAGCGAAACTAATGAAAACATTGTTGGGGTAAAACCTAAAGGGAAAGACCTGGCACCAAATACAATATGCCATCGGATCTAACTTCTGGAGACAGTCAAAATGAGTATTTGAATTCTTCCCTACCTTATTCCTGTGCTGAGATACAGGCTGCTCCAACCTGCTGTAAAATGCTTGATTTCGAGAGTGAGCGAAACTAATGAAAACATTGTTGGGGTAAAACCTAAAGGGAAAGGCCTAGCACCAAATTGCATTGGCCATCTGATCTAACTTCTGGAGGCAGTCAAAATGAGTATTTGAATTCTTCCCTACCTTATTCCTCTGCTGAGATACAGGCTGCTCCAACCTGCTCTAAAATGCTTGATTTCGAGAGTGAGCGAAACTAATGAAAACATTGTTGGGGTAAAACCTAAAGGGAAAGGCCTAGCACCAAATTGCATTGGCCATCTGATCTAACTTCTGGAGGCAGTCAAAATGAGTATTTGAATTCTTCCCTACCTTATTCCTGTGCTGAGATACAGGCTGCTCCAACCTGCTGTAAAATGCTTGATTTCGAGAGTGAGCGAAACTAATGAAAACATTGTTGGGGTAAAACCTAAAGGGAAAGACCTAGCACCAAATACAATTTGCCATCTGATCTAACTTCTGGAGGCAGTCAAAATGAGTATTTGAATTCTTCCCTACCTTATTCCTGTGCTGAGATACAGGCTGCTCCAACCTGCTGTAAAATGCTTGATTTCGAGAGTGAGCGAAACTAATGAAAACATTGTTGGGGTAAAACCTAAAGGGAAAGGCCTAGCACCAAATTGCATTGGCCATCTGATCTAACTTCTGGAGGCAGTCAAAATGATCCTTAGAATTCTTCCCTACCTTATTCCTGTGCTGAGATACAGGCTGCTCCAACCTGCTGTAAAATGCTTGATTTCGAGAGTGAGCGAAACTAATGAAAACATTGTTGGGGTAAAACCTAAAGGGAAAGGCCTAGAACCAAATACAATTTGCCATCTGATCTAACTTCTGGAGGCAGTCAAAATGAGTATTTGAATTCTTCCCTACCTTATTCCTGTGCTGAGATACAGGCTGCTCCAACCTGCTGTAAAATGCTTGATTTCGAGAGTGAGCGAAACTAATGAAAACATTGTTGGGGTAAAACCTAAAGGGAAAGGCCTAGCACCAAATTGCATTGGCCATCTGATCTAACTTCTGGAGGCAGTCAAAATGAGTATTTGAATTCTTCCCTACCTTATTCCTCTGCTGAGATACAGGCTGCTCCAACCTGCTGTAAAATGCTTGATTTCGAGAGTGAGCGAAACTAATGAAAACATTGTTGGGGTAAAACCTAAAGGGAAAGGCCTAACATCAAATTGCATTGGCCATCTGATCTACCTTCTGGAGGCAGTCAAAATGAGTATTTGAATTCTTCCCTACCTTATTCCTGTGCTGAGATACAGGCTGCTCCAACCTGCTGTAAAATGCTTGATTTCGAGAGTGAGCGAAACTAATGAAAACATTGTTGGGGTAAAACCTAAAGGGAAAGGCCGAGCACCAAATTGCATTGGCCATCTGATCTAACTTCTGGAGGCAGTCAAAATGAGTATTTGAATTCTTCCCTACCTTATTCCTGTGCTGAGATACAGGCTGCTCCAACCTGCTGTACAATGCTAGATTTCGAGAGTGAGCGAAACTAATGAAAACATTGTTGGGGTAAAACCTAAAGGGAAAGGCCTAGCACCAAATACAATTTGCCATCTGATCTAACTTCTGGAGGCAGTCAAAATGAGTATTTGAATTCTTCCCTACCTTATTCCTGTGCTGAGATACAGGCTGCTCCAACCTGCTGTAAAATGCTTGATTTCGAGAGTGAGCGAAACTAATGAAAACATTGTTGGGGTAAAACCTAAAGGGAAAGACCTAGCACCAAATACAATTTGCCATCTGATCTAACTTCTGGAGGCAGTCAAAATGAGTATTTGAAGTCTTCCCTACCTTATTCCTGTGCTGAGATACAGGCTGCTCCAACCTGCTGTAAAATGCTTGATTTCGAGAGTGAGCGAAACTAATGAAAACATTGTTGGGGTAAAACCTAAAGGGAAAGGCCTAGCACCAAATTGCATTGGCCATCTGATCTAACTTCTGGAGGCAGTCAAAATGATCCTTAGAATTCTTCCCTACCTTATTCCTGTGCTGAGATACAGGCTGCTCCAACCTGCTGTAAAATGCTTGATTTCGAGAGTGAGCGAAACTAATGAAAACATTGTTGGGGTAAAACCTAAAGGGAAAGGCCTAGCACCAAATTGCATTGGCCATCTGATCTAACTTCTGGAGGCAGTCAAAATGAGTATTTGAATTCTTCCCTACCTTATTCCTGTGCTGAGATACAGGCTGCTCCAACCTGCTGTAAAATGCTTGATTTCGAGAGTGAGCGAAACTAATGAAAACATTGTTGGGGTAAAACCTAAAGGGAAAGGCCTAGCACCAAATTGCATTGGCCATCTGATCTAACTTCTGGAGGCAGTCAAAATGATCCTTAGAATTCTTCCCTACCTTATTCCTGTGCTGAGATACAGGCTGCTCCAACCTGCTGTAAAATCCTTGATTTCGAGAGTGAGCGAAACTAATGAAAACATTGTTGGGGTAAAACCTAAAGGGAAAGACCTAGCACCAAATTGCATTGGCCATCTGATCTAACTTCTGGAGGCAGTCAAAATGAGTATTTGAATTCTTCCCTACCTTATTCCTGTGCTGAGATACAGGCTGCTCCAACCTGCTGTAAAATCCTTGATTTCGAGAGTGAGCGAAACTAATGAAAACATTGTTGGGGTAAAACCTAAAGGGAAAGACCTAGCACCAAATTGCATTGGCCATCTGATCTAACTTCTGGAGGCAGTCAAAATGAGTATTTGAATTCTTCCCTACCTTATTCCTGTGCTGAGATACAGGCTGCTCCAACCTGCTGTAAAATGCTTGATTTCGAGAGTGAGCGAAACTAATGAAAACATTGTTGGGGTAAAACCTAAAGGGAAAGGCCTAGCACCAAATTGCATTGGCCATCTGATCTAACTTCTGGAGGCAGTCAAAATGAGTATTTGAATTCTTCCCTACCTTATTCCTGTGCTGAGATACAGGCTGCTCCAACCTGCTGTAAAATGCTTGATTTCGAGAGTGAGCGAAACTAATGAAAACATTGTTGGGGTAAAACCTAAAGGGAAAGGCCTAGCACCAAATTGCATTGGCCATCTGATCTAACTTCTGGAGGCAGTCAAAATGAGTATTTGAATTCTTCCCTACCTTATTCCTGTGCTGAGATACAGGCTGCTCCAACCTGCTGTAAAATGCTTGATTTCGAGAGTGATCGAAACTAATGAAAACATTGTTGGGGTAAAACCTAAAGGGAAAGTCCTAGCACCAAATACAATTTGCCATCTGATCTAACTTCTGGAGGCAGTCAAAATGATCCTTAGAATTCTTCCCTACCTTATTCCTGTGCTGAGATACAGGCTGCTCCAACCTGCTGTAAAATGCTTGATTTCGAGAGTGAGCGAAACTAATGAAAACATTGCTGGGGTAAAACCTAAAGCGAAAGACCTAGCAGCAAATACAGTTTGCCATCTGATCTAACTTCTGGAGGCAGTCAAAATGAGTATTTGAATTCTTCCCTACCTTATTCCTGTGCTGAGATACAGGCTGCTCCAACCTGCTGTAAAATGCTTGATTTCGAGAGTGAGCGAAACTAATGAAAACATTGTTGGGGTAAAACCTAAAGGGAAAGACCTGGCACCAAATACAATTTGCCATCTGATCTAACTTCTGGAGACAGTCAAAATGAGTATTTGAATTCTTCCCTACCTTATTCCTGTGCTGAGATACAGGCTGCTCCAACCTGCTGTAAAATGCTTGATTTCGAGAGTGAGCGAAACTAATGAAAACATTGTTGGGGTAAAACCTAAAGGGAAAGGCCTAGCACCAAATTGCATTGGCCATCTGATCTAACTTCTGGAGGCAGTCAAAATGATCCTTAGAATTCTTCCCTACCTTATTCCTGTGCTGAGATACAGGCTGCTCCAACCTGCTGTAAAATGCTTGATTTCGAGAGTGAGCGAAACTAATGAAAACATTGTTGGGGTAAAACCTAAAGGGAAAGACCTAGCACAAAATTGCATTGGCCATCTGATCTAACTTCTGGAGGCAGTCAAAATGAGTATTTGAATTCTTCCCTACCTTATTCCTGTGCTGAGATACAGGCTGCTCCAACCTGCTGTAAAATGCTTGATTTCGAGAGTGAGCGAAACTAATGAAAACATTGTTGGGGTAAAACCTAAAGTGAAAGGTCTAGCACCAAATTGCATTGGCCATCTGATCTAACTTCTGGAGGCAGTCAAAATGAGTATTTGAATTCTTCCCTACCTTATTCCTGTGCTGAGATACAGGCTGCTCCAACCTCCTGTAAAATGCTTGATTTCGAGAGTGAGCGAAACTAATGAAAACATTGTTGGGGTAAAACCTAAAGCGAAAGACCTAGCACCAAATACAGTTTGCCATCTGATCTAACTTCTGGAGGCAGTCAAAATGAGTATTTGAATTCTTCCCTACCTTATTCCTGTGCTGAGATACAGGCTGCTCCAACCTGCTGTAAAATGCTTGATTTCGAGAGTGAGCGAAACTAATGAAAACATTGTTGGGGTAAAACCTAAAGGGAAAGGCCTAGCACCAAATACAATTTGCCATCTGATCTAACTTCTGGAGGCAGTCAAAATGAGTATTTGAATTCTTCCCTACCTTATTCCTGTGCTGAGATACAGGCTGCTCCAACCTGCTGTAAAATACTTGATTTCAAGAGTGATCGAAACTAATGAAAACATTGTTGGGGTAAAACCTAAAGGGAAAGGCCTAGCACCAAATTGCATTGGCCATCTGATCTAACTTCTGGAGGCAGTCAAAATGATCCTTAGAATTCTTCCCTACCTTATTCCTGTGCTGAGATACAGGCTGCTCCAACCTGCTGTAAAATGCTTGATTTCGAGAGTGAGCGAAACTAATGAAAACATTGTTGGGGTAAAACCTAAAGGGAAAGGCCTAGCACCAAATTGCATTGGCCATCTGATCTAACTTCTGGAGGCAGTCAAAATGAGTATTTGAATTCTTCCCTACCTTATTCCTGTGCTGAGATACAGGCTGCTCCAACCTGCTGTAAAATGCTTGATTTCAAGAGTGATCGAAACTAATGAAAACATTGTTGGGGTAAAACCTAAAGGGAAAGGCCTAGCACCAAATACAATTTGCCATCTGATCTAACTTCTGGAGGCAGTCAAAATGAGTATTTGAAGTCTTCCCTACCTTATTCCTGTGCTGAGATACAGGCTGCTCCAACCTGCTGTAAAATGCTTGATTTCGAGAGTGAGCGAAACTAATGAAAACATTGTTGGGGTAAAACCTAAAGGGAAAGGCCTAGCACCAAATTGCATTGGCCATCTGATCTAACTTCTGGAGGCAGTCAAAATGAGTATTTGAATTCTTCCCTACCTTATTCCTGTGCTGAGATACAGGCTGCTCCAACCTGCTGTAAAATGCTTGATTTCGAGAGTGAGCGAAACTAATGAAAACATTGTTGGGGTAAAACCTAAAGGGAAAGGCCTAGCACCAAATTGCATTGGCCATCTGATCTAACTTCTGGAGGCAGTCAAAATGAGTATTTGAATTCTTCCCTACCTTATTCCTGTGCTGAGATACAGGCTGCTCCAACCTGCTGTAAAATGCTTGATTTCAAGAGGGATCGAAACTAATGAAAACATTGTTGGGGTAAAACCTAAAGGGAAAGACCTAGCACCAAATACAATTTGCCATCTGATCTAACTTCTGGAGGCAGTCAAAATGAGTATTTGAAGTCTTCCCTACCTTATTCCTGTGCTGAGATACAGGCTGCTCCAACCTGCTGTAAAATGCTTGATTTCGAGAGTGAGCGAAACTAATGAAAACATTGTTGGGGTAAAACCTAAAGGGAAAGGCCTAGCACCAAATTGCATTGGCCATCTGATCTAACTTCTGGAGGCAGTCAAAATGATCCTTAGAATTCTTCCCTGCCTTATTCCTGTGCTGAGATACAGGCTGCTCCAACCTGCTGTAAAATGCTTGATTTCGAGAGTGAGCGAAACTAATGAAAACATTGTTGGGGTAAAACCTAAAGGGAAAGGCCTAGCACCAAATTGCATTGGCCATCTGATCTAACTTCTGGAGGCAGTCAAAATGAGTATTTGAATTCTTCCCTACCTTATTCCTGTGCTGAGATACAGGCTGCTCCAACCTGCTGTAAAATGCTTGATTTCAAGTGTGAGTGAAACTAATGAAAACATTGTTGGGGTAAAACCTAAAGGGAAAGGCCTAGCACCAAATACAATTTGCCATCTGATCTAACTTCTGGAGGCAGTCAAAATGAGTATTTGAATTCTTCCCTACCTTATTCCTGTGCTGAGATACAGGCTGCTCCAACCTGCTGTAAAATGCTTGATTTCGAGAGTGAGCGAAACTAATGAAAACATTGTTGGGGTAAAACCTAAAGGGAAAGGCCTAGCACCAAATTGCATTGGCCATCTGATCTAACTTCTGGAGGCAGTCAAAATGATCCTTAGAATTCTTCCCTACCTTATTCCTGTGCTGAGATACAGGCTGCTCCAACCTGCTGTAAAATGCTTGATTTCGAGAGTGAGCGAAACTAATGAAAACATTGTTGGGGTAAAAGCTAAAGGGAAAGGCCTAGCACCATATTGCATTGGCCATCTGATCTAACTTCTGGAGGCAGTCAAAATGAGTATTTGAATTCTTCCCTACCTTATTCCTGTGCTGAGATACAGGCTGCTCCAATCTGCTGTAAAATGCTTGATTTCGAGAGTGATCGAAACCAATGAAAACATTGTTGGGGTAAAACCTAAAGGGAAAGGCCAAGCACCAAATTGCATTGGCCATCTGATCTAACTTCTGGAGGCAGTCAAAATGAGTATTTGAATTCTTCCCTACCTTATTCCTGTGCTGAGATACAGGCTGCTCAAACCTGCTGTAAAATGCTTGATTTCGAGAGTGAGCGAAACTAATGAAAACATTGTTGGGGTAAAACCTAAAGGGAAAGGCCTAGAACCAAATACAATTTGCCATCTGATCTAACTTCTGGAGGCAGTCAAAATGATCCTTAGAATTCTTCCCTACCTTATTCCTGTGCTGAGATACAGGCTGCTCCAACCTGCTGTAAAATGCTTGATTTCGAGAGTGAGCGAAACTAACGAAAACATTGTTGGGGTAAAACCTAAAGGGAAAGACCTAGCACCAAATACAGTTTGCCATCTGATCTAACTTCTGGAGGCAGTCAAAATGAGTATTTGAATTCTTCCCTACCTTATTCCTGTGCTGAGATACAGGCTGCTCCAACCTGCTGTAAAATCCTTGATTTTGAGAGTGAGCGAAACTAATGAAAACATTGTTGGGGTAAAACCTAAAGGGAAAGGCCTAGCACCAAATTGCATTGGCCATCTGATCTAACTTCTGGAGGCAGTCAAAATGAGTATTTGAATTCTTCCCTACCTTATTCCTGTGCTGAGATACAGGCTGCTCCAACCTGCTGTAAAATGCTTGATTTCGAGAGTGAGCGAAACTAATGAAAACATTGTTGGGGTAAAACCTAAAGGGAAAGACCTAGCACCAAATTGCATTGGCCATCTGATCTAACTTCTGGAGGCAGTCAAAATGAGTATTTGAATTCTTCCCTACCTTATTCCTGTGCTGAGATACAGGCTGCTCCAACCTGCTGTAAAATGCTTGATTTCGAGAGTGAGCGAAACTAATGAAAACATTGTTGGGGTAAAACCTAAAGGGAAAGGCCTAGCACCAAATTGCATTGGCCATCTGATCTAACTTCTGGAGGCAGTCAAAATGATCCTTAGAATTCTTCCCTACCTTATTCCTGTGCTGAGATACAGGCTGCTCCAACCTGCTGTAAAATGCTTGATTTCGAGAGTGAGCGAAACTAATGAAAACATTGTTGGGGTAAAACCTAAAGGGAAAGGCCTAGCACCAAATTGCATTGGCCATCTGATCTAACTTCTGGAGGCAGTCAAAATGAGTATTTGAAGTCTTCCCTACCTTATTCCTGTGCTGAGATACAGGCTGCTCCAACCTGCTGTAAAATGCTTGATTTCGAGAGTGAGCGAAACTAATGAAAACATTGTTGGGGTAAAACCTAAAGGGAAAGGCCTAGCACCAAATTGCATTGGCCATCTGATCTAACTTCTGGAGGCAGTCAAAATGATCCTTAGAATTCTTCCCTGCCTTATTCCTGTGCTGAGATACAGGCTGCTCCAACCTGCTGTAAAATGCTTGATTTCGAGAGTGAGCGAAACTAATGAAAACATTGTTGGGGTAAAACCTAAAGGGAAAGGCCTAGCACCAAATTGCATTGGCCATCTGATCTAACTTCTGGAGGCAGTCAAAATGAGTATTTGAATTCTTCCCTACCTTATTCCTGTGCTGAGATACAGGCTGCTCCAACCTGCTGTAAAATGCTTGATTTCAAGTGTGAGTGAAACTAATGAAAACATTGTTGGGGTAAAACCTAAAGGGAAAGGCCTAGCACCAAATACAATTTGCCATCTGATCTAACTTCTGGAGGCAGTCAAAATGAGTATTTGAATTCTTCCCTACCTTATTCCTGTGCTGAGATACAGGCTGCTCCAACCTGCTGTAAAATGCTTGATTTCGAGAGTGAGCGAAACTAATGAAAACATTGTTGGGGTAAAACCTAAAGGGAAAGGCCTAGCACCAAATTGCATTGGCCATCTGATCTAACTTCTGGAGGCAGTCAAAATGATCCTTAGAATTCTTCCCTACCTTATTCCTGTGCTGAGATACAGGCTGCTCCAACCTGCTGTAAAATGCTTGATTTCGAGAGTGAGCGAAACTAATGAAAACATTGTTGGGGTAAAAGCTAAAGGGAAAGGCCTAGCACCATATTGCATTGGCCATCTGATCTAACTTCTGGAGGCAGTCAAAATGAGTATTTGAATTCTTCCCTACCTTATTCCTGTGCTGAGATACAGGCTGCTCCAATCTGCTGTAAAATGCTTGATTTCGAGAGTGATCGAAACCAATGAAAACATTGTTGGGGTAAAACCTAAAGGGAAAGGCCAAGCACCAAATTGCATTGGCCATCTGATCTAACTTCTGGAGGCAGTCAAAATGAGTATTTGAATTCTTCCCTACCTTATTCCTGTGCTGAGATACAGGCTGCTCAAACCTGCTGTAAAATGCTTGATTTCGAGAGTGAGCGAAACTAATGAAAACATTGTTGGGGTAAAACCTAAAGGGAAAGGCCTAGAACCAAATACAATTTGCCATCTGATCTAACTTCTGGAGGCAGTCAAAATGATCCTTAGAATTCTTCCCTACCTTATTCCTGTGCTGAGATACAGGCTGCTCCAACCTGCTGTAAAATGCTTGATTTCGAGAGTGAGCGAAACTAACGAAAACATTGTTGGGGTAAAACCTAAAGGGAAAGACCTAGCACCAAATACAGTTTGCCATCTGATCTAACTTCTGGAGGCAGTCAAAATGAGTATTTGAATTCTTCCCTACCTTATTCCTGTGCTGAGATACAGGCTGCTCCAACCTGCTGTAAAATCCTTGATTTTGAGAGTGAGCGAAACTAATGAAAACATTGTTGGGGTAAAACCTAAAGGGAAAGGCCTAGCACCAAATTGCATTGGCCATCTGATCTAACTTCTGGAGGCAGTCAAAATGAGTATTTGAATTCTTCCCTACCTTATTCCTGTGCTGAGATACAGGCTGCTCCAACCTGCTGTAAAATGCTTGATTTCGAGAGTGAGCGAAACTAATGAAAACATTGTTGGGGTAAAACCTAAAGGGAAAGACCTAGCACCAAATTGCATTGGCCATCTGATCTAACTTCTGGAGGCAGTCAAAATGAGTATTTGAATTCTTCCCTACCTTATTCCTGTGCTGAGATACAGGCTGCTCCAACCTGCTGTAAAATGCTTGATTTCGAGAGTGAGCGAAACTAATGAAAACATTGTTGGGGTAAAACCTAAAGGGAAAGGCCTAGCACCAAATTGCATTGGCCATCTGATCTAACTTCTGGAGGCAGTCAAAATGATCCTTAGAATTCTTCCCTACCTTATTCCTGTGCTGAGATACAGGCTGCTCCAACCTGCTGTAAAATGCTTGATTTCGAGAGTGAGCGAAACTAATGAAAACATTGTTGGGGTAAAACCTAAAGGGAAAGGCCTAGCACCAAATTGCATTGGCCATCTGATCTAACTTCTGGAGGCAGTCAAAATGAGTATTTGAATTCTTCCCTACCTTATTCCTGTGCTGAGATACAGGCTGCTCCAACCTGCTGTAAAATGCTTGATTTCGAGAGTGAGCGAAACTAATGAAAACATTGTTGGGGTAAAACCTAAAGGGAAAGGCCTAGCACCAAATTGCATTGGCCATCTGATATAACTTCTGGAGGCAGTCAAAATGAGTATTTGAATTCTTCCCTACCTTATTCCTGTGCTGAGATACAGGCTGCTCCAACCTGCTGTAAAATGCTTGATTTCGAGAGTGAGCGAAACTAATGAAAACATTGTTGGGGTAAAACCTAAAGGGAAAGACCTGGCACCAAATACAATATGCCATCTGATCTAACTTCTGGAGGCAGTCAAAATGAGTATTTGAATTCTTCCCTACCTTATTCCTGTGCTGAGATACAGGCTGCTCCAACCTGCTGTAAAATGCTTGATTTCGAGAGTGAGCGAAACTAATGAAAACATTGTTGGGGTAAAACCTAAAGGGAAAGGCCTAGCACCAAATTGCATTGGCCATCTGATCTAACTTCTGGAGGCAGTCAAAATGAGTATTTGAATTCTTCCCTACCTTATTCCTCTGCTGAGATACAGGCTGCTCCAACCTGCTCTAAAATGCTTGATTTCGAGAGTGAGCGAAACTAATGAAAACATTGTTGGGGTAAAACCTAAAGGGAAAGGCCTAGCACCAAATTGCATTGGCCATCTGATCTAACTTCTGGAGGCAGTCAAAATGAGTATTTGAATTCTTCCCTACCTTATTCCTGTGCTGAGATACAGGCTGCTCCAACCTGCTGTAAAATGCTTGATTTCGAGAGTGAGCGAAACTAATGAAAACATTGTTGGGGTAAAACCTAAAGGGAAAGACCTAGCACCAAATACAATTTGCCATCTGATCTAACTTCTGGAGGCAGTCAAAATGAGTATTTGAATTCTTCCCTACCTTATTCCTGTGCTGAGATACAGGCTGCTCCAACCTGCTGTAAAATGCTTGATTTCGAGAGTGAGCGAAACTAATGAAAACATTGTTGGGGTAAAACCTAAAGGGAAAGGCCTAGCACCAAATTGCATTGGCCATCTGATCTAACTTCTGGAGGCAGTCAAAATGATCCTTAGAATTCTTCCCTACCTTATTCCTGTGCTGAGATACAGGCTGCTCCAACCTGCTGTAAAATGCTTGATTTCGAGAGTGAGCGAAACTAATGAAAACATTGTTGGGGTAAAACCTAAAGGGAAAGGCCTAGAACCAAATACAATTTGCCATCTGATCTAACTTCTGGAGGCAGTCAAAATGAGTATTTGAATTCTTCCCTACCTTATTCCTGTGCTGAGATACAGGCTGCTCCAACCTGCTGTAAAATGCTTGATTTCGAGAGTGAGCGAAACTAATGAAAACATTGTTGGGGTAAAACCTAAAGGGAAAGGCCTAGCACCAAATTGCATTGGCCATCTGATCTAACTTCTGGAGGCAGTCAAAATGAGTATTTGAATTCTTCCCTACCTTATTCCTCTGCTGAGATACAGGCTGCTCCAACCTGCTGTAAAATGCTTGATTTCGAGAGTGAGCGAAACTAATGAAAACATTGTTGGGGTAAAACCTAAAGGGAAAGGCCTAACATCAAATTGCATTGGCCATCTGATCTACCTTCTGGAGGCAGTCAAAATGAGTATTTGAATTCTTCCCTACCTTATTCCTGTGCTGAGATACAGGCTGCTCCAACCTGCTGTAAAATGCTTGATTTCGAGAGTGAGCGAAACTAATGAAAACATTGTTGGGGTAAAACCTAAAGGGAAAGACCTAGCACAAAATTGCATTGGCCATCTGATCTAACTCCTGGAGGCAGTCAAAATGAGTATTTGAATTCTTCCCTACCTTATTCCTGTGCTGAGATACAGGCTGCTCCAACCTGCTGTAAAATGCTTGATTTCGAGAGTGAGCGAAACTAATGAAAACATTGTTGGGGTAAAACCTAAAGTGAAAGGTCTAGCTCCAAATTGCATTGGCCATCTGATCTAACTTCTGGAGGCAGTCAAAATGAGTATTTGAAGTCTTCCCTACCTTATTCCTGTGCTGAGATACAGGCTGCTCCAACCTGCTGTAAAATGCTTGATTTCGAGAGTGAGCGAAACTAATGAAAACATTGTTGGGGTAAAACCTAAAGCGAAAGGCCGAGCACCAAATTGCATTGGCCATCTGATCTAACTTCTGGAGGCAGTCAAAATGATCCTTAGAATTCTTCCCTACCTTATTCCTCTGCTGAGATACAGGCTGCTCCAACCTGCTGTAAAATGCTTGATTTCGAGAGTGAGCGAAACTAATGAAAACATTGTTGGGGTAAAACCTAAAGGGAAAGGCCTAGCACCAAATACAATTTGCCATCTGATCTAACTTCTGGAGGCAGTCAAAATGATCCTTAGAATTCTTCCATACCTTATTCCTGTGCTGAGATACAGGCTGCTCCAACCTGCTGTAAAATGCTTGATTTCGAGAGTGAGCGAAACTAATGAAAACATTGTTGGGGTAAAACCTAAAGCGAAAGACCTAGCACCAAATACAGTTTGCCATCTGATCTAACTTCTGGAGGCAGTCAAAATGAGTATTTGAATTCTTCCCTACCTTATTCCTGTGCTGAGATACAGGCTGCTCCAACCTGCTGTAAAATGCTTGATTTCGAGAGTGAGCGAAACTAATGAAAACATTGTTGGGGTAAAACCTAAAGGGAAAGGCCTAGCACCAAATACAATTTGCCATCTGATCTAACTTCTGGAGGCAGTCAAAATGAGTATTTGAATTCTTCCCTACCTTATTCCTGTGCTGAGATACAGGCTGCTCCAACCTGCTGTAAAATGCTTGATTTCGAGAGTGAGCGAAACTAATGAAAACATTGTTGGGGTAAAACCTAAAGGGAAAGACCTAGCACCAAATACAATTTGCCATCTGATCTAACTTCTGGAGGCAGTCAAAATGAGTATTTGAAGTCTTCCCTACCTTATTCCTGTGCTGAGATACAGGCTGCTCCAACCTGCTGTAAAATGCTTGATTTCGAGAGTGAGCGAAACTAATGAAAACATTGTTGGGGTAAAACCTAAAGGGAAAGGCCTAGCACCAAATTGCATTGGCCATCTGATCTAACTTCTGGAGGCAGTCAAAATGATCCTTAGAATTCTTCCCTACCTTATTCCTGTGCTGAGATACAGGCTGCTCCAACCTGCTGTAAAATGCTTGATTTCGAGAGTGAGCGAAACTAATGAAAACATTGTTGGGGTAAAACCTAAAGGGAAAGGCCTAGCACCAAATTGCATTGGCCATCTGATCTAACTTCTGGAGGCAGTCAAAATGATCCTTAGAATTCTTCCCTACCTTATTCCTGTGCTGAGATACAGGCTGCTCCAACCTGCTGTAAAATCCTTGATTTCGAGAGTGAGCGAAACTAATGAAAACATTGTTGGGGTAAAACCTAAAGGGAAAGACCTAGCACCAAATTGCATTGGCCATCTGATCTAACTTCTGGAGGCAGTCAAAATGAGTATTTGAATTCTTCCCTACCTTATTCCTGTGCTGAGATACAGGCTGCTCCAACCTGCTGTAAAATCCTTGATTTCGAGAGTGAGCGAAACTAATGAAAACATTGTTGGGGTAAAACCTAAAGGGAAAGACCTAGCACCAAATTGCATTGGCCATGTGATCTAACTTCTGGAGGCAGTCAAAATGAGTATTTGAATTCTTCCCTACCTTATTCCTGTGCTGAGATACAGGCTGCTCCAACCTGCTGTAAAATGCTTGATTTCGAGAGTGAGCGAAACTAATGAAAACATTGTTGGGGTAAAACCTAAAGGGAAAGGCCTAGCACCAAATTGCATTGGCCATCTGATCTAACTTCTGGAGGCAGTCAAAATGAGTATTTGAATTCTTCCCTACCTTATTCCTGTGCTGAGATACAGGCTGCTCCAACCTGCTGTAAAATGCTTGATTTCGAGAGTGAGCGAAACTAATGAAAACATTGTTGGGGTAAAACCTAAAGGGAAAGGCCTAGCACCAAATTGCATTGGCCATCTGATCTAACTTCTGGAGGCAGTCAAAATGAGTATTTGAATTCTTCCCTACCTTATTCCTGTGCTGAGATACAGGCTGCTCCAACCTGCTGTAAAATGCTTGATTTCGAGAGTGATCGAAACTAATGAAAACATTGTTGGGGTAAAACCTAAAGGGAAAGTCCTAGCACCAAATACAATTTGCCATCTGATCTAACTTCTGGAGGCAGTCAAAATGATCCTTAGAATTCTTCCCTACCTTATTCCTGTGCTGAGATACAGGCTGCTCCAACCTGCTGTAAAATGCTTGATTTCGAGAGTGAGCGAAACTAATGAAAACATTGCTGGGGTAAAACCTAAAGCGAAAGACCTAGCAGCAAATACAGTTTGCCATCTGATCTAACTTCTGGAGGCAGTCAAAATGAGTATTTGAATTCTTCCCTACCTTATTCCTGTGCTGAGATACAGGCTGCTCCAACCTGCTGTAAAATGCTTGATTTCGAGAGTGAGCGAAACTAATGAAAACATTGTTGGGGTAAAACCTAAAGGGAAAGACCTAGCACCAAATACAATTTGCCATCGGATCTAACTTCTGGAGGCAGTCAAAATGAGTATTTGAAGTCTTCCCTACCTTATTCCTGTGCTGAGATACGGGCTGCTCCAACCTGCTGTAAAATGCTTGATTTCGAGAGTGAGCGAAACTAATGAAAACATTGTTGGGGTAAAACCTAAAGGGAAAGGCCTAGCACCAAATTGCATTGGCCATCTGATCTAACTTCTGGAGGCAGTCAAAATGAGTATTTGAATTCTTCCCTACCTTATTCCTGTGCTGAGATACAGGCTGCTCCAACCTGCTGTAAAATGCTTGATTTCGAGAGTGAGCGAAACTAATGAAAACATTGTTGGGGTAAAACCTAAAGGGAAAGACCTAGCACCAAATACAATTTGCCATCTGATCTAACTTCTGGAGGCAGTCAAAATGAGTATTTGAATTCTTCCCTACCTTATTCCTGTGCTGAGATACAGGCTGCTCCAACATGCTGTAAAATGCTTGATTTCGAGAGTGAGCGAAACTAATGAAAACATTGTTGGGGTAAAACCTAAAGGGAAAGGCCTAGCACCAAATTGCATTGGCCATCTGATCTAACTTCTGGAGGCAGTCAAAATGATCCTTAGAATTCTTCCCTACCTTATTCCTGTGCTGAGATACAGGCTGCTCCAACCTGCTGTAAAATGCTTGATTTCGAGAGTGAGCGAAACTAATGAAAACATTGTTGGGGTAAAACCTAAAGGGAAAGGCCTAGCACCAAATTGCATTGGCCATCTGATCTAACTTCTGGAGGCAGTCAAAATGAGTATTTGAATTCTTCCCTACCTTATTCCTGTGCTGAGATACAGGCTGCTCCAACCTGCTGTAAAATGCTTGATTTCGAGAGTGAGCGAAACTAATGAAAACATTGTTGGGGTAAAACCTAAAGGGAAAGGCCTAGCACCAAATTGCATTGGCCATCTGATCTAACTTCTGGAGGCAGTCAAAATGATCCTTAGAATTCTTCCCTACCTTATTCCTGTGCTGAGATACAGGCTGCTCCAACCTGCTGTAAAATGCTTGATTTCGAGAGTGAGCGAAACTAATGAAAACATTGTTGGGGTAAAACCTAAAGGGAAAGACCTGGCACCAAATACAATTTGCCATCTGATCTACCTTCTGGAGGCAGTCAAAATGAGTATTTGAATTCTTCCCTACCTTATTCCTGTGCTGAGATACAGGCTGCTCCAACCTGCTGTAAAATGCTTGATTTCGAGAGTGAGCGAAACTAATGAAAACATTGTTGGGGTAAAACCTAAAGGGAAAGACCTAGCACAAAATTGCATTGGCCATCTGATCTAACTCCTGGAGGCAGTCAAAATGAGTATTTGAATTCTTCCCTACCTTATTCCTGTGCTGAGATACAGGCTGCTCCAACCTGCTGTAAAATGCTTGATTTCGAGAGTGAGCGAAACTAATGAAAACATTGTTGGGGTAAAACCAAAAGTGAAAGGTCTATCACCAAATTGCATTGGCCATCTGATCTAACTTCTGGAGGCAGTCAAAATGAGTATTTGAATTCTTCCCTACCTTATTCCTGTGCTGAGATACAGGCTGCTCCAACCTGCTGTAAAATGCTTGATTTCGAGAGTGAGCGAAACTAATGAAAACATTGTTGGGGTAAAACCTAAAGGGAAAGGCCGAGCACCAAATTGCATTGGCCATCTGATCTAACTTCTGGAGGCAGTCAAAATGATCCTTAGAATTCTTCCCTACCTTATTCCTCTGCTGAGATACAGGCTGCTCCAACCTGCTGTAAAATGCTTGATTTCGAGAGTGAGCGAAACTAATGAAAACATTGTTGGGGTAAAACCTAAAGGGAAAGGCCTAGCACCAAATACAATTTGCCATCTGATCTAACTTCTGGAGGCAGTCAAAATGATCCTTAGAATTCTTCCATACCTTATTCCTGTGCTGAGATACAGGCTGCTCCAACCTGCTGTAAAATGCTTGATTTCGAGAGTGAGCGAAACTAATGAAAACATTGTTGGGGTACAACCTAAAGCGAAAGACCTAGCACCAAATACAGTTTGCCATCTGATCTAACTTCTGGAGGCAGTCAAAATGAGTATTTGAATTCTTCCCTACCTTATTCCTGTGCTGAGATACAGGCTGCTCCAACCTGCTGTAAAATGCTTGATTTCGAGAGTGAGCGAAACTAATGAAAACATTGTTGGGGTAAAACCTAAAGGGAAAGGCCTAGCACCAAATACAATTTGCCATCAGATCTAACTTCTGGAGGCAGTCAAAATGAGTATTTGAATTCTTCCCTACCTTATTCCTGTGCTGAGATACAGGCTGCTCCAACCTGCTGTAAAATGCTTGATTTCGAGAGTGAGCGAAACTAATGAAAACATTGTTGGGGTAAAACCTAAAGGGAAAGACCTAGCACCAAATACAATTTGCCATCTGATCTAACTTCTGGAGGCAGTCAAAATGAGTATTTGAAGTCTTCCCTACCTTATTCCTGTGCTGAGATACAGGCTGCTCCAACCTGCTGTAAAATGCTTGATTTCGAGAGTGAGCGAAACTAATGAAAACATTGTTGGGGTAAAACCTAAAGGGAAAGGCCTAGCACCAAATTGCATTGGCCATCTGATCTAACTTCTGGAGGCAGTCAAAATGATCCTTAGAATTCTTCCCTACCTTATTCCTGTGCTGAGATACAGGCTGCTCCAACCTGCTGTAAAATGCTTGATTTCGAGAGTGAGCGAAACTAATGAAAACATTGTTGGGGTAAAACCTAAAGGGAAAGGCCTAGCACCAAATTGCATTGGCCATCTGATCTAACTTCTGGAGGCAGTCAAAATGAGTATTTGAATTCTTCCCTACCTTATTCCTGTGCTGAGATACAGGCTGCTCCAACCTGCTGTAAAATGCTTGATTTCGAGAGTGAGCGAAACTAATGAAAACATTGTTGGGGTAAAACCTAAAGGGAAAGGCCTAGCACCAAATTGCATTGGCCATCTGATCTAACTTCTGGAGGCAGTCAAAATGATCCTTAGAATTCTTCCCTACCTTATTCCTGTGCTGAGATACAGGCTGCTCCAACCTGCTGTAAAATCCTTGATTTCGAGAGTGAACGAAACTAATGAAAACATTGTTGGGGTAAAACCTAAAGGGAAAGACCTAGCACCAAATTGCATTGGCCATCTGATCTAACTTCTGGAGGCAGTCAAAATGAGTATTTGAATTCTTCCCTACCTTATTCCTGTGCTGAGATACAGGCTGCTCCAACCTGCTGTAAAATCCTTGATTTCGAGAGTGAGCGAAACTAATGAAAACATTGTTGGGGTAAAACCTAAAGGGAAAGACCTAGCACCAAATTGCATTGGCCATCTGATCTAACTTCTGGAGGCAGTCAAAATGAGTATTTGAATTCTTCCCTACCTTATTCCTGTGCTGAGATACAGGCTGCTCCAACCTGCTGTAAAATGCTTGATTTCGAGAGTGAGCGAAACTAATGAAAACATTGTTGGGGTAAAACCTAAAGGGAAAGGCCTAGCACCAAATTGCATTGGCCATCTGATCTAACTTCTGGAGGCAGTCAAAATGAGTATTTGAATTCTTCCCTACCTTATTCCTGTGCTGAGATACAGGCTGCTCCAACCTGCTGTAAAATGCTTGATTTCGAGAGTGATCGAAACTAATGAAAACATTGTTGGGGTAAAACCTAAAGGGAAAGTCCTAGCACCAAATACAATTTGCCATCTGATCTAACTTCTGGAGGCAGTCAAAATGATCCTTAGAATTCTTCCCTACCTTATTCCTGTGCTGAGATACAGGCTGCTCCAACCTGCTGTAAAATGCTTGATTTCGAGAGTGAGCGAAACTAATGAAAACATTGTTGGGGTAAAACCTAAAGGGAAAGGCCTAGCACCAAATAGAATTTGCCATTTGATCTAACTTCTGGTGGCAGTCAAAATGATCCTTAGAATTCTTCCCTACCTTATTCCTGTGCTGAGATACAGGCTGCTCCAACCTGCTGTAAAATGCTTGATTTCGAGAGTGAGCGAAACTAATGAAAACATTGCTGGGGTAAAACCTAAAGCGAAAGACCTAGCAGCAAATACAGTTTGCCATCTGATCTAACTTCTGGAGGCAGTCAAAATGAGTATTTGAATTCTTCCCTACCTTATTCCTGTGCTGAGATACAGGCTGCTCCAACCTGCTGTAAAATGCTTGATTTCGAGAGTGAGCGAAACTAATGAAAACATTGTTGGGGTAAAACCTAAAGGGAAAGGCCTAGCACCAAATACAATTTGCCATCTGATCTAACTTCTGGAGGCAGTCAAAATGAGTATTTGAATTCTTCCCTACCTTATTCCTCTGCTGAGATACAGGCTGCTCCAACCTGCTGTAAAATGCTTGATTTCAAGAGTGATCGAAACTAATGAAAACATTGTTGGGGTAAAACCTAAAGGGAAAGACCTAGCACCAAATACAATTTGCCATCGGATCTAACTTCTGGAGGCAGTCAAAATGAGTATTTGAAGTCTTCCCTACCTTATTCCTGTGCTGAGATACAGGCTGCTCCAACCTGCTGTAAAATGCTTGATTTCGAGAGTGAGCGAAACTAATGAAAACATTGTTGGGGTAAAACCTAAAGGGAAAGGCCTAGCACCAAATTGCATTGGCCATCTGATCTAACTTCTGGAGGCAGTCAAAATGAGTATTTGAATTCTTCCCTACCTTATTCCTGTGCTGAGATACAGGCTGCTCCAACCTGCTGTAAAATGCTTGATTTCGAGAGTGAGCGAAACTAATGAAAACATTGTTGGGGTAAAACCTAAAGGGAAAGGCCTAGCACCAAATTCCATTGGCCATCTGATCTAACTTCTGGAGGCAGTCAAAATGAGTATTTGAATTCTTCCCTACCTTATTCCTGTGCTGAGATACAGGCTGCTCCAACCTGCTGTAAAATGCTTGATTTCGAGAGTGAGCGAAACTAATGAAAACATTGTTGGGGTAAAACCTAAAGGGAAAGGCCTAGCACCAAATACAATTGGCCATCTGATCTAACTTCTGGAGGCAGTCAAAATCAGTATTTGAATTCTTCCCTACCTTATTCCTGTGCTGAGATACAGGCTGCTCCAATCTGCTGTAAAATGCTTGATTTCGAGAGTGAGCGAAACTAATGAAAACATTGTTGGGGTAAAACCTAAAGGGAAAGGCCTAGCACCAAATTGCATTGGCCATCTGATGTAACTTCTGGAGGCAGTCAAAATGAGTATTTGAATTCTTCCCTACCTTATTCCTGTGCTGAGATACAGGCTGCTCCAACCTGCTGTAAAATGCTTGATTTCGAGAGTGATCGAAACTAATGAAAACATTGTTGGGGTAAAACCTAAAGGGAAAGGCCTAGCACCAAATTGCATTGGCCATCTGATCTAACTTCTGGAGGCAGTCAAAATGAGTATTTGAATTCTTCCCTACCTTATTCCTGTGCTGAGATACAGGCTGCTCCAACCTGCTGTAAAATGCTTGATTTCGAGAGTGAGCGAAACTAATGAAAACATTGTTGGGGTAAAACCTAAAGAGAAAGGCCGAGCACCAAATTGCATTGGCCATCTGATCTAACTTCTGGAGGCAGTCAAAATGATCCTTAGAATTCTTCCCTACCTTATTCCTGTGCTGAGATACAGGCTGCTCCAACCTGCTGTAAAATGCTTGATTTCAAGAGTGATCGAAACTAATGAAAACATTGTTGGGGTAAAACCTAAAGGGATAGACCTTGCACCAAATACATTTTGCCATGTGATCTAACCTCTGGAGTCAGTCAAAATGAGTATTTGAATTCTTCCCTACCTTATTTCTGTGCTGAGATACAGGCTGCTCCAACCTGCTGTAAAATGCTTGATTTCGAGAGTGAGCGAAACTAATGAAAACATTGTTGGGGTAAAACCTAAAGGGAAAGGCCTAGCACCAAATTGCATTGGCCATCTGATCTAACTTCTGGAGGCAGTCAAAATGAGTATTTGATTTCTTCCCTACCTTATTCCTGTGCTGAGATACAGGCTGCTCCAACCTGCTGTAAAATGCTTGATTTCGAGAGTGATCGAAACTAATGAAAACATTGTTGGGGTAAAACCTAAAGGGAAAGGCCTAGAACCAAATACAATTTGCCATCTGATCTAACTTCTGGAGGCAGTCAAAATGAGTATTTGAATTCTTCCCTACCTTATTCCTGTGCTGAGATACAGGCTGCTCCAACCTGCTGTAAAATGTTTGATTTCGAGAGTGTGCGAAACTAATGAAAACATTGTTGGGGTAAAACCTAAAGGGAAAGACCTACCACCAAATACAGTTTGCCATCTGATCTAACTTCTGGAGGCAGTCAAAATGAGTATTTTAATTCTTCCCTACCTTATTCCTGTGCTGAGATACAGGCTGCTCCAACCTGCTGTAAAATGCTTGATTTCGAGAGTGAGCGAAACTAATGAAAACATTGTTGGGGTAAAACCTAAAGGAAAGGCCTAGCACCAAATTCCATTGGCCATCTGATCTAACTTCTGGAGGCAGTCAAAATGAGTATTTGAATTCTTCCCTACCTTATTCCTGTGCTGAGATACAGGCTGCTCCAACCTGCTGTAAAATGCTTGATTTCGAGAGTGACCGAAACTAATGAAAACATTGTTGGGGTAAAACCTAAAGGGAAAGACCTAGCACCAAATACAATTTGCCATCTGATCTAACTTCTGGAGGCAGTCAAAATGATCCTTAGAATTCTTCCCTACCTTATTCCTGTGCTGAGATACAGGCTGCTCCAACCTGCTGTAAAATGCTTGATTTCGAGAGTGAGCGAAACTAATGAAAACATTGTTGGGGTAAAACCTAAAGGGAAAGGCCTAGCACCAAATTCCATTGGCCATCTGATCTAACTTCTGGAGGCAGTCAAAATGATCCTTAGAATTCTTCCCTACCTTATTCCTGTGCTGAGATACAGGCTGCTCCAACCTGCTGTAAAATGCTTGATTTCGAGAGTGAGCGAAACTAATGAAAACATTGTTGGGGTGAAACCTAAAGGGAAAGGCCTAGCACGAAATACAATTTGCCATCTGATCTAACTTCTGGAGGCAGTCAAAATGAGTATTTGAATTCTTCCCTACCTTATTCCTGTGCTGAGATACAGGCTGCTCCAACCTGCTGTAAAATGCTTGATTTCAAGAGTGATCGAAACTAATGAAAACATTGTTGGGGTAAAACCTAAAGGGAAAGGCCTAGCACCAAATTGCATTGGCCATCTGATCTAACTTCTGGAGGCAGTCAAAATGATCCTTAGAATTCTTCCCTACCTTATTCCTGTGCTGAGATACAGGCTGCTCCAACCTGCTGTAAAATGCTTGATTTCGAGAGTGAGCGAAACTAATGAAAACATTGTTGGGGTAAAACCTAAAGGGAAAGGCCTAGCACCAAATTGCATTGGCCATCTGATCTAACTTCTGGAGGCAGTCAAAATGAGTATTTGAATTCTTCCCTACCTTATTCCTGTGCTGAGATACAGGCTGCTCCAACCTGCTGTAAAATGCTTGATTTCGAGAGTGAGCGAAACTAATGAAAACATTGTTGGGGTAAAACCTAAAGGGAAAGGCCTAGCACCAAATTGCATTGGCCATCTGATCTAACTTCTGGAGGCAGTCAAAATGATCCTTAGAATTCTTCCCTACCTTATTCCTGTGCTGAGATACAGGCTGCTCCAACCTGCTGTAAAATGCTTGATTTCAAGAGTGATCGAAACTAATGAAAACATTGTTGGGGTAAAACCTAAAGGGATAGACCTTGCACCAAGTACATTTTGCCATGTGATCTAACTTCTGGAGTCAGTCAAAATGAGTATTTGAATTCTTCCCTACCTTATTTCTGTGCTGAGATACAGGCTGCTCCAACCTGCTGTAAAATGCTTGATTTCGAGAGTGAGCGAAACTAATGAAAACATTGTTGGGGTAAAACCTAAAGGGAAAGGCCTAGCACCAAATTGCATTGGCCATCTGATCTAACTTCTGGAGGCAGTCAAAATGAGTATTTGATTTCTTCCCTACCTTATTCCTGTGCTGAGATACAGGCTGCTCCAACCTGCTGTAAAATGCTTGATTTCGAGAGTGATCGAAACTAATGAAAACATTGTTGGGGTAAAACCTAAAGGGAAAGGCCTAGAACCAAATACAATTTGCCATCTGATCTAACTTCTGGAGGCAGTCAAAATGATCCTTAGAATTCTTCCCTACCTTATTCCTGTGCTGAGATACAGGCTGCTCCAACCTGCTGTAAAATGTTTGATTTCGAGAGTGAGCGAAACTAATGAAAACATTGTTGGGGTAAAACCTAAAGGGAAAGACCTAGCACCAAATACAGTTTGCCATCTGATCTAACTTCTGGAGGCAGTCAAAATGAGTATTTGAATTCTTCCCTACCTTATTCCTGTGCTGAGATACAGGCTGCTCCAACCTGCTGTAAAATGCTTGATTTCGAGAGTGAGCGAAACTAATGAAAACATTGTTGGGGTAAAACCTAAAGGAAAGGCCTAGCACCAAATTGCATTGGCCATCTGATCTAACTTCTGGAGGCAGTCAAAATGAGTATTTGAATTCTTCCCTACCTTATTCCTGTGCTGAGATACAGGCTGCTCCAACCTGCTGTAAAATGCTTGATTTCGAGAGTGAGCGAAACTAATGAAAACATTGTTGGGGTAAAACCTAAAGGGAAAGACCTAGCACCAAATACAATTTGCCATCTGATCTAACTTCTGGAGGCAGTCAAAATGATCCTTAGAATTCTTCCCTACCTTATTCCTGTGCTGAGATACAGGCTGCTCCAACCTGCTGTAAAATGCTTGATTTCGAGAGTGAGCGAAACTAATGAAAACATTGTTGGGGTAAAACCTAAAGGGAAAGGCCTAGCACCAAATTCCATTGGCCATCTGGTGTAACTTCTGGAGGCAGTCAAAATGATCCTTAGAATTCTTCCCTACCTTATTCCTGTGCTGAGATACAGGCTGCTCCAACCTGCTGTAAAATGCTTGATTTCGAGAGTGAGCGAAACTAATGAAAACATTGTTGGGGTAAAACCTAAAGGGAAAGGCCTAGCACCAAATACAATTTGCCATCTGATCTAACTTCTGGAGGCAGTCAAAATGAGTATTTGAATTCTTCCCTACCTTATTCCTGTGCTGAGATACAGGCTGCTCCAACCTGCTGTAAAATGCTTGATTTCAAGAGTGATCAAAACTAATGAAAACATTGTTGGGGTAAAACCTAAAGGGAAAGGCCTAGCACCAAATTGCATTGGCCATCTGATCTAACTTCTGGAGGCAGTCAAAATGATCCTTAGAATTCTTCCCTACCTTATTCCTGTGCTGAGATACAGGCTGCTCCAACCTGCTGTAAAATGCTTGATTTCGAGAGTGAGCGAAACTAATGAAAACATTGTTGGGGTAAAACCTAAAGGGAAAGGCCTAGCACCAAATTGCATTGGCCATCTGATCTAACTTCTGGAGGCAGTCAAAATGAGTATTTGAATTCTTCCCTACCTTATTCCTGTGCTGAGATACAGGCTGCTCCAACCTGCTGTAAAATGCTTGATTTCGAGAGTGATCGAAACTGATGAAAACATTGTTGGGGTAAAACCTAAAGGGAAAGACCTAGCACCAAATACATTTTGCCATGTGATCTAACTTCTGGAGGCAGTCAAAATGATCCTTAGAATTCTTCCCTACCTTATTCCTGTGCTGAGATACAGGCTGCTCCAACCTGCTGTAAAATGCTTGATTTCGAGAGTGAGCGAAACTAATGAAAACATTGTTGGGGTAAAACCTAAAGGGAAAGGCCTAGCACCAAATTGCATTGGCCATCTGATCTAACTTCTGGAGGCAGTCAAAATGAGTATTTGATTTCTTCCCTACCTTATTCCTGTGCTGAGATACAGGCTGCTCCAACCTGCTGTAAAATGCTTGATTTCGAGAGTGAGCGAAACTAATGAAAACATTGTTGGGGTAAAACCTAAAGGGAAAGGCCTAGCACCAAATTGCATTGGCCATCTGATCTAACTTCTGGAGGCAGTCAAAATGATCCTTAGAATTCTTCCCTACCTTATTCCTGTGCTGAGATACAGGCTGCTCCAACCTGCTGTAAAATGCTTGATTTCGAGAGTGAGCGAAACTAATGAAAACATTGCTGGGGTAAAACCTAAAGGGAAAGGCCTAGAACCAAATACAATTTGCCATCTGATCTAACTTCTGGAGGCAGTCAAAATGATCCTTAGAATTCTTCCCTACCTTATTCCTGTGCTGAGATACAGGCTGCTCCAACCTGCTGTAAAATGTTTGATTTCGAGAGTGAGCGAAACTAATGAAAACATTGTTGGGATAAAACCTAAAGGGAAAGACCTAGCACCAAATACAGTTTGCCATCTGATCTAACTTCTGGAGGCAGTCAAAATGAGTATTTGAATTCTTCCCTACCTTATTCCTGTGCTGAGATACAGGCTGCTCCAACCTGCTGTAAAATGCTTGATTTCGAGAGTGAGCGAAACTAATGAAAACATTGTTGGGGTAAAACCTAAAGGGAAAGGCCTAGCACCAAATTGCATTGGCCATCTGATCTAACTTCTGGAGGCAGTCAAAATGAGTGTTTGAATTCTTCCCTACCTTATTCCTGTGCTGAGATACAGGCTGCTCCAACCTGCTGTAAAATGCTTGATTTCGAGAGTGATCGAAACTAATGAAAACATTGTTGGGGTAAAACCTAAAGGGAAAGACCTAGCACCAAATACAATTTGCCATCTGATCTAACTTCTGGAGGCAGTCAAAATGATCCTTAGAATTCTTCCCTACCTTATTCCTGTGCTGAGATACAGGCTGCTCCAACCTGCTGTAAAATGCTTGATTTCGAGAGTGAGCGAAACTAATGAAAACATTGTTGGGGTAAAACCTAAAGGGAAAGGCCTAGCACCAAATTGCATTGGCCATCTGATCTAACTTCTGGAGGCAGTCAAAATGAGTATTTGAATTCTTCCCTACCTTATTCCTGTGCTGAGATACAGGCTGCTCCAACCTGCTGTAAAATGCTTGATTTCGAGAGTGATCGAAACTAATGAAAACATTGTTGGGGTAAAACCTAAAGGGAAAGGCCTAGCACCAAATTGCATTGGCCATCTGATCTAACTTCTGGAGGCAGTCAAAATGAGTATTTGAATTCTTCCCTACCTTATTCCTGTGCTGAGATACAGGCTGCTCCAACCTGCTGTAAAATGCTTGATTTCGAGAGTGAGCGAAACTAATGAAAACATTGTTGGGGTAAAACCTAAAGCGAAAGACCTAGCACCAAATACAGTTTGCCATCTGATCTAACTTCTGGAGGCAGTCAAAATGAGTATTTGAATTCTTCCCTACCTTATTCCTGTGCTGAGATACAGGCTGCTCCAACCTGCTGTAAAATGTTTGATTTCGAGAGTGAGCGAAACTAATGAAAACATTGTTGGGGTAAAACCTAAAGGGAAAGACCTAGCACCAAATACAGTTTGCCATCTGATCTAACTTCTGGAGGCAGTCAAAATGAGTATTTGAATTCTTCCCTACCTTATTCCTGTGCTGAGATACAGGCTGCTCCAACCTGCTGTAAAATGCTTGATTTCGAGAGTGAGCGAAACTAATGAAAACATTGTTGGGGTAAAACCTAAAGGAAAGGCCTAGCACCAAATTGCATTGGCCATCTGATCTAACTTCTGGAGGCAGTCAAAATGAGTATTTGAATTCTTCCCTACCTTATTCCTGTGCTGAGATACAGGCTGCTCCAACCTGCTGTAAAATGCTTGATTTCGAGAGTGAGCGAAACTAATGAAAACATTGTTGGGGTAAAACCTAAAGGGAAAGACCTAGCACCAAATACAATTTGCCATCTGATCTAACTTCTGGAGGCAGTCAAAATGATCCTTAGAATTCTTCCCTACCTTATTCCTGTGCTGAGATACAGGCTGCTCCAACCTGCTGTAAAATGCTTGATTTCGAGAGTGAGCGAAACTAATGAAAACATTGTTGGGGTAAAACCTAAAGGGAAAGGCCTAGCACCAAATTCCATTGGCCATCTGGTGTAACTTCTGGAGGCAGTCAAAATGATCCTTAGAATTCTTCCCTACCTTATTCCTGTGCTGAGATACAGGCTGCTCCAACCTGCTGTAAAATGCTTGATTTCGAGAGTGAGCGAAACTAATGAAAACATTGTTGGGGTAAAACCTAAAGGGAAAGGCCTAGCACCAAATACAATTTGCCATCTGATCTAACTTCTGGAGGCAGTCAAAATGAGTATTTGAATTCTTCCCTACCTTATTCCTGTGCTGAGATACAGGCTGCTCCAACCTGCTGTAAAATGCTTGATTTCAAGAGTGATCAAAACTAATGAAAACATTGTTGGGGTAAAACCTAAAGGGAAAGGCCTAGCACCAAATTGCATTGGCCATCTGATCTAACTTCTGGAGGCAGTCAAAATGATCCTTAGAATTCTTCCCTACCTTATTCCTGTGCTGAGATACAGGCTGCTCCAACCTGCTGTAAAATGCTTGATTTCGAGAGTGAGCGAAACTAATGAAAACATTGTTGGGGTAAAACCTAAAGGGAAAGGCCTAGCACCAAATTGCATTGGCCATCTGATCTAACTTCTGGAGGCAGTCAAAATGAGTATTTGAATTCTTCCCTACCTTATTCCTGTGCTGAGATACAGGCTGCTCCAACCTGCTGTAAAATGCTTGATTTCGAGAGTGATCGAAACTGATGAAAACATTGTTGGGGTAAAACCTAAAGGGAAAGACCTAGCACCAAATACATTTTGCCATGTGATCTAACTTCTGGAGGCAGTCAAAATGATCCTTAGAATTCTTCCCTACCTTATTCCTGTGCTGAGATACAGGCTGCTCCAACCTGCTGTAAAATGCTTGATTTCGAGAGTGAGCGAAACTAATGAAAACATTGTTGGGGTAAAACCTAAAGGGAAAGGCCTAGCACCAAATTGCATTGGCCATCTGATCTAACTTCTGGAGGCAGTCAAAATGAGTATTTGATTTCTTCCCTACCTTATTCCTGTGCTGAGATACAGGCTGCTCCAACCTGCTGTAAAATGCTTGATTTCGAGAGTGAGCGAAACTAATGAAAACATTGTTGGGGTAAAACCTAAAGGGAAAGGCCTAGCACCAAATTGCATTGGCCATCTGATCTAACTTCTGGAGGCAGTCAAAATGATCCTTAGAATTCTTCCCTACCTTATTCCTGTGCTGAGATACAGGCTGCTCCAACCTGCTGTAAAATGCTTGATTTCGAGAGTGAGCGAAACTAATGAAAACATTGCTGGGGTAAAACCTAAAGGGAAAGGCCTAGAACCAAATACAATTTGCCATCTGATCTAACTTCTGGAGGCAGTCAAAATGATCCTTAGAATTCTTCCCTACCTTATTCCTGTGCTGAGATACAGGCTGCTCCAACCTGCTGTAAAATGTTTGATTTCGAGAGTGAGCGAAACTAATGAAAACATTGTTGGGATAAAACCTAAAGGGAAAGACCTAGCACCAAATACAGTTTGCCATCTGATCTAACTTCTGGAGGCAGTCAAAATGAGTATTTGAATTCTTCCCTACCTTATTCCTGTGCTGAGATACAGGCTGCTCCAACCTGCTGTAAAATGCTTGATTTCGAGAGTGAGCGAAACTAATGAAAACATTGTTGGGGTAAAACCTAAAGGGAAAGGCCTAGCACCAAATTGCATTGGCCATCTGATCTAACTTCTGGAGGCAGTCAAAATGAGTATTTGAATTCTTCCCTACCTTATTCCTGTGCTGAGATACAGGCTGCTCCAACCTGCTGTAAAATGCTTGATTTCGAGAGTGATCGAAACTAATGAAAACATTGTTGGGGTAAAACCTAAAGGGAAAGACCTAGCACCAAATACAATTTGCCATCTGATCTAACTTCTGGAGGCAGTCAAAATGATCCTTAGAATTCTTCCCTACCTTATTCCTGTGCTGAGATACAGGCTGCTCCAACCTGCTGTAAAATGCTTGATTTCGAGAGTGAGCGAAACTAATGAAAACATTGTTGGGGTAAAACCTAAAGGGAAAGGCCTAGCACCAAATTGCATTGGCCATCTGATCTAACTTCTGGAGGCAGTCAAAATGATCCTTAGAATTCTTCCCTACCTTATTCCTGTGCTGAGATACAGGCTGCTCCAACCTGCTGTAAAATGCTTGATTTCGAGAGTGAGCGAAACTAATGAAAACATTGTTGGGGTAAAACCTAAAGGGAAAGGCCTAGCACCAAATTGCATTGGCCATCTGATCTAACTTCTGGAGGCAGTCAAAATGAGTATTTGAATTCTTCCCTACCTTATTCCTGTGCTGAGATACAGGCTGCTCCAACCTGCTGTAAAATGCTTGATTTCGAGAGTGAGCGAAACTAATGAAAACATTGTTGGGGTAAAACCTAAAGCGAAAGACCTAGCACCAAATACAGTTTGCCATCTGATCTAACTTCTGGAGGCAGTCAAAATGAGTATTTGAATTCTTCCCTACCTTATTCCTGTGCTGAGATACAGGCTGCTCCAACCTGCTGTAAAATGCTTGATTTCGAGAGTGAGCGAAACTAATGAAAACATTGTTGGGGTAAAACCTAAAGGGAAAGGCCTAGCACCAAATACAATTTGCCATCTGATCTAACTTCTGGAGGCAGTCAAAATGAGTATTTGAATTCTTCCCTACCTGTGGCCGGTTGACGTTGCCCCCTTAAGAAAGAGAATATGGTGGACGGAAGTTGGTAAACGGAAGGAATAGTCTAAACTAATTTCATTGGTGAAGTGGGAGGAAGCACTTTTCGGAACTGGGAGTGAACTGGACATTTCCACGACTTTTCTATCAGTCTTGTTTCCGCCTTTCCACGGTGCGGCTGCTCTCTGTCCCTGTGCTGGGCTTTCTGCCAAGGCCCCGGCCTTGAAAACAAGATATCAGGCCTGTATACTAACTCCCTTCCAATTAACACGAACTGCTTCTAATTTTTTTTTTCCTCTCTTCCCTTTCTCTTTCTATCCCATTCTGGGGAAAGGGGGGGAGAGAGGGGAGAGCGGAGGTGGGGGACCCCTCTCTGCCGAGAGGGGTTACTCTCATTTCTGTGTTACTCTGTTGTATATCTTTGTATATATTGTAGATATTGTAAATTTGTAAATATCTCCCTGCAAACCCTACATCGCTTTGTAAATATAGCTCCACTGCTTTGCTAATTCAGCTTGCGAGTTTTTTTTTCCTTTCCCTTCAATTTTTTTTTCCCTTTTACTTTACGAAGGGGGAAGGGAGGAGGCTTCTTGGCCTTACCCCTTCCATCCCACGACATTTTTTTTATTGGCGTACCCAACGTGCGGCAGATAATTAGTTTAATTTATTATTTGATTGATTTAGTGTTTTCTAGCTGAATTAGCAAACATGAAGGTATTGTGGTTTGTGGAGCGATTGTTCTTTTCAATTTTTGGGGCTCTGGTTTACAGGTATTGTTTGGGTTTGATTTTGGATTACCTGGGTAAATATTTGGTGCGGACAATTTATATGTGGGTTATGTATAGAGTTAAATTATGGTATGGAAAATGTATTAATTTGTTATGGCCAGTGAGATACAGGAATGTTACCTCTACCACTCTCCCAATTGAGATAAAGGGTTTTAAGATTCCGCCTGAGGAGACAGTAACTTTAGGTGATGCCTGGGATCCAAAGGTGATTTATTTCATGTGTATAATTCTGCTGCTGGTGATAACTAATGTGTATTCTCTGTATTCCTGGCGGCGAGAGAGAAAGGTGTCCAGAGCTTGTTTTGTTATTAAAACTAGATCAAAAAGAAAACGCCGTGGCTCTCGATCAGTCCCAGAGTCATCTAGTGACGAGGACTGTGGAGAACCCGTGTCAGTTAAAAAGAAGGCTAAAAAGTTAATTGGTAAAGCAGCTCTAAATGACTTTGCTGATTCTAGCAAGCAGCCAAGGGCATCGGCTGGTATCAACATGGCACCTACTCCTTCTCCCACTCCTTCTCCTTCTTCTTCTTCTCCATCGGCCAGTAATGGAGCAACGTCACTTCCACCCACTCCCTCGGTGGGACCGGAAGTCACTGCCCCAGCAGCTGATTTATCTCAGGACCTGTCAGCTTCCATTAAGGTGGCTGTAAATTCAAACACAGCTCCAGTTAAGGTGGCTCCTTTAAAGACTAGAGCTGGAAAGGCCAAAGATGGAGAAGAAGAGGAGGAGACTGATCCTGGTGAGGGGCCCTCTACTCTAAAAGATCCTGCTCAGGAGGAAGAGAAGGTTTGTTTTAAAGATCTAGCCAACCTAGTGAGATCAAAGCAGGATAGAGATGAAGCTAGGAAAGCAGCTGGCAAAGGTGGTTCTCAGCTTAAAGAGATCCTTAGGAGAATGACAGCAGGATTTTACGGGCAAAGAATTCAGGGAGATGAAGATGAAGATGATATTACAGACTGTTCGTCACCACAGGAGGAATTGAGAAATGTCCGTAAAGATTTCACCAGGGCAGATAAGGAGCCAGTTCTAGCTTGGCTTAGTAGGTGTTATGATACAGGTGCCTCAGCTTTAACAGTTGGAGACAAGTCAGCAGCTCAGTTAGGAACTCTCTCAAGGGACAATGGAATAGATAGACATCTAGGCGAAGCTCTCGGTAAGGTTAATCTGTGGATACGCCTCTTAATAGCGGTTGCCCTGAGATACCCTTCCCGAGATGATCTTCCCTGGAATCCTAAACCCTGGACTACCATAGATGAGGGAATTAAGCGCTTGAGAGAATTTGCTGTTAGAGAGCTACTCTATGGTGAACATGAAACTCTGAATCCTGATGACATTCCTGTGGGTATTGGTCTTGCTAAAAAGATCATCAAACTTGCTCCTTCCAATTATGCAAACATTCTGGCAAGCAGAATTGTGTCAAGAAGTTATGGTGGAGCTTCTCCCACGGTTGGCCAATTCAGTGATCAAATGAGACAATTGGAGGATAGCATGACACGTGGTTCTTTGGTTTCAGCCATTGAAACTCTGTCTGGAAAGATTGAGAATTGCATGAAGGATCTGAAAGATTCCATATACCAATTGGCACAAAGGGATAGTTTCAATTCTTCCTCCAGGTGGGTACAAGTTTCATCTGTGAGGAATACACGTCCTCCAAGGAGGTCATTCCAAAACAGGACATTCCAAAATAGGTCATTCCAAAACAGACCACCAAGGCAATCACGTAGAACTATTTGGATAACTCTGCGTGATCAGTTTGGTGAGAACATGAACCGCTGGGATGGCCAACCAACTTCTAATCTTTTCAGGAGACTGAGGGAATTGCAAAGTGGCAGAACCCAAGGTAGCAATACCAGAAGGGTAGCTGTTACTTCCACAGTTCCCCAGAACAACCCTAGTAGCTCCAACAGTGGCTCCAATTATAACATGCAAAGTTATAACCCTGCACAATATGTGCAATGCACATGTGCGCATGTTCCCCATAACTAGGGGTGCCCTGCCTCCCGCCAGGGGGAGGAGAGGGATAACAGAGATAATAGAATCTATTGGGATGTGTACATCCAGTGGCCTGGCACTTCACAATTTCGGAAGTACAGGGCCTTGGTTGACACAGGAGCTCAGTGCACCATAATACCATCAAATTATCAGGGATCAGAGTCTATAACTATTCTGGGAGTCACTGGTGGATCTCAAGAGTTAAGTAAGGTAGAGGTTAATATAAGTTTAACTGGTAAACAATGGAGGAAGCATACAGTTGTGACCGGACCTGACGCACCTTGTATTTTGGGAATTGATTTTCTGAGAGAAGGGCGTTTCAAAGACCCTAGAGGTTACAAATGGGCTTTTGGAGTAGCTTCAATAGAAATTGATGGACAAAAATTGAAGCTATCTGCCAGACCTGAGCTTTCTGATGAATCTGCAGTTGTGGGACAACATAAGATACAGGACATTAAATTGCCGGTTGCTTCTCAGACTGTGCATCACAGACAATACAGAACCAACCGTGACTCTTTGTTGCCCATTCAGAATCTGATTCGTAAGTTGGAGAGTCAGAAAGTCATCAGCAAAACTCATTCACCTTTCAACAGTCCAGTGTGGCCTGTGAGGAAGCAGAATGGAGACTGGCGTCTGACGGTAGACTACCGAGCCCTAAACGAAGTGACACCGCCTATGAGTGCAGCAGTACCAGACATGATGGAACTACAGTATGAGCTGGAATCCAAAGAGGCCAAATGGTATGCTACCATAGACATTGCTAATGCATTTTTCTCTATTCCCATAGCAGAGGAATGCAGGCCTCAGTTTGCTTTCACCTGGAGAGGAATCCAGTACACTTTCAACAGGCTGCCAATGGGCTGGATCCACAGCTCAAGCATCTGTCATGCAGTGATCCACGATGCTCTGGAGAAAGGAGGTGCTCCAGAACACATCCAGTTCATCGATGACATCATCGTCTGGGGTGAAACTGCTGAGGAAGTCTTTGAGAAAGGTAACAAAATCATTGACATTCTTCTGAATGCAGGTTTTGCCATCAAGCGAGACAAAGTGAAAGGACCTACCACAGAGATTCAGTTTCTGGGAGTGAAGTGGCAGGATGGACGCCGACACATTCCAGTGGATGTGGTAAATAGAGTCTCTACCATGGCAAGTCCCACAAACAAGCAAGAGACCCTACGTTTCTTGGGGATAGTGGGATTTTGGAGACTGCACATTCCTGGATACAGTCAGATTGTGAAACCTCTGTATGATGTAACTCGAAAGAGAAACCATTTCCACTGGGGACCTGAACAACAAGCAGCCTTTGACCAGATAAAGCAAGAGGTAATTCAAGCAATGGGTCTGGGACCTGTCCGAGATGGTCCAGACATTAAGAACATTTTGTACACGGCTGCAAGTGACAATGGTCCAACCTGGTGCTTGTGGCAAAAAGCTCCAGGTGAGACACGTGGACGACCTCTTGGTTTCTGGAGTCGAGGTTACAGAGGTTCAGAGGCTAACTATACTCCAACAGAGAAAGAAATCTTAGCTGCCTATGAAGGAGTAAAAGCATCTTCTGAAGTGATTGGAACTGAATCACAACTTCTTCTAGCTCCCAGATTACCAGTTTTGAATTGGATGTTCAAAGGCAAAGGATCCACACCACATCATGCCACAGACTCAACCTGGTCTAAGTGGATGGCTCTGATAACACAGAGAGCTCGAATGGGAAATCTTGAAAGACCTGGTCTAGTGGAGGTGATCTCAAGTTGGCCTGAAGGTATCAACTGTGCCAAACCTCCAGAGGAGAAAGTAACTCGTGCTGAGGAAGCTCCTCCTTACAATGACCTTTCTGATGATGAAAAGAAATACGCTTTGTTCACAGACGGTTCCTGTTGTCTTGTTGGGAACAAGCGAAGGTGGAAGTCTGCAGTGTGGAGTCCAACACGACGAGTTGCAGAAGCGAAAGATGGAGAAGGAGAATCCAGTCAGTTCGCAGAGGTAAAAGCTGTCCAGCTAGCTCTCGACGTGGCTGAACGTGAGAGATGGCCAAAGCTTTATCTCTACACCGACTCATGGATGGTAGCCAATGCTCTATGGGGTTGGCTAAAGAACTGGAAGAAGAGTGGTTGGCAGAGAAAAGGAAAACCCATTTGGGCAGCCAACCTATGGCAGGACATTGCTGATCGAATCGAGAGAATTCCAGTGAAAGTGAGACACATCGATGCTCACATTCCTAAGAGCAAAGCTACTGAGGAACAACAACACAACCATCAGGCAGATCTAGCTGCAAGAGTTTCTCAAGTAGACATGGACTCTAATCTTGATCTCAACTGGAAACACCGAGGTGAGATATTCTTAGCTCGGTGGGCTCACGATTCGTCAGGACATCAAGGCAGAGATGCAACATACCAATGGGCTCGTGACAGATCCATAGACATTTCTATGGATGCTATCACACAAGTCATCCATGACTGTGACATTTGTGCTGCTATTAAGCAGGCAAAACGACTTAAGCCCTTGTGGTATGGTGACAGATGGTCCAAGTACAAGTATGGTGAAGCTTGGCAGATTGACTACATCACTCTACCACGTTCTCGTTCTGGTAAGCAGTACGTGCTTACTATGGTAGAGGCAAACACTGGGTGGTTGGAAACTTATCCAGTTCCAAATGCAACTGCACGCAACACCATTCTTGGTCTGGAGAGGCAAATCCTGTGGAGACACGGAACTCCAGAGAGGATTGAGTCAGACAACGGAACTCATTTCAAGAACAACCTTGTAAAGAACTGGGCAAAAGAGCACGGTATTGAGTGGATATTCCACATTCCCTACTATGCACCAGCTTCAGGGAAGATTGAACGCTACAATGGTTTGTTGAAGACCACTCTCAAAGCCATGGGAGGTGGATCTTTGAAAAACTGGGAAAAACATTTAGCACAAGCAACCTGGCTGGTAAATAGTAGAGGTTCAGTGAACCGAGCTGGACCTGCACATTCAGATTTGCTACGGAAAGTAGAAGGTGATAGAGTTCCTGTTGTTAGAGAAAAGAATTTGTTAGGTAAAACTGTGTGGGTATTTTCACCCTCAGGAGAGGCTAAACCTATCCGAGGGGTGGTTTCAGCTGAAGGTCCGGGTCACACTTATTGGGTAATGCAAGAGAATGGTGAAATTCAGTGTATTCCACAAAGAAATTTAACTTTAGCTGAAAGAGGTTAATTTCAAACTGCTGTACAGCTACATCGCGTCCAGAGGAAGAATCAACGAGGAATCTACGGTGCACGAACCCTGAGATCCCTGAGAGCCCTGAGTCAACTAAGAGACCCTGAGAATCCCTGTTTCCCTTTTCTTCGCTTCGTCGGTGAAGAAATGAACTGTTTTCCATTTTTCTCATTTTCTGATTTTCTTGGACTTTTGAATCATCTACATCTGAGCATAGCCGGAATGGACTATGAACTTTACTCACGAACTGTAAATATCATTTTTGGATTGGATGGACAGTATGAACAGCCAATGAAATTGTTTAGAAGGGGTGGACTGTGGCCGGTTGACGTTGCCCCCTTAAGAAAGAGAATATGGTGGACGGAAGTTGGTAAACGGAAGGAATAGTCTAAACTAATTTCATTGGTGAAGTGGGAGGAAGCACTTTTCGGAACTGGGAGTGAACTGGACATTTCCACGACTTTTCTATCAGTCTTGTTTCCGCCTTTCCACGGTGCGGCTGCTCTCTGTCCCTGTGCTGGGCTTTCTGCCAAGGCCCCGGCCTTGAAAACAAGATACCAGGCCTGTATACTAACTCCCTTCCAATTAACACGAACTGCTTCTAATTATTTTTTCCTCTCTTCCCTTTCTCTTTCTATCCCATTCTGGGGAAAGGGGGGGAGAGAGGGGAGAGCGGAGGTGGGGGACCCCTCTCTGCCGAGAGGGGTTACTCTCATTTCTGTGTTACTCTGTTGTATATCTTTGTATATATTGTAGATATTCTAAATTTGTAAATATCTCCCTGCAAACCCTACATCGCTTTGTAAATATAGCTCCACTGCTTTGCTAATTCAGCTTGCGAGTTTTTTTTTCCTTTCCCTTCAATTTTTTTTTCCCTTTTACTTTACGAAGGGGGAAGGGAGGAGGCTTCTTGGCCTTACCCCTTCCATCCCACGACACCTACCTTATTCCTGTGCTGAGATACAGGCTGCTCCAACCTGCTGTAAAATGCTTGATTTCAAGAGTGATCGAAACTACTGAAAACATTGTTGGGGTAAAACCTAAAGGGAAAGACCTAGCACCAAATACAATTTGCCATCTGATCTAACTTCTGGAGGCAGTCAAAATGAGTATTTGAAGTCTTCCCTACCTTATTCCTGTGCTGAGATACAGGCTGCTCCAACCTGCTGTAAAATGCTTGATTTCGAGAGTGATCGAAACTAATGAAAACATTGTTGGGGTAAAACCTAAAGGGAAAGGCCTAGCACCAAATTGCATTGGCCATCTGATCTAACTTCTGGAGGCAGTCAAAATGAGTATTTGAATTCTTCCCTACCTTATTCCTGTGCTGAGATACAGGCTGCTCCAACCTGCTGTAAAATGCTTGATTTCAAGAGTGATCGAAACTAATGAAAACATTGTTGGGGTAAAACCTAAAGGGTTAGACCTAGCACCAAATTGCATTGGCCATCTGATCTAACTTCTGGAGGCAGTCAAAATGATCCTTAGAATTCTTCCCTACCTTATTCCTGTGCTGAGATACAGGCTGCTCCAACCTGCTGTAAAATGCTTGATTTCGAGAGTGAGCGAAACTAATGAAAACATTGTTGGGGTGAAACCTAAAGGGAAAGGCCTAGCACGAAATACAATTTGCCATCTGATCTAACTTCTGGAGGCAGTCAAAATGAGTATTTGAATTCTTCCCTACCTTATTCCTGTGCTGAGATACAGGCTGCTCCAACCTGCTGTAAAATGCTTGATTTCAAGAGTGATCGAAACTAATGAAAACATTGTTGGGGTAAAACCTAAAGGGAAAGGCCTAGCACCAAATTGCATTGGCCATCTGATCTAACTTCTGGAGGCAGTCAAAATGATCCTTAGAATTCTTCCCTACCTTATTCCTGTGCTGAGATACAGGCTGCTCCAACCTGCTGTAAAATGCTTGATTTCGAGAGTGAGCGAAACTAATGAAAACATTGTTGGGGTAAAACCTAAAGGGAAAGGCCTAGCACCAAATTGCATTGGCCATCTGATCTAACTTCTGGAGGCAGTCAAAATGAGTATTTGAATTCTTCCCTACCTTATTCCTGTGCTGAGATACAGGCTGCTCCAACCTGCTGTAAAATGCTTGATTTCGAGAGTGAGCGAAACTAATGAAAACATTGTTGGGGTAAAACCTAAAGGGAAAGGCCTAGCACCAAATTGCATTGGCCATCTGATCTAACTTCTGGAGGCAGTCAAAATGATCCTTAGAATTCTTCCCTACCTTATTCCTGTGCTGAGATACAGGCTGCTCCAACCTGCTGTAAAATGCTTGATTTCAAGAGTGATCGAAACTAATGAAAACATTGTTGGGGTAAAACCTAAAGGGATAGACCTTGCACCAAGTACATTTTGCCATGTGATCTAACTTCTGGAGTCAGTCAAAATGAGTATTTGAATTCTTCCCTACCTTATTTCTGTGCTGAGATACAGGCTGCTCCAACCTGCTGTAAAATGCTTGATTTCGAGAGTGAGCGAAACTAATGAAAACATTGTTGGGGTAAAACCTAAAGGGAAAGGCCTAGCACCAAATTGCATTGGCCATCTGATCTAACTTCTGGAGGCAGTCAAAATGAGTATTTGATTTCTTCCCTACCTTATTCCTGTGCTGAGATACAGGCTGCTCCAACCTGCTGTAAAATGCTTGATTTCGAGAGTGATCGAAACTAATGAAAACATTGTTGGGGTAAAACCTAAAGGGAAAGGCCTAGAACCAAATACAATTTGCCATCTGATCTAACTTCTGGAGGCAGTCAAAATGATCCTTAGAATTCTTCCCTACCTTATTCCTGTGCTGAGATACAGGCTGCTCCAACCTGCTGTAAAATGTTTGATTTCGAGAGTTTGCGAAACTAATGAAAACATTGTTGGGGTAAAACCTAAAGGGAAAGACCTAGCACCAAATACAGTTTGCCATCTGATCTAACTTCTGGAGGCAGTCAAAATGAGTATTTGAATTCTTCCCTACCTTATTCCTGTGCTGAGATACAGGCTGCTCCAACCTGCTGTAAAATGCTTGATTTCGAGAGTGAGCGAAACTAATGAAAACATTGTTGGGGTAAAACCTAAAGGAAAGGCCTAGCACCAAATTGCATTGGCCATCTGATCTAACTTCTGGAGGCAGTCAAAATGAGTATTTGAATTCTTCCCTACCTTATTCCTGTGCTGAGATACAGGCTGCTCCAACCTGCTGTAAAATGCTTGATTTCGAGAGTGAGCGAAACTAATGAAAACATTGTTGGGGTAAAACCTAAAGGGAAAGACCTAGCACCAAATACAATTTGCCATCTGATCTAACTTCTGGAGGCAGTCAAAATGATCCTTAGAATTCTTCCCTACCTTATTCCTGTGCTGAGATACAGGCTGCTCCAACCTGCTGTAAAATGCTTGATTTCGAGAGTGAGCGAAACTAATGAAAACATTGTTGGGGTAAAACCTAAAGGGAAAGGCCTAGCACCAAATTCCATTGGCCATCTGGTGTAACTTCTGGAGGCAGTCAAAATGATCCTTAGAATTCTTCCCTACCTTATTCCTGTGCTGAGATACAGGCTGCTCCAACCTGCTGTAAAATGCTTGATTTCGAGAGTGAGCGAAACTAATGAAAACATTGTTGGGGTAAAACCTAAAGGGAAAGGCCTAGCACCAAATACAATTTGCCATCTGATCTAACTTCTGGAGGCAGTCAAAATGAGTATTTGAATTCTTCCCTACCTTATTCCTGTGCTGAGATACAGGCTGCTCCAACCTGCTGTAAAATGCTTGATTTCAAGAGTGATCGAAACTAATGAAAACATTGTTGGGGTAAAACCTAAAGGGAAAGGCCTTGCACCAAATTGCATTGGCCATCTGATCTAACTTCTGGAGGCAGTCAAAATGATCCTTAGAATTCTTCCCTACCTTATTCCTGTGCTGAGATACAGGCTGCTCCAACCTGCTGTAAAATGCTTGATTTCGAGAGTGAGCGAAACTAATGAAAACATTGTTGGGGTAAAACCTAAAGGGAAAGGCCTAGCACCAAATTGCATTGGCCATCTGATCTAACTTCTGGAGGCAGTCAAAATGAGTATTTGAATTCTTCCCTACCTTATTCCTGTGCTGAGATACAGGCTGCTCCAACCTGCTGTAAAATGCTTGATTTCGAGAGTGATCGAAACTGATGAAAACATTGTTGGGGTAAAACCTAAAGGGAAAGACCTAGCACCAAATACATTTTGCCATGTGATCTAACTTCTGGAGGCAGTCAAAATGATCCTTAGAATTCTTCCCTACCTTATTCCTGTGCTGAGATACAGGCTGCTCCAACCTGCTGTAAAATGCTTGATTTCGAGAGTGAGCGAAACTAATGAAAACATTGTTGGGGTAAAACCTAAAGGGAAAGGCCTAGCACCAAATTGCATTGGCCATCTGATCTAACTTCTGGAGGCAGTCAAAATGAGTATTTGATTTCTTCCCTACCTTATTCCTGTGCTGAGATACAGGCTGCTCCAACCTGCTGTAAAATGCTTGATTTCGAGAGTGAGCGAAACTAATGAAAACATTGTTGGGGTAAAACCTAAAGGGAAAGGCCTAGCACCAAATTGCATTGGCCATCTGATCTAACTTCTGGAGGCAGTCAAAATGATCCTTAGAATTCTTCCCTACCTTATTCCTGTGCTGAGATACAGGCTGCTCCAACCTGCTGTAAAATGCTTGATTTCGAGAGTGAGCGAAACTAATGAAAACATTGCTGGGGTAAAACCTAAAGGGAAAGGCCTAGAACCAAATACAATTTGCCATCTGATCTAACTTCTGGAGGCAGTCAAAATGATCCTTAGAATTCTTCCCTACCTTATTCCTGTGCTGAGATACAGGCTGCTCCAACCTGCTGTAAAATGTTTGATTTCGAGAGTGAGCGAAACTAATGAAAACATTGTTGGGATAAAACCTAAAGGGAAAGACCTAGCACCAAATACAGTTTGCCATCTGATCTAACTTCTGGAGGCAGTCAAAATGAGTATTTGAATTCTTCCCTACCTTATTCCTGTGCTGAGATACAGGCTGCTCCAACCTGCTGTAAAATGCTTGATTTCGAGAGTGAGCGAAACTAATGAAAACATTGTTGGGGTAAAACCTAAAGGGAAAGGCCTAGCACCAAATTGCATTGGCCATCTGATCTAACTTCTGGAGGCAGTCAAAATGAGTATTTGAATTCTTCCCTACCTTATTCCTGTGCTGAGATACAGGCTGCTCCAACCTGCTGTAAAATGCTTGATTTCGAGAGTGATCGAAACTAATGAAAACATTGTTGGGGTAAAACCTAAAGGGAAAGACCTAGCACCAAATACAATTTGCCATCTGATCTAACTTCTGGAGGCAGTCAAAATGATCCTTAGAATTCTTCCCTACCTTATTCCTGTGCTGAGATACAGGCTGCTCCAACCTGCTGTAAAATGCTTGATTTCGAGAGTGAGCGAAACTAATGAAAACATTGTTGGGGTAAAACCTAAAGGGAAAGGCCTAGCACCAAATTGCATTGGCCATCTGATCTAACTTCTGGAGGCAGTCAAAATGATCCTTAGAATTCTTCCCTACCTTATTCCTGTGCTGAGATACAGGCTGCTCCAACCTGCTGTAAAATGCTTGATTTCAAGAGTGATCGAAACTAATGAAAACATTGTTGGGGTAAAACCTAAAGGGAAAGGCCTAGCACCAAATTGCATTGGCCATCTGATCTAACTTCTGGAGGCAGTCAAAATGAGTATTTGAATTCTTCCCTACCTTATTCCTGTGCTGAGATACAGGCTGCTCCAACCTGCTGTAAAATGCTTGATTTCGAGAGTGAGCGAAACTAATGAAAACATTGTTGGGGTAAAACCTAAAGGGAAAGGCCTAGCACCAAATACAGTTTGCCATCTGATCTAACTTCTGGAGGCAGTCAAAATGAGTATTTGAATTCTTCCCTACCTTATTCCTGTGCTGAGATACAGGCTGCTCCAACCTGCTGTAAAATGCTTGATTTCGAGAGTGAGCGAAACTAATGAAAACATTGTTGGGGTAAAACCTAAAGGGAAAGGCCTAGCACCAAATTGCATTGGCCATCTGATCTAACTTCTGGAGGCAGTCAAAATGAGTATTTGAATTCTTCCCTACCTTATTCCTGTGCTGAGATACAGGCTGCTCCAACCTGCTGTAAAATGCTTGATTTCGAGAGTGAGCGAAACTAATGAAAACATTGTTGGGGTAAAACCTAAAGCGAAAGACCTAGCACCAAATACAGTTTGCCATCTGATCTAACTTCTGGAGGCAGTCAAAATGAGTATTTGAATTCTTCCCTACCTTATTCCTGTGCTGAGATACAGGCTGCTCCAACCTGCTGTAAAATGCTTGATTTCGAGAGTGAGCGAAACTAATGAAAACATTGTTGGGGTAAAACCTAAAGGGAAAGGCCTAGCACCAAATACAATTTGCCATCTGATCTAACTTCTGGAGGCAGTCAAAATGAGTATTTGAATTCTTCCCTACCTGTGGCCGGTTGACGTTGCCCCCTTAAGAAAGAGAATATGGTGGACGGAAGTTGGTAAACGGAAGGAATAGTCTAAACTAATTTCATTGGTGAAGTGGGAGGAAGCACTTTTCGGAACTGGGAGTGAACTGGACATTTCCACGACTTTTCTATCAGTCTTGTTTCCGCCTTTCCACGGTGCGGCTGCTCTCTGTCCCTGTGCTGGGCTTTCTGCCAAGGCCCCGGCCTTGAAAACAAGATATCAGGCCTGTATACTAACTCCCTTCCAATTAACACGAACTGCTTCTAATTTTTTTTTTCCTCTCTTCCCTTTCTCTTTCTATCCCATTCTGGGGAAAGGGGGGGAGAGAGGGGAGAGCGGAGGTGGGGGACCCCTCTCTGCCGAGAGGGGTTACTCTCATTTCTGTGTTACTCTGTTGTATATCTTTGTATATATTGTAGATATTGTAAATTTGTAAATATCTCCCTGCAAACCCTACATCGCTTTGTAAATATAGCTCCACTGCTTTGCTAATTCAGCTTGCGAGTTTTTTTTTCCTTTCCCTTCAATTTTTTTTTCCCTTTTACTTTACGAAGGGGGAAGGGAGGAGGCTTCTTGGCCTTACCCCTTCCATCCCACGACATTTTTTTTATTGGCGTACCCAACGTGCGGCAGATAATTAGTTTAATTTATTATTTGATTGATTTAGTGTTTTCTAGCTGAATTAGCAAACATGAAGGTATTGTGGTTTGTGGAGCGATTGTTCTTTTCAATTTTTGGGGCTCTGGTTTACAGGTATTGTTTGGGTTTGATTTTGGATTACCTGGGTAAATATTTGGTGCGGACAATTTATATGTGGGTTATGTATAGAGTTAAATTATGGTATGGAAAATGTATTAATTTGTTATGGCCAGTGAGATACAGGAATGTTACCTCTACCACTCTCCCAATTGAGATAAAGGGTTTTAAGATTCCGCCTGAGGAGACAGTAACTTTAGGTGATGCCTGGGATCCAAAGGTGATTTATTTCATGTGTATAATTCTGCTGCTGGTGATAACTAATGTGTATTCTCTGTATTCCTGGCGGCGAGAGAGAAAGGTGTCCAGAGCTTGTTTTGTTATTAAAACTAGATCAAAAAGAAAACGCCGTGGCTCTCGATCAGTCCCAGAGTCATCTAGTGACGAGGACTGTGGAGAACCCGTGTCAGTTAAAAAGAAGGCTAAAAAGTTAATTGGTAAAGCAGCTCTAAATGACTTTGCTGATTCTAGCAAGCAGCCAAGGGCATCGGCTGGTATCAACATGGCACCTACTCCTTCTCCCACTCCTTCTCCTTCTTCTTCTTCTCCATCGGCCAGTAATGGAGCAACGTCACTTCCACCCACTCCCTCGGTGGGACCGGAAGTCACTGCCCCAGCAGCTGATTTATCTCAGGACCTGTCAGCTTCCATTAAGGTGGCTGTAAATTCAAACACAGCTCCAGTTAAGGTGGCTCCTTTAAAGACTAGAGCTGGAAAGGCCAAAGATGGAGAAGAAGAGGAGGAGACTGATCCTGGTGAGGGGCCCTCTACTCTAAAAGATCCTGCTCAGGAGGAAGAGAAGGTTTGTTTTAAAGATCTAGCCAACCTAGTGAGATCAAAGCAGGATAGAGATGAAGCTAGGAAAGCAGCTGGCAAAGGTGGTTCTCAGCTTAAAGAGATCCTTAGGAGAATGACAGCAGGATTTTACGGGCAAAGAATTCAGGGAGATGAAGATGAAGATGATATTACAGACTGTTCGTCACCACAGGAGGAATTGAGAAATGTCCGTAAAGATTTCACCAGGGCAGATAAGGAGCCAGTTCTAGCTTGGCTTAGTAGGTGTTATGATACAGGTGCCTCAGCTTTAACAGTTGGAGACAAGTCAGCAGCTCAGTTAGGAACTCTCTCAAGGGACAATGGAATAGATAGACATCTAGGCGAAGCTCTCGGTAAGGTTAATCTGTGGATACGCCTCTTAATAGCGGTTGCCCTGAGATACCCTTCCCGAGATGATCTTCCCTGGAATCCTAAACCCTGGACTACCATAGATGAGGGAATTAAGCGCTTGAGAGAATTTGCTGTTAGAGAGCTACTCTATGGTGAACATGAAACTCTGAATCCTGATGACATTCCTGTGGGTATTGGTCTTGCTAAAAAGATCATCAAACTTGCTCCTTCCAATTATGCAAACATTCTGGCAAGCAGAATTGTGTCAAGAAGTTATGGTGGAGCTTCTCCCACGGTTGGCCAATTCAGTGATCAAATGAGACAATTGGAGGATAGCATGACACGTGGTTCTTTGGTTTCAGCCATTGAAACTCTGTCTGGAAAGATTGAGAATTGCATGAAGGATCTGAAAGATTCCATATACCAATTGGCACAAAGGGATAGTTTCAATTCTTCCTCCAGGTGGGTACAAGTTTCATCTGTGAGGAATACACGTCCTCCAAGGAGGTCATTCCAAAACAGGACATTCCAAAATAGGTCATTCCAAAACAGACCACCAAGGCAATCACGTAGAACTATTTGGATAACTCTGCGTGATCAGTTTGGTGAGAACATGAACCGCTGGGATGGCCAACCAACTTCTAATCTTTTCAGGAGACTGAGGGAATTGCAAAGTGGCAGAACCCAAGGTAGCAATACCAGAAGGGTAGCTGTTACTTCCACAGTTCCCCAGAACAACCCTAGTAGCTCCAACAGTGGCTCCAATTATAACATGCAAAGTTATAACCCTGCACAATATGTGCAATGCACATGTGCGCATGTTCCCCATAACTAGGGGTGCCCTGCCTCCCGCCAGGGGGAGGAGAGGGATAACAGAGATAATAGAATCTATTGGGATGTGTACATCCAGTGGCCTGGCACTTCACAATTTCGGAAGTACAGGGCCTTGGTTGACACAGGAGCTCAGTGCACCATAATACCATCAAATTATCAGGGATCAGAGTCTATAACTATTCTGGGAGTCACTGGTGGATCTCAAGAGTTAAGTAAGGTAGAGGTTAATATAAGTTTAACTGGTAAACAATGGAGGAAGCATACAGTTGTGACCGGACCTGACGCACCTTGTATTTTGGGAATTGATTTTCTGAGAGAAGGGCGTTTCAAAGACCCTAGAGGTTACAAATGGGCTTTTGGAGTAGCTTCAATAGAAATTGATGGACAAAAATTGAAGCTATCTGCCAGACCTGAGCTTTCTGATGAATCTGCAGTTGTGGGACAACATAAGATACAGGACATTAAATTGCCGGTTGCTTCTCAGACTGTGCATCACAGACAATACAGAACCAACCGTGACTCTTTGTTGCCCATTCAGAATCTGATTCGTAAGTTGGAGAGTCAGAAAGTCATCAGCAAAACTCATTCACCTTTCAACAGTCCAGTGTGGCCTGTGAGGAAGCAGAATGGAGACTGGCGTCTGACGGTAGACTACCGAGCCCTAAACGAAGTGACACCGCCTATGAGTGCAGCAGTACCAGACATGATGGAACTACAGTATGAGCTGGAATCCAAAGAGGCCAAATGGTATGCTACCATAGACATTGCTAATGCATTTTTCTCTATTCCCATAGCAGAGGAATGCAGGCCTCAGTTTGCTTTCACCTGGAGAGGAATCCAGTACACTTTCAACAGGCTGCCAATGGGCTGGATCCACAGCTCAAGCATCTGTCATGCAGTGATCCACGATGCTCTGGAGAAAGGAGGTGCTCCAGAACACATCCAGTTCATCGATGACATCATCGTCTGGGGTGAAACTGCTGAGGAAGTCTTTGAGAAAGGTAACAAAATCATTGACATTCTTCTGAATGCAGGTTTTGCCATCAAGCGAGACAAAGTGAAAGGACCTACCACAGAGATTCAGTTTCTGGGAGTGAAGTGGCAGGATGGACGCCGACACATTCCAGTGGATGTGGTAAATAGAGTCTCTACCATGGCAAGTCCCACAAACAAGCAAGAGACCCTACGTTTCTTGGGGATAGTGGGATTTTGGAGACTGCACATTCCTGGATACAGTCAGATTGTGAAACCTCTGTATGATGTAACTCGAAAGAGAAACCATTTCCACTGGGGACCTGAACAACAAGCAGCCTTTGACCAGATAAAGCAAGAGGTAATTCAAGCAATGGGTCTGGGACCTGTCCGAGATGGTCCAGACATTAAGAACATTTTGTACACGGCTGCAAGTGACAATGGTCCAACCTGGTGCTTGTGGCAAAAAGCTCCAGGTGAGACACATGGACGACCTCTTGGTTTCTGGAGTCGAGGTTACAGAGGTTCAGAGGCTAACTATACTCCAACAGAGAAAGAAATCTTAGCTGCCTATGAAGGAGTAAAAGCATCTTCTGAAGTGATTGGAACTGAATCACAACTTCTTCTAGCTCCCAGATTACCAGTTTTGAATTGGATGTTCAAAGGCAAAGGATCCACACCACATCATGCCACAGACTCAACCTGGTCTAAGTGGATGGCTCTGATAACACAGAGAGCTCGAATGGGAAATCTTGAAAGACCTGGTCTAGTGGAGGTGATCTCAAGTTGGCCTGAAGGTATCAACTGTGCCAAACCTCCAGAGGAGAAAGTAACTCGTGCTGAGGAAGCTCCTCCTTACAATGACCTTTCTGATGATGAAAAGAAATACGCTTTGTTCACAGACGGTTCCTGTCGTCTTGTTGGGAACAAGCGAAGGTGGAAGTCTGCAGTGTGGAGTCCAACACGACGAGTTGCAGAAGCGAAAGATGGAGAAGGAGAATCCAGTCAGTTCGCAGAGGTAAAAGCTGTCCAGCTAGCTCTCGACGTGGCTGAACGTGAGAGATGGCCAAAGCTTTATCTCTACACCGACTCATGGATGGTAGCCAATGCTCTATGGGGTTGGCTAAAGAACTGGAAGAAGAGTGGTTGGCAGAGAAAAGGAAAACCCATTTGGGCAGCCAACCTATGGCAGGACATTGCTGATCGAATCGAGAGAATTCCAGTGAAAGTGAGACACATCGATGCTCACATTCCTAAGAGCAAAGCTACTGAGGAACAACAACACAACCATCAGGCAGATCTAGCTGCAAGAGTTTCTCAAGTAGACATGGACTCTAATCTTGATCTCAACTGGAAACACCGAGGTGAGATATTCTTAGCTCGGTGGGCTCACGATTCGTCAGGACATCAAGGCAGAGATGCAACATACCAATGGGCTCGTGACAGATCCATAGACATTTCTATGGATGCTATCACACAAGTCATCCATGACTGTGACATTTGTGCTGCTATTAAGCAGGCAAAACGACTTAAGCCCTTGTGGTATGGTGACAGATGGTCCAAGTACAAGTATGGTGAAGCTTGGCAGATTGACTACATCACTCTACCACGTTCTCGTTCTGGTAAGCAGTACGTGCTTACTATGGTAGAGGCAAACACTGGGTGGTTGGAAACTTATCCAGTTCCAAATGCAACTGCACGCAACACCATTCTTGGTCTGGAGAGGCAAATCCTGTGGAGACACGGAACTCCAGAGAGGATTGAGTCAGACAACGGAACTCATTTCAAGAACAACCTTGTAAAGAACTGGGCAAAAGAGCACGGTATTGAGTGGATATTCCACATTCCCTACTATGCACCAGCTTCAGGGAAGATTGAACGCTACAATGGTTTGTTGAAGACCACTCTCAAAGCCATGGGAGGTGGATCTTTGAAAAACTGGGAAAAACATTTAGCACAAGCAACCTGGCTGGTAAATAGTAGAGGTTCAGTGAACCGAGCTGGACCTGCACATTCAGATTTGCTACGGAAAGTAGAAGGTGATAGAGTTCCTGTTGTTAGAGAAAAGAATTTGTTAGGTAAAACTGTGTGGGTATTTTCACCCTCAGGAGAGGCTAAACCTATCCGAGGGGTGGTTTCAGCTGAAGGTCCGGGTCACACTTATTGGGTAATGCAAGAGAATGGTGAAATTCAGTGTATTCCACAAAGAAATTTAACTTTAGCTGAAAGAGGTTAATTTCAAACTGCTGTACAGCTACATCGCGTCCAGAGGAAGAATCAACGAGGAATCTACGGTGCACGAACCCTGAGATCCCTGAGAGCCCTGAGTCAACTAAGAGACCCTGAGAATCCCTGTTTCCCTTTTCTTCGCTTCGTCGGTGAAGAAATGAACTGTTTTCCATTTTTCTCATTTTCTGATTTTCTTGGACTTTTGAATCATCTACATCTGAGCATAGCCGGAATGGACTATGAACTTTACTCACGAACTGTAAATATCATTTTTGGATTGGATGGACAGTATGAACAGCCAATGAAATTGTTTAGAAGGGGTGGACTGTGGCCGGTTGACGTTGCCCCCTTAAGAAAGAGAATATGGTGGACGGAAGTTGGTAAACGGAAGGAATAGTCTAAACTAATTTCATTGGTGAAGTGGGAGGAAGCACTTTTCGGAACTGGGAGTGAACTGGACATTTCCACGACTTTTCTATCAGTCTTGTTTCCGCCTTTCCACGGTGCGGCTGCTCTCTGTCCCTGTGCTGGGCTTTCTGCCAAGGCCCCGGCCTTGAAAACAAGATACCAGGCCTGTATACTAACTCCCTTCCAATTAACACGAACTGCTTCTAATTATTTTTTCCTCTCTTCCCTTTCTCTTTCTATCCCATTCTGGGGAAAGGGGGGGAGAGAGGGGAGAGCGGAGGTGGGGGACCCCTCTCTGCCGAGAGGGGTTACTCTCATTTCTGTGTTACTCTGTTGTATATCTTTGTATATATTGTAGATATTGTAAATTTGTAAATATCTCCCTGCAAACTCTACATCGCTTTGTAAATATAGCTCCACTGCTTTGCTAATTCAGCTTGCGAGTTTTTTTTTCCTTTCCCTTCAATTTTTTTTTCCCTTTTACTTTACGAAGGGGGAAGGGAGGAGGCTTCTTGGCCTTACCCCTTCCATCCCACGACACCTACCTTATTCCTGTGCTGAGATACAGGCTGCTCCAACCTGCTGTAAAATGCTTGATTTCAAGAGTGATCGAAACTACTGAAAACATTGTTGGGGTAAAACCTAAAGGGAAAGACCTAGCACCAAATACAATTTGCCATCTGATCTAACTTCTGGAGGCAGTCAAAATGAGTATTTGAAGTCTTCCCTACCTTATTCCTGTGCTGAGATACAGGCTGCTCCAACCTGCTGTAAAATGCTTGATTTCGAGAGTGATCGAAACTAATGAAAACATTGTTGGGGTAAAACCTAAAGGGAAAGGCCTAGCACCAAATTGCATTGGCCATCTGATCTAACTTCTGGAGGCAGTCAAAATGAGTATTTGAATTCTTCCCTACCTTATTCCTGTGCTGAGATACAGGCTGCTCCAACCTGCTGTAAAATGCTTGATTTCAAGAGTGATCGAAACTAATGAAAACATTGTTGGGGTAAAACCTAAAGGGTTAGACCTAGCACCAAATAAATTTTGCCATGTGATCTAACTTCTGGAGGCAGTCAAAATGATCCTTAGAATTCTTCCCTACCTTATTCCTGTGCTGAGATACAGGCTGCTCCAACCTGCTGTAAAATGCTTGATTTCGAGAGTGATCGAAACTAATGAAAACATTGTTGGGGTAAAACCTAAAGGGAAAGGCCTAGCACCAAATTGCATTGGCCATCTGATCTAACTTCTGGAGGCAGTCAAAATGAGTATTTGATTTCTTCCCTACCTTATTCCTGTGCTGAGATACAGGCTGCTCCAACCTGCTGTAAAATGCTTGATTTCGAGAGTGATCGAAACTAATGAAAACATTGTTGGGGTAAAACCTAAAGGGAAAGGCCTAGAACCAAATACAATTTGCCATCTGATCTAACTTCTGGAGGCAGTCAAAATGATCCTTAGAATTCTTCCCTCCCTTATTCCTGTGCTGAGATACAGGCTGCTCCAACCTGCTGTAAAATGCTTGATTTCGAGAGTGAGCGAAACTAATGAAAACATTGTTGGGGTAAAACCTAAAGGGAAAGGCCTAGCACCAAATTGCATTGGCCATCTGATCTAACTTCTGGAGGCAGTCAAAATGAGTATTTGAATTCTTCCCTACCTTATTCCTGTGCTGAGATACAGGCTGCTCCAACCTGCTGTAAAATGCTTGATTTCAAGAGTGATCGAAACTAATGAAAACATTGTTGGGGTAAAACCTAAAGGGAAAGACCTAGCACCAAATACAATTTGCCATCTGATCTAACTTCTGGAGGCAGTCAAAATGAGTATTTGAAGTCTTCCCTACCTTATTCCTGTGCTGAGATACAGGCTGCTCCAACCTGCTGTAAAATGCTTGATTTCGAGTGTGAGCGAAACTAATGAAAACATTGTTGGGGTAAAACCTAAAGGGAAAGGCCTAGCACCAAATTGCATTGGCCATCTGATCTAACTTCTGGAGGCAGTCAAAATGAGTATTTGAATTCTTCCCTACCTTATTCCTGTGCTGAGATACAGGCTGCTCCAACCTGCTGTAAAATGCTTGATTTCGAGAGTGAGCGAAACTAATGAAAACATTGTTGGGGTAAAACCTAAAGGGAAAGGCCTAGCACCAAATTGCATTGGCCATCTGATCTAACTTCTGGAGGCAGTCAAAATGAGTATTTGAATTCTTCCCTACCTTATTCCTGTGCTGAGATACAGGCTGCTCCAACCTGCTGTAAAATGCTTGATTTCGAGAGTGAGCGAAACTAATGAAAACATTGTTGGGGTAAAACCTAAAGGGAAAGACCTAGCACCAAATACATTTTGCCATGTGATCTAACTTCTGGAGGCAGTCAAAATGATCCTTAGAATTCTTCCCTACCTTATTCCTGTGCTGAGATACAGGCTGCTCCAACCTGCTGTAAAATGCTTGATTTCAAGAGTGATCGAAACTAATGAAAACATTGTTGGGGTAAAACCTAAAGGGAAAGACCTAGCACCAAATACAATTTGCCATCTGATCTAACTTCTGGAGGCAGTCAAAATGAGTATTTGAAGTCTTCCCTACCTTATTCCTGTGCTGAGATACAGGCTGCTCCAACCTGCTGTAAAATGCTTGATTTCGAGAGTGAGCGAAACTAATGAAAACATTGTTGGGGTAAAACCTAAAGGGAAAGGCCTAGCACCAAATTGCATTGGCCATCTGATCTAACTTCTGGAGGCTGTCAAAATGAGTATTTGAATTCTTCCCTACCTTATTCCTGTGCTGAGATACAGGCTGCTCCAACCTGCTGTAAAATGCTTGATTTCGAGAGTGAGCGAAACTAATGAAAACATTGTTGGGGTAAAACCTAAAGGGAAAGGCCTAGCACCAAATTGCATTGGCCATCTGATCTAACTTCTGGAGGCAGTCAAAATGAGTATTTGAATTCTTCCCTACCTTATTCCTGTGCTGAGATACAGGCTGCTCCAACCTGCTGTAAAATGCTTGATTTCGAGAGTGATCGAAACTGATGAAAACATTGTTGGGGTAAAACCTAAAGGGAAAGACCTAGCACCAAATACATTTTGCCATGTGATCTAACTTCTGGAGGCAGTCAAAATGATCCTTAGAATTCTTCCCTACCTTATTCCTGTGCTGAGATACAGGCTGCTCCATCCTGCTGTAAAATGCTTGATTTTGAGAGTGAGCGAAACTAATGAAAACATTGTTGGGGTAAAACCTAAAGGGAAAGGGCTAGCACCAAATTGCATTGGCCATCTGATCTAACTTCTGGAGGCAGTCAAAATGAGTATTTGAATTCTTCCCTACCTTATTCCTGTGCTGAGATACAGGCTGCTCCAACCTGCTGTAAAATGCTTGATTTCGAGAGTTAGCGAAACTAATGAAAACATTGTTAGGGTAAAACCTAAAGCGAAAGACCTAGCACCAAATACAATTTGCCATCTGATCTAACTTCTGGAGGCAGTCAAAATGAGTATTTGAATTCTTCCCTACCTTATTCCTCTGCTGAGATACAGGCTGCTCCAACCTGCTGTAAAATGCTTGATTTCGAGAGTGAGCGAAACTAATGAAAACATTGTTGGGGTAAAACCTAAAGGGAAAGGCCTAGCACCAAATACAATTTGCCATCTGATCTAACTTCTGGAGGCAGTCAAAATGAGTATTTGAATTCTTCCCTACCTTATTCCTGTGCTGAGATACAGGCTGCTCCAACCTGCTGTAAAATGCTTGATTTCAAGAGTGATCGAAAGTACTGAAAACATTGTTGGGGTAAAACCTAAAGGGAAAGACCTAGCACCAAATACAATTTGCCATCTGATCTAACTTCTGGAGGCAGTCAAAATGAGTATTTGAAGTCTTCCCTACCTTATTCCTGTGCTGAGATACAGGCTGCTCCAACCTGCTGTAAAATGCTTGATTTCAAGAGTGATCGAAAGTACTGAAAACATTGTTGGGGTAAAACCTAAAGGGAAAGACCTAGCACCAAATACAATTTGCCATCTGATCTAACTTCTGGAGGCAGTCAAAATGAGTATTTGAAGTCTTCCCTACCTTATTCCTGTGCTGAGATACAGGCTGCTCCAACCTGCTGTAAAATGCTTGATTTCGAGAGTGAGCGAAACTAATGAAAACATTGTTGGGGTAAAACCTAAAGGGAAAGGCCTAGCACCAAATTGCATTGGCCATCTGATCTAACTTCTGGAGGCAGTCAAAATGAGTATTTGAATTCTTCCCTACCTTATTCCTGTGCTGAGATACAGGCTGCTCCAACCTGCTGTAAAATGCTTGATTTCGAGAGTGAGCGAAACTAATGAAAACATTGTTGGGGTAAAACCTAAAGGGAAAGGCCTAGCACCAAATTGCATTGGCCATCTGATCTAACTTCTGGAGGCAGTCAAAATGAGTATTTGAATTCTTCCCTACCTTATTCCTGTGCTGAGATACAGGCTGCTCCAACCTGCTGTAAAATGCTTGATTTCGAGAGTGAGCGAAACTAATGAAAACATTGTTGGGGTAAAACCTAAAGGGAAAGGCCTAGCACCAAATTCCATTGGCCATCTGATCTAACTTCTGGAGGCAGTCAAAATGAGTATTTGAATTCTTCCCTACCTTATTCCTGTGCTGAGATACAGGCTGCTCCAACCTGCTGTAAAATGCTTGATTTCGAGAGTGAGCGAAACTAATGAAAACATTGTTGGGGTAAAACCTAAAGGGAAAGGCCTAGCACCAAATTGCATTGGCCAGCTGATCTAACTTCTGGAGGCAGTCAAAATGATCCTTAGAATTCTTCCCTACCTTATTCCTGTGCTGAGATACAGGCTGCTCCAACCTGCTGTAAAATGCTTGATTTCGAGAGTGAGCGAAACTAATGAAAACATTGTTGGGGTAAAACCTAAAGGGAAAGGGCTAGCACCAAATTGCATTGGCCATCTGATCTAACTTCTGGAGGCAGTCAAAATGATCCTTAGAATTCTTCCCTACCTTATTCCTGTGCTGAGATACAGGCTGCTCCAACCTGCTGTAAAATGCTTGATTTCGAGAGTGAGCGAAACTAATGAAAACATTGTTGGGGTAAAACCTAAAGGGAAAGGCCTAGCACCAAATTGCATTGGCCATCTGATCTAACTTCTGGAGGCAGTCAAAATGAGTATTTGAATTCTTCCCTACCTTATTCCTGTGCTGAGATACAGGCTGCTCCAACCTGCTGTAAAATGCTTGATTTCGAGAGTGAGCGAAACTATTGAAAACATTGTTGGGGTAAAACCTAAAGGGAAAGACCTAGCACCAAATACAATTTGCCATCTGATCTAACTTCTGGAGGCAGTCAAAATGAGTATTTGAATTCTTCCCTACCTTATTCCTGCGCTGAGATACAGGGTGCTCCAACCTGCTGTAAAATGCTTGATTTCGAGAGTGAGCGAAACTAATGAAAACATTGTTGGGGTAAAACCTAAAGGGAAAGGCCTAGCACCAAATACAATTTGCCATCTGATCTAACTTCTGGAGGCAGTCAAAATGATCCTTAGAATTCTTCCCTACTTTATTCCTGTGCTGAGATACAGGCTGCTCCAACCTGCTGTAAAATGCTTGATTTCGAGAGTGAGCGAAACTAATGAAAACATTGTTGGGGTAAAACCTAAAGGGAAAGGCCTAGCACCAAATACAATTTGCCATCTGATCTAACTTCTGGTGGCAGTCAAAATGAGTATTTGAATTCTTCCCTACCTTGTTCCTGTGCTGAGATACAGGCTGCTCCAACCTGCTGTAAAATGCTTGATTTCGAGAGTGAGCGAAACTAATGAAAACATTGTTGGGGTAAAACCTAAAGGGAAAGACCTAGCACCAAATTTCATTGGCTATCTGATCTAACTTATGGAGGCAGTCAAAATGAGTATTTGAATTCTTCCCTACCTTATTCCTGTGCTGAGATACAGGCTGCTCCAACCTGCTGTAAAATGCTTGATTTCGAGAGTTAGCGAAACTAATGAAAACATTGTTGGGGTAAAACCTAAAGCGAAAGACCTAGCACCAAATACAGTTTGCCATCTGATCTAACTTCTGGAGGCAGTCAAAATGAGTATTTGAATTCTTCCCTACCTTATTCCTGTGCTGAGATACAGGCTGCTCCAACCTGCTGTAAAATGCTTGATTTCGAGAGTGAGCGAAACTAATGAAAACATTGTTGGGGTAAAACCTAAGGGGAAAGGCCTAGCACCAAATACAATTTGCCATCTGATCTAACTTCTGGAGGCACTCAAAATGAGTATTTGAATTCTTCCCTACCTTATTCCTGTGCTGAGATACAGGCTGCTCCAACCTGCTGTAAAATGCTTGATTTCAAGAGTGATCGAAACTAATGAAAACATTGTTGGGGTAAAACCTAAAGGGAAAGACCTAGCACCAAATACAATTTGCCATCTGATCTAACTTCTGGAGGCAGTCAAAATGAGTATTTGAAGTCTTCCCTACCTTATTCCTGTGCTGAGATACAGGCTGCTCCAACCTGCTGTAAAATGCTTGATTTCAAGAGTGATCGAAAGTACTGAAAACATTGTTGGGGTAAAACCTAAAGGGAAAGACCTAGCACCAAATACAATTTGCCATCTGATCTAACTTCTGGAGGCAGTCAAAATGAGTATTTGAAGTCTTCCCTACCTTATTCCTGTGCTGAGATACAGGCTGCTCCAACCTGCTGTAAAATGCTTGATTTCGAGAGTGAGCGAAACTAATGAAAACATTGTTGGGGTAAAACCTAAAGGGAAAGGCCTAGCACCAAATTGCATTGGCCATCTGATCTAACTTCTGGAGGCAGTCAAAATGAGTATTTGAATTCTTCCCTACCTTATTCCTGTGCTGAGATACAGGCTGCTCCAACCTGCTGTAAAATGCTTGATTTCGAGAGTGAGCGAAACTAATGAAAACATTGTTGGGGTAAAACCTAAAGGGAAAGGCCTAGCACCAAATTGCATTGGCCATCTGATCTAACTTCTGGAGGCAGTCAAAATGAGTATTTGAATTCTTCCCTACCTTATTCCTGTGCTGAGATACAGGCTGCTCCAACCTGCTGTAAAATGCTTGATTTCGAGAGTGAGCGAAACTAATGAAAACATTGTTGGGGTAAAACCTAAAGGGAAAGGCCTAGCACCAAATTCCATTGGCCATCTGATCTAACTTCTGGAGGCAGTCAAAATGAGTATTTGAATTCTTCCCTACCTTATTCCTGTGCTGAGATACAGGCTGCTCCAACCTGCTGTAAAATGCTTGATTTCGAGAGTGAGCGAAACTAATGAAAACATTGTTGGGGTAAAACCTAAAGGGAAAGGCCTAGCACCAAATTGCATTGGCCAGCTGATCTAACTTCTGGAGGCAGTCAAAATGATCCTTAGAATTCTTCCCTACCTTATTCCTGTGCTGAGATACAGGCTGCTCCAACCTGCTGTAAAATGCTTGATTTCGAGAGTGAGCGAAACTAATGAAAACATTGTTGGGGTAAAACCTAAAGGGAAAGGGCTAGCACCAAATTGCATTGGCCATCTGATCTAACTTCTGGAGGCAGTCAAAATGATCCTTAGAATTCTTCCCTACCTTATTCCTGTGCTGAGATACAGGCTGCTCCAACCTGCTGTAAAATGCTTGATTTCGAGAGTGAGCGAAACTAATGAAAACATTGTTGGGGTAAAACCTAAAGGGAAAGGCCTAGCACCAAATTGCATTGGCCATCTGATCTAACTTCTGGAGGCAGTCAAAATGAGTATTTGAATTCTTCCCTACCTTATTCCTGTGCTGAGATACAGGCTGCTCCAACCTGCTGTAAAATGCTTGATTTCGAGAGTGAGCGAAACTATTGAAAACATTGTTGGGGTAAAACCTAAAGGGAAAGACCTAGCACCAAATACAATTTGCCATCTGATCTAACTTCTGGAGGCAGTCAAAATGAGTATTTGAATTCTTCCCTACCTTATTCCTGCGCTGAGATACAGGGTGCTCCAACCTGCTGTAAAATGCTTGATTTCGAGAGTGAGCGAAACTAATGAAAACATTGTTGGGGTAAAACCTAAAGGGAAAGGCCTAGCACCAAATACAATTTGCCATCTGATCTAACTTCTGGAGGCAGTCAAAATGATCCTTAGAATTCTTCCCTACTTTATTCCTGTGCTGAGATACAGGCTGCTCCAACCTGCTGTAAAATGCTTGATTTCGAGAGTGAGCGAAACTAATGAAAACATTGTTGGGGTAAAACCTAAAGGGAAAGGCCTAGCACCAAATACAATTTGCCATCTGATCTAACTTCTGGTGGCAGTCAAAATGAGTATTTGAATTCTTCCCTACCTTGTTCCTGTGCTGAGATACAGGCTGCTCCAACCTGCTGTAAAATGCTTGATTTCGAGAGTGAGCGAAACTAATGAAAACATTGTTGGGGTAAAACCTAAAGGGAAAGACCTAGCACCAAATTTCATTGGCTATCTGATCTAACTTCTGGAGGCAGTCAAAATGAGTATTTGAATTCTTCCCTACCTTATTCCTGTGCTGAGATACAGGCTGCTCCAACCTGCTGTAAAATGCTTGATTTCGAGAGTGAGCGAAACTAATGAAAACATTGTTGGGGTAAAACCTAAAGGGAAAGACCTAGCACCAAATACAATTTGCCATCTGATCTAACTTCTGGAGGCAGTCAAAATGAGTATTTGAATTCTTCCCTACCTTATTCCTGTGCTGAGATACAGGCTGCTCCAACCTGCTGTAAAATGCTTGATTTCGAGAGTGAGCGAAACTAATGAAAACATTGTTGGGGTAAAACCTAAAGGGAAAGGCCTAGCACCAAATTGCATTGGCCATCTGATCTAACTTCTGGAGGCAGTCAAAATGAGTATTTGAATTCTTCCCTACCTTATTCCTGTGCTGAGATACAGGCTGCTCCAACCTGCTGTAAAATGCTTGATTTCGAGAGTGAGCGAAACTAATGAAAACATTGTTGGGGTAAAACCTAAAGGGAAAGACCTAGCACCAAATACATTTTGCCATGTGATCTAACTTCTGGAGGCAGTCAAAATGATCCTTAGAATTCTTCCCTACCTTATTCCTGTGCTGAGATACAGGCTGCTCCAACCTGCTGTAAAATGCTTGATTTCAAGAGTGATCGAAACTAATGAAAACATTGTTGGGGTAAAACCTAAAGGGAAAGGCCTAGCACCAAATTGCATTGGCCATCTGATCTAACTTCTGGAGGCAGTCAAAATGAGTATTTGAATTCTTCCCTACCTTATTCCTGTGCTGAGATACAGGCTGCTCCAACCTGCTGTAAAATGCTTGATTTCGAGAGTGAGCGAAACTAATGAAAACATTGTTGGGGTAAAACCTAAAGGGAAAGGCCTAGCACCAAATTGCATTGGCCATCTGATCTAACTTCTGGAGGCTGTCAAAATGAGTATTTGAATTCTTCCCTACCTTATTCCTGTGCTGAGATACAGGCTGCTCCAACCTGCTGTAAAATGCTTGATTTCGAGAGTGAGCGAAACTAATGAAAACATTGTTGGGGTAAAACCTAAAGGGAAAGGCCTAGCACCAAATTGCATTGGCCATCTGATCTAACTTCTGGAGGCAGTCAAAATGAGTATTTGAATTCTTCCCTACCTTATTCCTGTGCTGAGATACAGGCTGCTCCAACCTGCTGTAAAATGCTTGATTTCGAGAGTGATCGAAACTGATGAAAACATTGTTGGGGTAAAACCTAAAGGGAAAGACCTAGCACCAAATACATTTTGCCATGTGATCTAACTTCTGGAGGCAGTCAAAATGATCCTTAGAATTCTTCCCTACCTTATTCCTGTGCTGAGATACAGGCTGCTCCAACCTGCTGTAAAATGCTTGATTTTGAGAGTGAGCGAAACTAATGAAAACATTGTTGGGGTAAAACCTAAAGGGAAAGGGCTAGCACCAAATTGCATTGGCCATCTGATCTAACTTCTGGAGGCAGTCAAAATGATCCTTAGAATTCTTCCCTACCTTATTCCTGTGCTGAGATACAGGCTGCTCCAACCTGCTGTAAAATGCTTGATTTCGAGAGTGAGCGAAACTAATGAAAACATTGTTGGGGTAAAACCTAAAGGGAAAGGCCTAGCACCAAATTGCATTGGCCATCTGATCTAACTTCTGGAGGCAGTCAAAATGAGTATTTGAATTCTTCCCTACCTTATTCCTGTGCTGAGATACAGGCTGCTCCAACCTGCTGTAAAATGCTTGATTTCGAGAGTTAGCGAAACTAATGAAAACATTGTTGGGGTAAAACCTAAAGCGAAAGACCTAGCACCAAATACAGTTTGCCATCTGATCTAACTTCTGGAGGCAGTCAAAATGAGTATTTGAATTCTTCCCTACCTTATTCCTGTGCTGAGATACAGGCTGCTCCAACCTGCTGTAAAATGCTTGATTTCGAGAGTGAGCGAAACTAATGAAAACATTGTTGGGGTAAAACCTAAAGGGAAAGGCCTAGCACCAAATACAATTTGCCATCTGATCTAACTTCTGGAGGCAGTCAAAATGAGTATTTGAATTCTTCCCTACCTTATTCCTGTGCTGAGATACAGGCTGCTCCAACCTGCTGTAAAATGCTTGATTTCAAGAGTGATCGAAAGTACTGAAAACATTGTTGGGGTAAAACCTAAAGGGAAAGACCTAGCACCAAATACAATTTGCCATCTGATCTAACTTCTGGAGGCAGTCAAAATGAGTATTTGAAGTCTTCCCTACCTTATTCCTGTGCTGAGATACAGGCTGCTCCAACCTGCTGTAAAATGCTTGATTTCAAGAGTGATCGAAAGTACTGAAAACATTGTTGGGGTAAAACCTAAAGGGAAAGACCTAGCACCAAATACAATTTGCCATCTGATCTAACTTCTGGAGGCAGTCAAAATGAGTATTTGAAGTCTTCCCTACCTTATTCCTGTGCTGAGATACAGGCTGCTCCAACCTGCTGTAAAATGCTTGATTTCGAGAGTGAGCGAAACTAATGAAAACATTGTTGGGGTAAAACCTAAAGGGAAAGGCCTAGCACCAAATTGCATTGGCCATCTGATCTAACTTCTGGAGGCAGTCAAAATGAGTATTTGAATTCTTCCCTACCTTATTCCTGTGCTGAGATACAGGCTGCTCCAACCTGCTGTAAAATGCTTGATTTCGAGAGTGAGCGAAACTAATGAAAACATTGTTGGGGTAAAACCTAAAGGGAAAGGCCTAGCACCAAATTGCATTGGCCATCTGATCTAACTTCTGGAGGCAGTCAAAATGAGTATTTGAATTCTTCCCTACCTTATTCCTGTGCTGAGATACAGGCTGCTCCAACCTGCTGTAAAATGCTTGATTTCGAGAGTGAGCGAAACTAATGAAAACATTGTTGGGGTAAAACCTAAAGGGAAAGGCCTAGCACCAAATTCCATTGGCCATCTGATCTAACTTCTGGAGGCAGTCAAAATGAGTATTTGAATTCTTCCCTACCTTATTCCTGTGCTGAGATACAGGCTGCTCCAACCTGCTGTAAAATGCTTGATTTCGAGAGTGAGCGAAACTAATGAAAACATTGTTGGGGTAAAACCTAAAGGGAAAGACCTAGCACCAAATTGCATTGGCCAGCTGATCTAACTTCTGGAGGCAGTCAAAATGATCCTTAGAATTCTTCCCTACCTTATTCCTGTGCTGAGATACAGGCTGCTCCAACCTGCTGTAAAATGCTTGATTTCGAGAGTGAGCGAAACTAATGAAAACATTGTTGGGGTAAAACCTAAAGGGAAAGGGCTAGCACCAAATTGCATTGGCCATCTGATCTAACTTCTGGAGGCAGTCAAAATGATCCTTAGAATTCTTCCCTACCTTATTCCTGTGCTGAGATACAGGCTGCTCCAACCTGCTGTAAAATGCTTGATTTCGAGAGTGATCGAAACTGATGAAAACATTGTTGGGGTAAAACCTAAAGGGAAAGACCTAGCACCAAATACATTTTGCCATGTGATCTAACTTCTGGAGGCAGTCAAAATGATCCTTAGAATTCTTCCCTACCTTATTCCTGTGCTGAGATACAGGCTGCTCCAACCTGCTGTAAAATGCTTGATTTCGAGAGTGAGCGAAACTAATGAAAACATTGTTGGGGTAAAACCTAAAGGGAAAGGCCTAGCACCAAATCCAATTTGCCATCTGATCTAACTTCTGGAGGCAGTCAAAATGATCCTTAGAATTCTTCCCTACCTTATTCCTGTGCTGAGATACAGGCTGCTCCAACCTGCTGTAAAATGCTTGATTTCGACAGTGAGCGAAACTAATGAAAACATTGTTGGGGTAAAACCTAAAGGGAAAGGCCTAGCACCAAATTCCATTGGCCATCTGATCTAACTTCTGGAGGCAGTCAAAATGAGTATTTGAATTCTTCCCTACCTTATTCCTGTGCTGAGATACAGGCTGCTCCAACCTGCTGTAAAATGCTTGATTTCGAGAGTGAGCGAAACTAATGAAAACATTGTTGGGGTAAAACCTAAAGGGAAAGGCCTAGCACCAAATTGCATTGGCCAGCTGATCTAACTTCTGGAGGCAGTCAAAATGATCCTTAGAATTCTTCCCTACCTTATTCCTGTGCTGAGATACAGGCTGCTCCAACCTGCTGTAAAATGCTTGATTTCGAGAGTGAGCGAAACTAATGAAAACATTGTTGGGGTAAAACCTAAAGGGAAAGGCCTAGCACCAAATTGCATTGGCCATCTGATCTAACTTCTGGAGGCAGTCAAAATGAGTATTTGAATTCTTCCCTACCTTATTCCTGTGCTGAGATACAGGCTGCTCCAACCTGCTGTAAAATGCTTGATTTCGAGAGTGATCGAAACTGATGAAAACATTGTTGGGGTAAAACCTAAAGGGAAAGACCTAGCACCAAATACATTTTGCCATGTGATCTAACTTCTGGAGGCAGTCAAAATGATCCTTAGAATTCTTCCCTACCTTATTCCTGTGCTGAGATACAGGCTGCTCCAACCTGCTGTAAAATGCTTGATTTCGAGAGTGAGTGAAACTAATGAAAACATTGTTGGGGTAAAACCTAAAGGGAAAGGCCTAGCACCAAATTGCATTGGCCATCTGATCTAACTTCTGGAGGCAGTCAAAATGATCCTTAGAATTCTTCCCTACCTTATTCCTGTTCTGAGATACAGGCTGCTCCAACCTGCTGTAAAATGCTTGATTTCGAGAGTGAGCGAAACTAATGAAAACATTGTTGGGGTAAAACCTAAAGGGAAAGGCCTAGCACCAAATTGCATTGGCCAGCTGATCTAACTTCTGGAGGCAGTCAAAATGATCCTTAGAATTCTTCCCTACCTTATTCCTGTGCTGAGATACAGGCTGCTCCAACCTGCTGTAAAATGCTTGATTTCGAGAGTGAGCGAAACTAATGAAAACATTGTTGGGGTAAAACCTAAAGGGAAAGACCTAGCACCAAATACATTTTGCCATCTGATCTAACTTCTGGAGGCAGTCGAAATGATCCTTAGAATTCTTCCCTACCTTATTCCTGTGCTGAGATACAGGCTGCTCCAACCTGCTGTAAAATGCTTGATTTTGAGAGTGAGCGAAACTAATGAAAACATTGTTGGGGTAAAACCTAAAGGGAAAGGCCTAGCACCAAATTGCATTGGCCATCTGATCTAACTTCTGGAGGCAGTCAAAATGAGTATTTGAATTCTTCCCTACCTTATTCCTGTGCTGAGATACAGGCTGCTCCAACCTGCTGTAAAATGCTTGATTTCGAGAGTGAGCGAAACTAATGAAAACATTGTTGGGGTAAAACCTAAAGGGAAAGGCCTAGCACCAAATTGCATTGGCCAGCTGATCTAACTTCTGGAGGCAGTCAAAATGATCCTTAGAATTCTTCCCTACCTTATTCCTGTGCTGAGATACAGGCTGCTCCAACCTGCTGTAAAATGCTTGATTTCGAGAGTGAGCGAAACTAATGAAAACATTGTTGGGGTAAAACCTAAAGGGAAAGGGCTAGCACCAAATTGCATTGGCCATCTGATCTAACTTCTGGAGGCAGTCAAAATGAGTATATTTGAATTCTTCCCTAACTTATTCCTGTGCTGAGATACAGGCTGCTCCAACCTGCTGTAAAATGCTTGATTTTGAGAGTGATCGAAACTAATGAAAACATTGTTGGGGTAAAACCTAAAGGGAAAGACCTAGCACCAAATACAATTTGCCATCTGATCTAACTTCTGGAGGCAGTCAAAATGATCCTTAGAATTCTTCCCTACCTTATTCCTGTGCTGAGATACAGGCTGCTCCAACCTGCTGTAAAATGCTTGATTTCGAGAGTGAGCGAAACTAATGAAAACATTGTTGGGGTAAAACCTAAAGGGAAAGGCCTAGCACCAAATTGCATTGGCCAGCTGATCTAACTTCTGGAGGCAGTCAAAATGATCCTTAGAATTCTTCCCTACCTTATTCCTGTGCTGAGATACAGGCTGCTCCAACCTGCTGTAAAATGCTTGATTTCGAGAGTGAGCGAAACTAATGAAAACATTGTTGGGGTAAAACCTAAAGGGAAAGACCTAGCACCAAATACAATTTGCCATCTGATCTAACTTCTGGAGGCAGTCGAAATGATCCTTAGAATTCTTCCCTACCTTATTCCTGTGCTGAGATACAGGCTGCTCCAACCTGCTGTAAAATGCTTGATTTCGAGAGTGAGCGAAACTAATGAAAACATTGTTGGGGTAAAACCTAAAGGGAAAGGCCTAGCACCAAATTCCATTGGCCATCTGATCTAACTTCTGGAGGCAGTCAAAATGAGTATTTGAATTCTTCCCTATTTATTCCTGTGCTGAGATACAGGCTGCTCCAACCTGCTGTAAAATGCTTGATTTCGAGAGTGAGCGAAACTAATGAAAACATTGTTGGGGTAAAACCTAAAGGGAAAGGCCTAGCACCAAATTGCATTGGCCATCTGATCTAACTTCTGGAGGCTGTCAAAATGAGTATTTGAATTCTTCCCTACCTTATTCCTGTGCTGAGATACAGGCTGCTCCAACCTGCTGTAAAATGCTTGATTTCGAGAGTGAGCGAAACTAATGAAAACATTGTTGGGGTAAAACCTAAAGGGAAAGGCCTAGCACCAAATTGCATTGGCCATCTGATCTAACTTCTGGAGGCAGTCAAAATGAGTATTTGAATTCTTCCCTACCTTATTCCTGTGCTGAGATACAGGCTGCTCCAACCTGCTGTAAAATGCTTGATTTCGAGAGTGAGCGAAACTGATGAAAACATTGTTGGGGTAAAACCTAAAGGGAAAGACCTAGCACCAAATACATTTTGCCATGTGATCTAACTTCTGGAGGCAGTCAAAATGATCCTTAGAATTCTTCCCTACCTTATTCCTGTGCTGAGATACAGGCTGCTCCAACCTGCTGTAAAATGCTTGATTTTGAGAGTGAGCGAAACTAATGAAAACATTGTTGGGGTAAAACCTAAAGGGAAAGGGCTAGCACCAAATTGCATTGGCCATCTGATCTAACTTCTGGAGGCAGTCAAAATGATCCTTAGAATTCTTCCCTACCTTATTCCTGTGCTGAGATACAGGCTGCTCCAACCTGCTGTAAAATGCTTGATTTCGAGAGTGAGCGAAACTAATGAAAACATTGTTGGGGTAAAACCTAAAGGGAAAGGCCTAGCACCAAATTGCATTGGCCATCTGATCTAACTTCTGGAGGCAGTCAAAATGAGTATTTGAATTCTTCCCTACCTTATTCCTGTGCTGAGATACAGGCTGCTCCAACCTGCTGTAAAATGCTTGATTTCAAGAGTGATCGAAAGTACTGAAAACATTGTTGGGGTAAAACCTAAAGGGAAAGACCTAGCACCAAATACAATTTGCCATCTGATCTAACTTCTGGAGGCAGTCAAAATGAGTATTTGAAGTCTTCCCTACCTTATTCCTGTGCTGAGATACAGGCTGCTCCAACCTGCTGTAAAATGCTTGATTTCGAGAGTGAGCGAAACTAATGAAAACATTGTTGGGGTAAAACCTAAAGGGAAAGGCCTAGCACCAAATTGCATTGGCCATCTGATCTAACTTCTGGAGGCAGTCAAAATGAGTATTTGAATTCTTCCCTACCTTATTCCTGTGCTGAGATACAGGCTGCTCCAACCTGCTGTAAAATGCTTGATTTCGAGAGTGAGCGAAACTAATGAAAACATTGTTGGGGTAAAACCTAAAGGGAAAGGCCTAGCACCAAATTGCATTGGCCATCTGATCTAACTTCTGGAGGCAGTCAAAATGAGTATTTGAATTCTTCCCTACCTTATTCCTGTGCTGAGATACAGGCTGCTCCAACCTGCTGTAAAATGCTTGATTTCGAGAGTGAGCGAAACTAATGAAAACATTGTTGGGGTAAAACCTAAAGGGAAAGGCCTAGCACCAAATTGCATTGGCCAGCTGATCTAACTTCTGGAGGCAGTCAAAATGATCCTTAGAATTCTTCCCTACCTTATTCCTGTGCTGAGATACAGGCTGCTCCAACCTGCTGTAAAATGCTTGATTTCGAGAGTGAGCGAAACTAATGAAAACATTGTTGGGGTAAAACCTAAAGGGAAAGGGCTAGCACCAAATTGCATTGGCCATCTGATCTAACTTCTGGAGGCAGTCAAAATGATCCTTAGAATTCTTCCCTACCTTATTCCTGTGCTGAGATACAGGCTGCTCCAACCTGCTGTAAAATGCTTGATTTCGAGAGTGATCGAAACTGATGAAAACATTGTTGGGGTAAAACCTAAAGGGAAAGACCTAGCACCAAATACATTTTGCCATGTGATCTAACTTCTGGAGGCAGTCAAAATGATCCTTAGAATTCTTCCCTACCTTATTCCTGTGCTGAGATACAGGCTGCTCCAACCTGCTGTAAAATGCTTGATTTCGAGAGTGAGCGAAACTAATGAAAACATTGTTGGGGTAAAACCTAAAGGGAAAGGCCTAGCACCAAATACAATTTGCCATCTGATCTAACTTCTGGAGGCAGTCAAAATGATCCTTAGAATTCTTCCCTACCTTATTCCTGTGCTGAGATACAGGCTGCTCCAACCTGCTGTAAAATGCTTGATTTCGAGAGTGAGCGAAACTAATGAAAACATTGTTGGGGTAAAACCTAAAGGGAAAGGCCTAGCACCAAATTCCATTGGCCATCTGATCTAACTTCTGGAGGCAGTCAAAATGAGTATTTGAATTCTTCCCTACCTTATTCCTGTGCTGAGATACAGGCTGCTCCAACCTGCTGTAAAATGCTTGATTTCGAGAGTGATCGAAACTGATGAAAACATTGTTGGGGTAAAACCTAAAGGGAAAGACCTAGCACCAAATACATTTTGCCATGTGATCTAACTTCTGGAGGCAGTCAAAATGATCCTTAGAATTCTTCCCTACCTTATTCCTGTGCTGAGATACAGGCTGCTCCAACCTGCTGTAAAATGCTTGATTTCGAGAGTGAGTGAAACTAATGAAAACATTGTTGGGGTAAAACCTAAAGGGAAAGGCCTAGCACCAAATTGCATTGGCCATCTGATCTAACTTCTGGAGGCAGTCAAAATGATCCTTAGAATTCTTCCCTACCTTATTCCTGTGCTGAGATACAGGCTGCTCCAACCTGCTGTAAAATGCTTGATTTCGAGAGTGAGCGAAACTAATGAAAACATTGTTGGGGTAAAACCTAAAGGGAAAGGCCTAGCACCAAATTGCATTGGCCAGCTGATCTAACTTCTGGAGGCAGTCAAAATGATCCTTAGAATTCTTCCCTACCTTATTCCTGTGCTGAGATACAGGCTGCTCCAACCTGCTGTAAAATGCTTGATTTCGAGAGTGAGCGAAACTAATGAAAACATTGTTGGGGTAAAACCTAAAGGGAAAGACCTAGCACCAAATACATTTTGCCATCTGATCTAACTTCTGGAGGCAGTCGAAATGATCCTTAGAATTCTTCCCTACCTTATTCCTGTGCTGAGATACAGGCTGCTCCAACCTGCTGTAAAATGCTTGATTTCGAGAGTGATCGAAACTAATGAAAACATTGTTGGGGTAAAACCTAAAGGGAAAGGCCTAGCACCAAATTCCATTGGCCATCTGATCTAACTTCTGGAGGCAGTCAAAATGAGTATTTGAATTCTTCCCTACCTTATTCCTGTGCTGAGATACAGGCTGCTCCAACCTGCTGTAAAATGCTTGATTTCGAGAGTGAGCGAAACTAATGAAAACATTGTTGGGGTAAAACCTAAAGGGAAAGGCCTAGCACCAAATTGCATTGGCCAGCTGATCTAACTTCTGGAGGCAGTCAAAATGATCCTTAGAATTCTTCCCTACCTTATTCCTGTGCTGAGATACAGGCTGCTCCAACCTGCTGTAAAATGTTTGATTTCGAGAGTGAGCGAAACTAATGAAAACATTGTTGGGGTAAAACCTAAAGGGAAAGGGCTAGCACCAAATTGCATTGGCCATCTGATCTAACTTCTGGAGGCAGTCAAAATGAGTATATTTGAATTCTTCCCTACCTTATTCCTGTGCTGAGATACAGGCTCCTCCAACCTGCTGTAAAATGCTTGATTTCAAGAGTGATCGAAACTAATGAAAACATTGTTGGGGTAAAACCTAAAGGGAAAGACCTAGCACCAAATACAATTTGCCATCTGATCTAACTTCTGGAGGCAGTCAAAATGATCCTTAGAATTCTTCCCTACCTTATTCCTGTGCTGAGATACAGGCTGCTCCAACCTGCTGTAAAATGCTTGATTTCGAGAGTGAGTGAAACTAATGAAAACATTGTTGGGGTAAAACCTAAAGGGAAAGGCCTAGCACCAAATTCCATTGGCCATCTGATCTAACTTCTGGAGGCAGTCAAAATGAGTATTTGAATTCTTCCCTACCTTATTCCTGTGCTGAGATACAGGCTGCTCCAACCTGCTGTAAAATGCTTGATTTCGAGAGTGAGCGAAACTAATGAAAACATTGTTGGGGTAAAACCTAAAGGGAAAGGCCTAGCACCAAATTGCATTGGCCAGCTGATCTAACTTCTGGAGGCAGTCAAAATGATCCTTAGAATTCTTCCCTACCTTATTCCTGTGCTGAGATACAGGCTGCTCCAACCTGCTGTAAAATGCTTGATTTCGAGAGTGAGCGAAACTAATGAAAACATTGTTGGGGTAAAACCTAAAGGGAAAGACCTAGCACCAAATACAATTTGCCATCTGATCTAACTTCTGGAGGCAGTCGAAATGATCCTTAGAATTCTTCCCTACCTTATTCCTGTGCTGAGATACAGGCTGCTCCAACCTGCTGTAAAATGCTTGATTTCGAGAGTGAGCGAAACTAATGAAAACATTGTTGGGGTAAAACCTAAAGGGAAAGGCCTAGCACCAAATTCCATTGGCCATCTGATCTAACTTATGGAGGCAGTCAAAATGAGTATTTGAATTCTTCCCTACCTTATTCCTGTGCTGAGATACAGGCTGCTCCAACCTGCTGTAAAATGCTTGATTTCGAGAGTGAGCGAAACTAATGAAAACATTGTTGGGGTAAAACCTAAAGGGAAAGGCCTAGCACCAAATTGCATTGGCCATCTGATCTAACTTCTGGAGGCAGTCAATTCTTCCCTACCTTATTCCTGTGCTGAGATACAGGCTGCTCCAACCTGCTGTAAAATGCTTGATTTCGAGAGTGAGCGAAACTAATGAAAACATTGTTGGGGTAAAACCTAAAGGGAAAGGGCTAGCACCAAATTGCTTTGGCCATCTGATCTAACTTCTGGAGGCAGTCAAAATGAGTATATTTGAATTCTTCCCTACCTTATTCCTGTGCTGAGATACAGGCTGCTCCAACCTGCTGTAAAATGCTTGATTTCGAGAGTGATCGAAACTGATGAAAACATTGTTGGGGTAAAACCTAAAGGGAAAGGCCTAGCACCAAATACATTTTGCCATGTGATCTAACTTCTGGAGGCAGTCAAAATGATCCTTAGAATTCTTCCCTACCTTATTCCTGTGCTGAGATACAGGCTGCTCCAACCTGCTGTAAAATGCTTGATTTCGAGAGTGAGCGAAACTAATGAAAACATTGTTGGGGTAAAACCTAAAGGGAAAGGGCTAGCACCAAATTGCATTGGCCATCTGATCTAACTTCTGGAGGCAGTCAAAATGATCCTTAGAATTCTTCCCTACCTTATTCCTGTGCTGAGATACAGGCTGCTCCAACCTGCTGTAAAATGCTTGATTTCGAGAGTGAGCGAAACTAATGAAAACATTGTTGGGGTAAAACCTAAAGGGAAAGGCCTAGCACCAAATTGCATTGGCCATCTGATCTAACTTCTGGAGGCAGTCAAAATGAGTATTTGAATTCTTCCCTACCTTATTCCTGTGCTGAGATACAGGCTGCTCCAACCTGCTGTAAAATGCTTGATTTCGAGAGTTAGCGAAACTAATGAAAACATTGTTGGGGTAAAACCTAAAGCGAAAGACCTAGCACCAAATACAGTTTGCCATCTGATCTAACTTCTGGAGGCAGTCAAAATGAGTATTTGAATTCTTCCCTACCTTATTCCTGTGCTGAGATACAGGCTGCTCCAACCTGCTGTAAAATGCTTGATTTCGAGAGTGAGCGAAACTAATGAAAACATTGTTGGGGTAAAACCTAAAGGGAAAGGCCTAGCACCAAATACAATTTGCCATCTGATCTAACTTCTGGAGGCAGTCAAAATGAGTATTTGAATTCTTCCCTACCTTATTCCTGTGCTGAGATACAGGCTGCTCCAACCTGCTCTAAAATGCTTGATTTCAAGAGTGATCGAAAGTACTGAAAACATTGTTGGGGTAAAACCTAAAGGGAAAGACCTAGCACCAAATACAATTTGCCATCTGATCTAACTTCTGGAGGCAGTCAAAATGAGTATTTGAAGTCTTCCCTACCTTATTCCTGTGCTGAGATACAGGCTGCTCCAACCTGCTGTAAAATGCTTGATTTCAAGAGTGATCGAAAGTACTGAAAACATTGTTGGGGTAAAACCTAAAGGGAAAGACCTAGCACCAAATACAATTTGCCATCTGATCTAACTTCTGGAGGCAGTCAAAATGAGTATTTGAAGTCTTCCCTACCTTATTCCTGTGCTGAGATACAGGCTGCTCCAACCTGCTGTAAAATGCTTGATTTCGAGAGTGAGCGAAACTAATGAAAACATTGTTGGGGTAAAACCTAAAGGGAAAGACCTAGCACCAAATACAATTTGCCATCTGATCTAACTTCTGGAGGCAGTCAAAATGAGTATTTGAAGTCTTCCCTACCTTATTCCTGTGCTGAGATACAGGCTGCTCCAACCTGCTGTAAAATGCTTGATTTCGAGAGTGAGCGAAACTAATGAAAACATTGTTGGGGTAAAACCTAAAGGGAAAGGCCTAGCACCAAATTGCATTGGCCATCTGATCTAACTTCTGGAGGCAGTCAAAATGAGTATTTGAATTCTTCCCTACCTTATTCCTGTGCTGAGATACAGGCTGCTCCAACCTGCTGTAAAATGCTTGATTTCGAGAGTGAGCGAAACTAATGAAAACATTGTTGGGGTAAAACCTAAAGGGAAAGGCCTAGCACCAAATTGCATTGGCCATCTGATCTAACTTCTGGAGGCAGTCAAAATGAGTATTTGAATTCTTCCCTACCTTATTCCTGTGCTGAGATACAGGCTGCTCCAACCTGCTGTAAAATGCTTGATTTCGAGAGTGAGCGAAATAATGAAAACATTGTTGGGGTAAAACCTAAAGGGAAAGACCTAGCACCAAATTTCATTGGCTATCTGATCTAACTTCTGGAGGCAGTCAAAATGAGTATTTGAATTCTTCCCTACCTTATTCCTGTGCTGAGATACAGGCTGCTCCAACCTGCTGTAAAATGCTTGATTTCGAGAGTGAGCGAAACTAATGAAAACATTGTTGGGGTAAAACCTAAAGGGAAAGACCTAGCACCAAATACAATTTGCCATCTGATCTAACTTCTGGAGGCAATCAAAATGAGTATTTGAATTCTTCCCTACCTTATTCCTGTGCTGAGATACAGGCTGCTCCAACCTGCTGTAAAATGCTTGATTTCGAGAGTGAGCGAAACTAATGAAAACATTGTTGGGGTAAAACCTAAAGGGAAAGGCCTAGCACCAAATTGCATTGGCCATCTGATCTAACTTCTGGAGGCAGTCAAAATGAGTATTTGAATTCTTCCCTACCTTATTCCTGTGCTGAGATACAGGCTGCTCCAACCTGCTGTAAAATGCTTGATTTCGAGAGTGAGCGAAACTAATGAAAACATTGTTGGGGTAAAACCTAAAGGGAAAGACCTAGCACCAAATACAATTTGCCATCTGATCTAACTTCTGGAGGCAGTCGAAATGATCCTTAGAATTCTTCCCTACCTTATTCCTGTGCTGAGATACAGGCTGCTCCAACCTGCTGTAAAATGCTTGATTTCGAGAGTGAGCGAAACTAATGAAAACATTGTTGGGGTAAAACCTAAAGGGAAAGGCCTAGCACCAAATTGCATTGGCCATCTGATCTAACTTCTGGAGGCAGTCAAAATGATCCTTAGAATTCTTCCATACCTTATTCCTGTGCTGAGATACAGGCTGCTCCAACCTGCTGTAAAATCCTTGATTTTGAGAGTGAGCGAAACTAATGAAAACATTGTTGGGGTAAAACCTAAAGGGAAAGGCCTAGCACCAAATACAATTTGCCATCTGATCTAACTTCTGGAGGCAGTCAAAATGAGTATTTGAATTCTTCCCTACCTTATTCCTGTGCTGAGATACAGGCTGCTCCAACCTGCTGTAAAATGCTTGATTTCGGGAGTGAGCAAAACTAATGAAAACATTGTTGGGGTAAAACCTAAAGGGAAAGACCTAGCACCAAATACAAATTGCAACCTGATCTAACTTCTGGAGGCAGTCAAAATGAGTATTTGAATTCTTCCCTACCTTATTCCTGTGCTGAGATACAGGCTGCTCCAACCTGCTGTAAAATGCTTGATTTCGAGAGTGAGCGAAACTAATGAAAACATTGTTGGGGTAAAACCTAAAGGGAAAGACCTAGCACCAAATACAATTTGCCATCTGATCTAACTTCTGGAGGCAGTCAAAATGATCCTTAGAATTCTTCCCTACCTTATTCCTGTGCTGAGATACAGGCTGCTCCAACCTGCTGTAAAATGCTTGATTTCGAGAGTGAGCGAAACTAATGAAAACATTGTTGGGGTAAAACCTAAAGGGAAAGGCCTAGCACCAAATTGCATTGGCCATCTGATCTAACTTCTGGAGGCAGTCAAAATGAGTATTTGAATTCTTCCCTACCTTATTCCTGTGCTGAGATACAGGCTGCTCCAACCTGCTGTAAAATGCTTGATTTCGAGAGTTAGCGAAACTAATGAAAACATTGTTGGGGTAAAACCTAAAGCGAAAGACCTAGCACCAAATACAGTTTGCCATCTGATCTAACTTCTGGAGGCAGTCAAAATGAGTATTTGAATTCTTCCCTACCTTATTCCTGTGCTGAGATACAGGCTGCTCCAACCTGCTGTAAAATGCTTGATTTCGAGAGTGAGCGAAACTAATGAAAACATTGTTGGGGTAAAACCTAAAGGGAAAGACCTAGCACCAAATACAATTTGCCATCTGATCTAACTTCTGGAGGCAGTCGAAATGATCCTTAGAATTCTTCCCTACCTTATTCCTGTGCTGAGATACAGGCTGCTCCAACCTGCTGTAAAATGCTTGATTTCGAGAGTGAGCGAAACTAATGAAAACATTGTTGGGGTAAAACCTAAAGGGAAAGGCCTAGCACCAAATTGCATTGGCCATCTGATCTAACTTCTGGAGGCAGTCAAAATGATCCTTAGAATTCTTCCATACCTTATTCCTGTGCTGAGATACAGGCTGCTCCAACCTGCTGTAAAATCCTTGATTTTGAGAGTGAGCGAAACTAATGAAAACATTGTTGGGGTAAAACCTAAAGGGAAAGGCCTAGCACCAAATACAATTTGCCATCTGATCTAACTTCTGGAGGCAGTCAAAATGAGTATTTGAATTCTTCCCTACCTTATTCCTGTGCTGAGATACAGGCTGCTCCAACCTGCTGTAAAATGCTTGATTTCGGGAGTGAGCAAAACTAATGAAAACATTGTTGGGGTAAAACCTAAAGGGAAAGACCTAGCACCAAATACAAATTGCAACCTGATCTAACTTCTGGAGGCAGTCAAAATGAGTATTTGAATTCTTCCCTACCTTATTCCTGTGCTGAGATACAGGCTGCTCCAACCTGCTGTAAAATGCTTGATTTCGAGAGTGAGCGAAACTAATGAAAACATTGTTGGGGTAAAACCTAAAGGGAAAGACCTAGCACCAAATACAATTTGCCATCTGATCTAACTTCTGGAGGCAGTCAAAATGATCCTTAGAATTCTTCCCTACCTTATTCCTGTGCTGAGATACAGGCTGCTCCAACCTGCTGTAAAATGCTTGATTTCGAGAGTGAGCGAAACTAATGAAAACATTGTTGGGGTAAAACCTAAAGGGAAAGGCCTAGCACCAAATTGCATTGGCCATCTGATCTAACTTCTGGAGGCAGTCAAAATGAGTATTTGAATTCTTCCCTACCTTATTCCTGTGCTGAGATACAGGCTGCTCCAACCTGCTGTAAAATGCTTGATTTCGAGAGTTAGCGAAACTAATGAAAACATTGTTGGGGTAAAACCTAAAGCGAAAGACCTAGCACCAAATACAGTTTGCCATCTGATCTAACTTCTGGAGGCAGTCAAAATGAGTATTTGAATTCTTCCCTACCTTATTCCTGTGCTGAGATACAGGCTGCTCCAACCTGCTGTAAAATGCTTGATTTCGAGAGTGAGCGAAACTAATGAAAACATTGTTGGGGTAAAACCTAAAGGGAAAGACCTAGCACCAAATACAATTTGCCATCTGATCTAACTTCTGGAGGCAGTCAAAATGAGTATTTGAATTCTTCCCTACCTTATTCCTGTGCTGAGATACAGGCTGCTCCAACCTGCTGTAAAATGCTTGATTTCGAGAGTGAGCGAAACTAATGAAAACATTGTTGGGGTAAAACCTAAAGGGAAAGACCTAGCACCAAATACAATTTGCAACCTGATCTAACTTCTGGAGGCAGTCAAAATGAGTATTTGAATTCTTCCCTACCTTATTCCTGTGCTGAGATACAGGCTGCTCCAACCTGCTGTAAAATGCTTGATTTCGAGAGTGAGCGAAACTAATGAAAACATTGTTGGGGTAAAACCTAAAGGGAAAGACCTAGCACCAAATACAATTTGCCATCTGATCTAACTTCTGGAGGCAGTCAAAATGATCCTTAGAATTCTTCCCTACCTTATTCCTGTGCTGAGATACAGGCTGCTCCAACCTGCTGTAAAATGCTTGATTTTGAGAGTGAGCGAAACTAATGAAAACATTGTTGGGGTAAAACCTAAAGGGAAAGACCTAGCACCAAATACAATTGGCCATCTGATCTAACTTCTGGAGGCAGTCAAAATGAGTATTTGAATTCTTCCCTACCTTATTCCTTTGCTGAGATACAGGCTGCTCCAACCTGCTGTAAAATGCTTGATTTCGAGAGTGAGCGAAACTAATGAAAACATTGTTGGGGTAAAACCTAAAGGGAAAGGCCTAGCACCAAATTGCATTGGCCATCTGATCTAACTTCTGGAGGCAGTCAAAATGATCCTTAGAATTCTTCCCTACCTTATTCCTGTGCTGAGATACAGGCTGCTCCAACCTGCTGTAAAATGCTTGATTTCGAGAGTGAGCGAAACTAATGAAAACATTGTTGGGGTAAAACCTAAAGGGAAAGACCTGGCAATAAAATACAATTTGCCATCTGATCTAACTTCTGGAGGCAGTCAAAATGATCCTTAGAATTCTTCCCTACCTTATTCCTGTGCTGAGATACAGGGTGCTCCAACCTGCTGTAAAATGCTTGATTTCGAGAGTGAGCGAAACTAATGAAAACATTGTTGGGGTAAAACCTAAAGGGAAAGGCCTAGCACCAAATACAATTTGCCATCTGATCTAACTTCTGGAGGCAATCAAAATGAGTATTTGAATTCTTCCCTACTTTATTCCTGTGCTGAGATACAGGCTGCTCCAACCTGCTGTAAAATGCTTGATTTCGAGAGTGAGCGAAACTAATGAAAACATTGTTGGGGTAAAACCTAAAGGGAAAGACCTAGCACCAAATTGCATTGGCCATCTGATCTAACTTCTGGAGGCAGTCAAAATGAGTATTTGAATTCTTCCCTACCTTATTCCTGTGCTGAGATACAGGCTGCTCCAACCTGCTGTAAAATGCTTGATTTCGAGAGTGAGCGAAACTAATGAAAACATTGTTGGGGTAAAACCTAAAGGGAAAGACCTAGCACCAAATACAATTTGCCATCTGATCTAACTTCTGGAGGCAGTCGAAATGATCCTTAGAATTCTTCCCTACCTTATTCCTGTGCTGAGATACAGGCTGCTCCAACCTGCTGTAAAATGCTTGATTTCGAGAGTGAGCGAAACTAATGAAAACATTGTTGGGGTAAAACCTAAAGGGAAAGGCCTAGCACCAAATTGCATTGGCCATGTGATGTAACTTCTGGAGGCAGTCAAAATGATCCTTAGAATTCTTCCCTACCTTATTCCTGTGCTGAGATACAGGCTGCTCCAACCTGCTGTAAAATGCTTGATTTCGAGAGTGAGCGAAACTAATGAAAACATTGTTGGGGTAAAACCTAAAGGGAAAGACCTAGCACCAAATTTCATTGGCCATCTGATCTAACTTCTGGAGGCAGTCAAAATGAGTATTTGAATTCTTCCCTACCTTATTCCTGTGCTGAGATACAGGCTGCTCCAACCTGCTGTAAAATGCTTGATTTCGAGAGTGAGCGAAACTAATGAAAACATTGTTGGGGTAAAACCTAAAGGGAAAGACCTAGCACCAAATACAATTTGCAACCTGATCTAACTTCTGGAGGCAGTCAAAATGAGTATTTGAATTCTTCCCTACCTTATTCCTGTGCTGAGATACAGGCTGCTCCAACCTGCTGTAAAATGCTTGATTTCGAGAGTGAGCGAAACTAATGAAAACATTGTTGGGGTAAAACCTAAAGGGAAAGACCTAGCACCAAATACAATTTGCCATCTGAGCTAACTTCTGGAGGCAGTCAAAATGATCCTTAGAATTCTTCCCTACCTTATTCCTGTGCTGAGATACAGGCTGCTCCAACCTGCTGTAAAATGCTTGATTTCGAGAGTGAGCGAAACTAATGAAAACATTGTTGGGGTAAAACCTAAAGGGAAAGGCCTAGCACCAAATTGCATTGGCCATCTGATCTAACTTCTGGAGGCAGTCAAAATGAGTATTTGAATTCTTCCCTACCTTATTCCTGTGCTGAGATACAGGCTGCTCCAACCTGCTGTAAAATGCTTGATTTCGAGAGTGAGCGAAACTAATGAAAACATTGTTGGGGTAAAAACCTAAAGGGAAAGACCTAGCACCAAATACAATTTGCCATCTGATCTAACTTCTGGAGGCAGTCGAAATGATCCTTAGAATTCTTCCCTACCTTATTCCTGTGCTGAGATACAGGCTGCTCCAACCTGCTGTAAAATGTTTGATTTCGAGAGTGAGCGAAACTAATGAAAACATTGTTGGGGTAAAACCTAAAGGGAAAGGCCTAGCACCAAATTTGCATTGGCCATCTGATCTAACTTCTGGAGGCAGTCAAAATGAGTATTTGAATTCTTCCCTACCTTATTCCTGTGCTGAGATACAGGCTGCTCCAACCTGCTGTAAAATGCTTGATTTCGAGAGTGAGCGAAACTAATGAAAACATTGTTGGGGTAAAACCTAAAGGGAAAGGCCTAGCACCAAATTGCATTGGCCATCTGATCTAACTTCTGGAGGCAGTCAAAATGAGTATTTGAATTCTTCCCTACCTTATTCCTGTGCTGAGATACAGGCTGCTCCAACCTGCTGTAAAATGCTTGATTTCGAGAGTGAGCGAAACTAATGAAAACATTGTTGGGGTAAAACCTAAAGGGAAAGACCTAGCACCAAATACAATTTGCCATCTGATCTAACTTCTGGAGGCAGTCGAAATGGTCCTTAGAATTCTTCCCTACCTTATTCCTGTGCTGAGATACAGGCTGCTCCAACCTGCTGTAAAATGCTTGATTTCGAGAGTGAGCGAAACTAATGAAAACATTGTTGGGGTAAAACCTAAAGGGAAAGGCCTAGCACCAAATTGCATTGGCCATCTGATCTAACTTCTGGAGGCAGTCAAAATGATCCTTAGAATTCTTCCCTACCTTATCCCTGTGCTGAGATACAGGCTGCTCCAACCTGCTGTAAAATGCTTGATTTCGAGAGTGAGCGAAACTAATGAAAACATTGTTGGGGTAAAACCTAAAGGGAAAGGCCTAGCACCAAATTGCATTGGCCATCTGATCTAACTTCTGGAGGCAGTCAAAATGAGTATTTGAATTCTTCCCTACCTTATTCCTGTGCTGAGATACAGGCTGCTCCAACCTGCTGTAAAATGCTTGATTTCGAGAGTGAGCGAAACTAATGAAAACATTGTTGGGGGTAAAACCTAAAGGGAAAGACCTAGCACCAAATACAATTTGCAACCTGATCTAACTTCTGGAGGCAGTCAAAATGAGTATTTGAATTCTTCCCTACCTTATTCCTCTCCTGAGACACAGGCTGCTCCAACCTGCTGTAAAATGCTTGATTTCGAGAGTGAGCGAAACTAATGAAAACATTGTTGGGGTAAAACCTAAAGGGAAAGACCTGGCAATAAAATACAATTTGCCATCTGATCTAACTTCTGGAGGCAGTCAAAATGATCCTTAGAATTCTTCCCTACCTTATTCCTGTGCTGAGATACAGGGTGCTCCAACCTGCTGTAAAATGCTTGATTTCGAGAGTGAGCGAAACTAATGAAAACATTGTTGGGGTAAAACCTAAAGGGAAAGGCCTAGCACCAAATACAATTTGCCATCTTATCTAACTTCTGGAGGCAATCAAAATGAGTATTTGAATTCTTCCCTACTTTATTCCTGTGCTGAGATACAGGCTGCTCCAACCTGCTGTAAAATGCTTGATTTCGAGAGTGAGCGAAACTAATGAAAACATTGTTGGGGTAAAACCTAAAGGGAAAGACCTAGCACCAAATTGCATTGGCCATGCTGATCTAACTTCTGGAGGCAGTCAAAATGAGTATTTGAATTCTTCCCTACCTTATTCCTGTGCTGAGATACAGGCTGCTCCAACCTGCTGTAAAATGCTTGATTTCGAGAGTGAGCGAAACTAATGAAAACATTGTTGGGGTAAAACCTAAAGGGAAAGACCTAGCACCAAATACAATTTGCCATCTGATCTAACTTCTGGAGGCAGTCGAAATGATCCTTAGAATTCTTCCCTACCTTATTCCTGTGCTGAGATACAGGCTGCTCCAACCTGCTGTAAAATGCTTGATTTCGAGAGTGAGCGAAACTAATGAAAACATTGTTGGGGTAAAACCTAAAGGGAAAGGCCTAGCACCAAATTGCATTGGCCATGTGATGTAACTTCTGGAGGCAGTCAAAATGATCCTTAGAATTCTTCCCTACCTTATTCCTGTGCTGAGATACAGGCTGCTCCAACCTGCTGTAAAATGCTTGATTTCGAGAGTGAGCGAAACTAATGAAAACATTGTTGGGGTAAAACCTAAAGGGAAAGACCTAGCACCAAATTTCATTGGCCATCTGATCTAACTTCTGGAGGCAGTCAAAATGAGTATTTGAATTCTTCCCTACCTTATTCCTGTGCTGAGATACAGGCTGCTCCAACCTGCTGTAAAATGCTTGATTTCGAGAGTGAGCGAAACTAATGAAAACATTGTTGGGGTAAAACCTAAAGGGAAAGACCTAGCACCAAATACAATTTGCAACCTGATCTAACTTCTGGAGGCAGTCAAAATGAGTATTTGAATTCTTTCCCTACCTTATTCCTGTGCTGAGATACAGGCTGCTCCAACCTGCTGTAAAATGCTTGATTTCGAGAGTGAGCGAAACTAATGAAAACATTGTTGGGGTAAAACCTAAAGGGAAAGACCTAGCACCAAATACAATTTGCCATCTGAGCTAACTTCTGGAGGCAGTCAAAATGATCCTTAGAATTCTTCCCTACCTTATTCCTGTGCTGAGATACAGGCTGCTCCAACCTGCTGTAAAATGCTTGATTTCGAGAGTGAGCGAAACTAATGAAAACATTGTTGGGGTAAAACCTAAAGGGAAAGGCCTAGCACCAAATACAATTTGCAACCTGATCTAACTTCTGGAGGCAGTCAAAATGAGTATTTGAATTCTTCCCTACCTTATTCCTGTGCTGAGATACAGGCTGCTCCAACCTGCTGTAAAATGCTTGATTTCGAGAGTGAGCGAAACTAATGAAAACATTGTTGGGGTAAAACCTAAAGGGAAAGACCTAGCACCAAATACAATTTGCCATCTGATCTAACTTCTGGAGGCAGTCGAAATGATCCTTAGAATTCTTCCCTACCTTATTCCTGTGCTGAGATACAGGCTGCTCCAACCTGCTGTAAAATGTTTGATTTCGAGAGTGAGCGAAACTAATGAAAACATTGTTGGGGTAAAACCTAAAGGGAAAGGCCTAGCACCAAATTGCATTGGCCATCTGATCTAACTTCTGGAGGCAGTCAAAATGAGTATTTGAATTCTTCCCTACCTTATTCCTGTGCTGAGATACAGGCTGCTCCAACCTGCTGTAAAATGCTTGATTTCGAGAGTGAGCGAAACTAATGAAAACATTGTTGGGGTAAAACCTAAAGGGAAAGGCCTAGCACCAAATTGCATTGGCCATCTGATCTAACTTCTGGAGGCAGTCAAAATGAGTATTTGAATTCTTCCCTACCTTATTCCTGTGCTGAGATACAGGCTGCTCCAACCTGCTGTAAAATGCTTGATTTCGAGAGTGAGCGAAACTAATGAAAACATTGTTGGGGTAAAACCTAAAGGGAAAGACCTAGCACCAAATACAATTTGCCATCTGATCTAACTTCTGGAGGCAGTCGAAATGATCCTTAGAATTCTTCCCTACCTTATTCCTGTGCTGAGATACAGGCTGCTCCAACCTGCTGTAAAATGCTTGATTTCGAGAGTGAGCGAAACTAATGAAAACATTGTTGGGGTAAAACCTAAAGGGAAAGGCCTAGCACCAAATTGCATTGGCCATCTGATCTAACTTCTGGAGGCAGTCAAAATGATCCTTAGAATTCTTCCCTACCTTATCCCTGTGCTGAGATACAGGCTGCTCCAACCTGCTGTAAAATGCTTGATTTCGAGAGTGAGCGAAACTAATGAAAACATTGTTGGGGTAAAACCTAAAGGGAAAGGCCTAGCACCAAATTGCATTGGCCATCTGATCTAACTTCTGGAGGCAGTCAAAATGAGTATTTGAATTCTTCCCTACCTTATTCCTGTGCTGAGATACAGGCTGCTCCAACCTGCTGTAAAATGCTTGATTTCGAGAGTGAGCGAAACTAATGAAAACATTGTTGGGGTAAAACCTAAAGGGAAAGACCTAGCACCAAATACAATTTGCAACCTGATCTAACTTCTGGAGGCAGTCAAAATGAGTATTTGAATTCTTCCCTACCTTATTCCTCTCCTGAGACACAGGCTGCTCCAACCTGCTGTAAAATGCTTGATTTCGAGAGTGAGCGAAACTAATGAAAACATTGTTGGGGTAAAACCTAAAGGGAAAGACCTAGCACCAAATACAATTTGCCATCTGATCTAACTTCTGGAGGCAGTCAAAATGATCCTTAGAATTCTTCCCTACCTTATTCCTGTGCTGAGATACAGGCTGCTCCAACCTGCTGTAAAATGCTTGATTTCGAGAGTGAGCGAAACTAATGAAAACATTGTTGGGGTAAAACCTAAAGGGAAAGGCCTAGCACCAAATTGCATTGGCCATCTGATCTAACTTCTGGAGGCAGTCAAAATGAGTATTTGAATTCTTCCCTACCTTATTCCTGTGCTGAGATACAGGCTGCTCCAACCTGCTGTAAAATGCTTGATTTCGAGAGTGAGCGAAACTAATGAAAACATTGTTGGGGTAAAACCTAAAGGGAAAGACCTAGCACCAAATACAATTGGCCATCTGATCTAACTTCTGGAGGCAGTCAAAATGAGTATTTGAATTCTTCCCTACCTTATTCCTGTGCTGAGATACAGGCTGCTCCAACCTGCTGTAAAATGCTTGATTTCGAGAGTGAGCGAAACTAATGAAAACATTGTTGGGGTAAAACCTAAAGGGAAAGGCCTAGCACCAAATTGCATTGGCCATGTGATGTAACTTCTGGAGGCAGGTCAAAATGAGTATTTGAATTCTTCCCTACTTTATTCCTGTGCTGAGATACAGGCTGCTCCAACCTGCTGTAAAATGCTTGATTTCGAGAGTGAGCGAAACTAATGAAAACATTGTTGGGGTAAAACCTAAAGGGAAAGGCCTAGCACCAAATTGCATTGGCCATCTGATCTAACTTCTGGAGCAGTCAAAATGAGTATTTGAATTCTTCCCTACCTTATTCCTGTGCTGAGATACAGGCTGCTCCAACCTGCTGTAAAATGCTTGATTTCGAGAGTGAGCGAAACTAATGAAAACATTGTTGGGGTAAAACCTAAAGGGAAAGACCTAGCACCAAATACAATTTGCCATCTGATCTAACTTCTGGAGGCAGTCGAAATGATCCTTAGAATTCTTCCCTACCTTATTCCTGTGCTGAGATACAGGCTGCTCCAACCTGCTGTAAAATGCTTGATTTCGAGAGTGAGCGAAACTAATGAAAACATTGTTGGGGTAAAACCTAAAGGGAAAGGCCTAGCACCAAATTGCATTGGCCATCTGATCTAAATTCTGGAGGCAGTCAAAATGATCCTTAGAATTCTTCCCTACCTTATTCCTGTGCTGAGATACAGGCTGCTCCAACCTGCTGTAAAATGCTTGATTA